>NC_052057.2:3453486-3788486 GCF_903992535.2 Arvicola amphibius | reverse complement strand
GTTTAACAAGCGTTCAAGTGTGTTTATTTTGCATATTCTCCTTGTATATGGTTCCCATAAAATCTTTATTATATTGTTTGTAGTTATCTTCATTTAAATAAACATGCCCATGCTTTGTTAATATAGTTCATATCTTTTATGAACTTGGGGTGTCTTTAAGGTTCGTGTCCATTGGCATGAGTGTGTTTACACTGCTGTGTTTAACAACTGCAGAACAAGCCTCACTGTGCTTCTGTTGGAGTTTCAGATTCTTCTGCTGATGCCCTTCACGTGTGATTTGGACTACCCATGCATTTACGTGTCCTCTCGAGGCCCTGAGTGAAGATGACTACTCAAAATGAGGTGGGTTACAGAGTTTGTGTCTGTGAGAAGTGGCGAGGTGCTTGACACTCCCTTACTGTCCACACATAGCAAGCACTGTGCCCACATGTCTTAGCAACAGTTAGCATCATCCAACTTTCAAAATAAACCATCTTGTAGGTTTTAAGTAATACCTCAGGGATGTGGGATTCCCCTCTGTATGCTGTGAATATTATTGGTTAATAAAGAAGCTGCTCTGGGCCTATTGCAGTGCAGAAAAGGGCAAGGCAGGAATTCCAAGCAGATAGAGGAAGAGAGAGAAGGTGGGGTCAAGGTGATTCCATGTAGCCACTGCAGGAGACAGATGCCAGACACCGGACAGAATCTTACAGTTAAGCCACAACCACGTGGCAATACACAGATTAATAGAAATTGGTTAATTTGAGACATAAGAGCTAGCTAGTAATTGGCCAAGCAGTGTTTTAATTGATACAGTTTCTGTGTGGTAATCACATGACCAACTTGGAGAGGATGGTGAAAACAGCCAGGCTCCGCGCTCTCTTTCCTGCAAGTGCACTGCTGACTCTACAGAATAACAGGTTTCACTTTGACATTTCCACACATGTGTAGGGAAATGTGGACACTACCTAGCTTCCTAATGCTTGTAAAAGACAGCTAGACAAGGGAAATGGGCTAACATTCGTAGACTCCCTGATCTAATAATACAGAGGACAATAGAGCAGAGCAGGAACAGAGCTGGGAGATGCGGAGCACAGGAAAAAATGAGTATCGCTTTCCAGACTTGGTATAATTGTAAAAGAACAATTCTATTACGTCTGTACTCAGTTCCATTAGGGGAAAGTTTTTGGCTATAATCCCCTATCTAATCTGACCTAGAAAACCTTGAGCCTACACTAAAGATGTAACTCAGTCTGACTTTTAGCTTGTTAATCATAAGGTATTTGAAGTGTTAACAGACATTATTCAATCCGTACTCCTTCTTACACGTACTTAAAAGGTTCTGTATTTTTGTCTGATTGAAAACCCTTTGGCAATGTGGAACAATGACATGAACATGAGAATGGGCACAAAAATCCACAGCAGTAATCTCATGCCTTAAGATGTAAAGAAAATGGAACACATCATTGTAAGTATCTGAAGAAAAACCTCTTGAACACCTCAACCCCCAATTCTATCGAGCAGACTATATCAAAATGAAACATCTATATAGTGATATTAATACATGTTCATGATTTGGTTTTGTGAGATAATGTTAATCATTCAGAAAACTATTAATAAAACGTCTAAGACTTTTCTTACTATGACACAGAGTAGGTTCAGTCATTTTTGTGTGAGATGCATGTGGCCTCATGCGTACGCATACATGGTTGTGTATGAAAGTGTATGCCTGCATTGGGTGAAGTCAAAGGTCAGTTTTCGATGTCCTTCCACAGGAACCATCTGCTGTGTTTTCTGAGGCGGTGTCTCTCAGAACAAGCTATGCTGGCAGCCAAGGAGCTCCAGAGGACATCCTGTCTCTACGATCCCTGCGCTGAGATTTTAATGAGAATTCTGAGGGTCGAACTCAGGTCTTCAGGCTAATACCGCAAGCATTTTGCTGGCTGAAACATCTCCCCAACCCCATAAAAAGTCAATGGACTGTCTCAAAACCTTTTTATTCCACTGCCATTGTTTTAGAATTTAGGCCAAAATATGAATTTATTGCAGCCAGTGAGAAAGTATTGAGCACAGGTGACTGAAGGCTTAAAAAATATTTGGTGGTTAGGTTTTCCCTCTTCCATTTCTGCTACCGCCTGGGAAGAATGGCCTGTCTAACCCCCTGGCTTTGAAAATGATGAGGTGATGTGATATGAAGCCACCCCATCCAGTTTGTCCAAAGAAGACCCATCTCCATCAGCCACACAGACGGCTGCAGCTGTGTAAGGGAGTCCCATGGGCCATGGAGCTACCATTTGGTCCTCATCTAGGTGAATGGAGAATCTCCTGTCAAGGAGATTGCTCTGAGTAAAGCAAATGCTTCCTTTGCATAATACCAAGATTTTATGGTTGTCTGCTGCACAGCCTTGTTTAAACATTGCAGATGAGAAAGCCTGATAAAACTTGAAATCAGGTAGGAAAAAAAATTCCCTGTAGAATATAAGCATCAACTCTAAAGAGTCCACATCACACAGAGGTGGCTTTATAAAAATAAACAATTCAATTAGCAAGTGTAAATAATTAATTCATTTTGAAAACGTAAGAAAGTCCAAATATCACTCAAATAAAAGAGACTAAGGTAGCAATTAAGGTGAGATTCCTAAATTCTGGGAGGCATGTTAGTCTCTATGAAGACAACCTGGTGAACTTGGTCAGCTAGTTAACACAGCAGCACAACTGCACACATTGGTGTTAGGTAGTTACAAAACTCTTAGAGATTCAAAAAAACAGAAAAATGAGTAGAAAACAATATGTCAATGACTTAAAGAAGATATAAAAATCTATTTATTTCAACATGATATGGAGCACTTTAGATTTCTTGTGTGTATCCTTTAAACAGCTTTATAAACACATCGGCAAAAATAACTTCATTCCTACACTCTCTTCTACTAGCCCGAGAAAGACTAGAATCTGAAGGGCGTTGACAAAGAAAATTGGGCAACTATGGGATATAAATGGAAAAATCAGGATATAGACAGAACAAGCCAATCCTATAATGCAAACCAGATGTCCTTCAGAGAGGTGTACAGGTAGGTATATTTCATGTCTTGGTACCAACTGAGCATGATTTTTAAAGTAATGTTAAGATAAAGCTAATTTGAACAAAAATTTGTACTTAACTAATTTGCACTTACTGTCCTTAGGAACATTTAAAGGAATAGAACTATTTGAGAAAAGATACTATTTATGAAAGTACATTATTGGAGCTAAAATCATCAGTGGTGAGTTCCTCAGCAGAGCTCTCAGAGCAGGGAGGACATTTTAGATGCATAGTTTTTAATTATCTATTTTATTTTTAGTCATGTTTGTTGTGCATGTACATGTGTGCAGGCATTTGTGGGGGCATGTGTAGGAGAATGTGCACATAGGAGTGCAGGCACCCACCTTGTCCAGGGCACGAGATCCCCTGAATCTGGAGTTACAGGGGGTTATAACAAGCAGCTCAGCTTGCATGCTTGGAACTGATCTCAGGTCCTCGGCAAAAGCTGTATGGGCTCTTGACCATTGAACCACCCCTCCAGCCCCTTAAACATATATATATATATATATATATATATATATATATATATATATATATATATATATATATATATCTCACTATCAGTTCATCTTTGATCCAAAACTTAATTATAAAGTGAATTTGTTTTTCACATTATATTGTTTTACAAATTCTATTATTTTAAGAGATAGGATTCATGATTTGGATAAGCACAGTCTCACTTTTCATCTTTCCAAATATTACTTAAAAGTTATGAGGAGTGTGCATCAGTGTTGCTATGATACACTACACATAACACGTGTTTCTGATGTGCACGGCACATCATTCTGACAAACTGTTTTATTTATTGATATCTTGACCTTCTTTATCTCTTCTGGATATTTTGGTTTTGACGTTTGCTATTTCAGATATGAGACTCTCTGTGCTAGCTTGATTATAGCTACCATTTCCTTGATCGGTTGATTTGTAACCATTGGCCCTATCTTTGTATATATTTGATAGTTCAATGTGTTTCTTTAAGACAACAGGTAATTAGATACTGTCTTTTAATCCAGTTAGTCACCCTGGATCATCTAATTGATTAGCTGAAGTCATTTGCGTTTTGGGTTATTATTAATCTGGTTTGATAGCCCCCATAATTGTCTTCTGGTTAGCCAAACTGATTAGTGTTTCTTCATCCCCTACGTTAGTATCAGGGTCTGCTAGGTTTCTGTCCTGCCGTTGCTATGTTCATCCTCTCATGAGAAGAATTCTTTTCTGTCCTCTTGTGAAAAAATTAATCCAATATCTTCTTCCAGAGAGAAATTCCAATGTTCACTTCCAACAAAATTCCTGTGTCTGATTTCTTCAGGCTTTGAATTAAAACTGCATTTGCTTGGGTTTGGGAAACAGCCTATCTGTTCTTAGCATCGAACAGACGTTAGGAGGGAATTTCAATTAATGAAATAATGAACATACAGTTCTCAAAGATGGGATAGAAATAGAAATAAACACACACACACACACACACACACAAAAGGCAAATGAAAATTGTAGCTATACTAGAGTTTCATCTCACCCCAGACAAAGTGACCATCATAAAGAAGACAAGTACAACAAACCTGGCAATAGTGTGGGGAGAAGGGAGCCCTTATGCACAGTGGGAGTGGGATGTAAATTAGTCTAAACACTGTCAAACTCAATAGGGAGGTGTGTCAAAAAATAAAAATAAATGAGCTTCCATATCATGCAGCTATGCCCTCTGGGAGTCTAAGTCAACCCCTACAGAGGTATGTTACAGCCAGCTTGCTGCAGGACTGTTCATCATGGAATATGACATGGAAGCAGGAGAAGGACTGGGGGAAGGAACAGAAATGGGAGGAGAGAAAGTAGGCAAAGGGAATGGGGAGGATAAAGAGAAAGGAGGAAAAGCAAAGGAGAGGAAATAGGATAAATATGGAACAATATATGGTACACTTGAAAGAAATTAGTTATAAAACCCAATATATATTAATTTAAAAGTCTTAAATCTTGCCTATGTTGCTAAAACACAACTCTAGCAAGATAAATGTTCTAGCTATCATAGAGAACTCTATCCATGAAGTGAAATGATTATTTTAGGGTTATTATTATATTCTAGAGATATGATAAAAACTTTGACTTTATGATTACTGCAATTTTATATTAAAAACATTTATAACTCCAAGAATTAGTTCTTGCTCATAGATATTATATAATCATTACATAATTGCTACAATTATATATAATTTGTGTAACTGATATCTAGTGATATACCAATTTAAAATATATTTGTTTTAAAAAAATACTTCTTAGTAACGTCTCTCAAAGGTATAATATAGGGTAGAAGAAGTTGCCTCCAGAACAGTTTCTACAGTTGTTATAAATTTCTTGCTTTGTAAGCAATTTTAAATTATTTTTTTTAAAATATTCATGCATACATGTTGATACATATTGATCATGATACATCTTGATCATATCCACCCCTGATCCCCAACTGCCCCGGGGTTACCTATCACATCTCTCTTCTAATGTCATGTCCTTCTTCTACGATATTTTAAATGTGTTTGTTTCCCACTCAGTCCAATTGGAGCAATGCCTAGGGGCGTGGATATGTGCCATCCACTGGTGCATGGGGGACCCACTAGTGGCCACACTTTAGAGAAAAGTAAGCTTCTTTATCTAGCAGTCACTAACTGCCAATACCTCCTCAGCTGTGGGTGAGGCCTCAGAAAACTCTTCAGTTCACATTAGAATTCATAACTGGCAAGATCTTGTATGAGTCTTTTGAGTTCTGCTCACTGTTATGAATTCATATGTGCCAGAACCGTGCCATGGCCAAAGGACAGCATTTCACAACAGCCTTTCCCATCCTCCAGCTCTTTTCTATTTCAGCCCGTCTGTGAGGTTTCCTGAGCCTTGGGGGAGGCGTCGGTCTAGGTGAGCTACGTTGTCTGAGAGCTCACAGGCACTTATTCCAACATTTCCAACAGCAGCGTGTCTCTACATCAACCACTGCCCACTGAACCTAGACGTCTCTCTGTCCAGAGTTATGAACATAAAAATTAATTTGCACAGATCTATGTCTACAAGGATTAATATTTAAAGGAGAGTTTGACAACATGACCATTTAGAAAAACACCAAACGGTAGGTCATATCCAGCATTGGACCCTGGATGCTGTAAGCAGCCTACCAGATAAGATGTGTCTGCTGGTGCAATATTCACGAGACTTTATAGAGATAACCAACTGATTGAATTTGGGGTGCTTTCCATATATAAAAGGTTTCATGCCTACTACAGTAAACATGGTCAAAAACCATAGCTAGGAGATTTATTTGATGTTTAAGAAACATTGCTTATTCAATTTATTCTAAATTAAAAATGAAAATTCATTTTGGAGAAAATGGTGTTCTATATAAGGGAAGAACTTGGAATGGTGCCAGTTTTTCTAAGCAAACACTCCCACACTGGATCACACCTCCAGCCCTGGAAGCAATCTATCAGGATCTAAAACAATACCTGTGACATCAGTCAACAGGCAAGGCGTCCAGTAACTCTTTGGGGCCACAGGATAACTCGTCTCTGGTCCCTGTTTCGCTGAATTCCTTTCCACAGTTGCTCTCTGCACTGAAATCTTATGGGCCATCATGCATGAGGAGATGGCCAACTGAGTTAATACCATTTCCATAAGGATGTATGTTGCAGGATAGGGAAGGCTTGCTGTCTCTGATGGCCTTTCTTGGTTGTCAACTTGGCTAATATGGAATTAACTAAAACCCATGCAGCTGGGTACACCTCTCAAAGATTTTAATTGAATCATTGAAAATGGAAAGATTCACCCTAAATCTGCATCTTTTCTGGCAGGACGATCCGTCTTAAATCTGAGCCATGCTGTCTGCTGGCAGCCTATATAAAGTACATGAAAGACAGAAGTTCTTGATCTTTGCCTGCTTGCCTTCACTCTCGGTGGCAAATTGTCTTCTTTCGCTAGAATTAGAGGTTTCTTCTTCAGGGCTGCAGCATATACTGAAAACCAGCTGAGATATCCACCCCCATGGATTCAACAATGATTAGACTCATGAACTTTCCATCAGGAGACAGCCATTGTTGGAACGGTTGGAGTGGAAAGGTACCACAATCAATCTCCTGGACATCTGGTATACATCCACAGAGAGCATGATATATTTACAGTCATGGCTTCACGTGGGAGGCTTCTGAAGAATCTCAGTAGCAGCTTCATGAAATTTGAAATGAGGGAAAAGACCCTGTATGCTGAAGTGGGTTCTACAGCTGGGGGCAGATGGAATAGATCCCGAGTCCATCTCCTTGTTATTCAAAACTGGGAAGAATTATTCCTATGCACTGTCTACTTACACATATTTCCCCTTTTATAAGTTAAAGACTTCAGAGAATTTGGTTGCTATACCAAATGTTTATTATTTCAAAATTAACATTTCCACAGTGTCAGCAAATCTGCGTTTGATAATTACAAGGCTGTGCTCTTCTTTTTCTCGTTGGTAACTAGGAAGATTATAGTCCTTTCCATTTACCAGGAAACAAAGCAGAAAATGGACCATACCTACTTGATTATTTCCCCCTGGAACTGGCTCTTGCAATGAACCTCAAATTGTTCTTTTTTCCAGGCACCAGTCACTTGGGTTTCCTGGCAACCGTCGCTTGGGTTTCCAGGTATTTTGAAGTCTAAGTGGGAAAATTCCTACAGGGCAGTCCCATGCAGCCGCAGGATGCATCCAGCTGCAACTCCCAGGCTAGCCCTCTCCCCTACAAGAACAACTGCGTCAGCCTTGGATTTGCTCATCTGCCTTGTTGAAAGCATGCACGCTGTTTCGATTTTATGATAATTTCCAAAAGCAAAGCAGAGAGTGTGTTGCCAAGGAGACTTACAGTGTTGTAGAGAGGAAAGAGGAGCAATGATCCCTGTGTCTGGTATGCTTTCTGTCCTTCCACACCCGCACACCCACACACCTACACACCCACACACCCATGCACCCACAGTTCCTGTCCATCCACACCCACACACCCACAGAAATTCACAGGAGCTTCCCAGAAAGACCAAGGTAGCATGAAGACATTGCTCAATTATCCATGGTCCTCAGATCAGATTTTAGGCCAACTCACCGTCATCCAGCAAACTTGATATATGCTTTAAGCAATTTCTTTGACGGCAATAAGAAAACTACCAGGATGAGCAAACAGCCGTTACAATTTTCGCTGTCCATGTGGAAGATAATTTCCTCACTGTCATGGAAAGATGGCAAGGAGTGTGGGAGAAGCCTATTGGTTTTCACAAGAGGAAGTTGGTCATTGGAGAAACTGGCATATTTGCTGATTCAGCTTCACCACACTCATTTATCATCTCAGGAAGGGCATTGTGAGCACTCATTCCAATAGCTTGGCTAGTGCATTGACAGCGAGCTTATCACTGTTTCTGGTTCTCTCTCTAACTGCATGCTACTTGACTTTACACTGTTTAGTAAATTTTCAATAGAAAGCTGCATTTCTCAAAACAATAAGTCACTGTCCACATCCAGAAGTGAGTAGACCACACGCACGAGGCACTTAGCCACTCAGCCATCCTCCTCACAGGAATTTGTGATGCTAAAGGAACACGCACATAATACCGTGTATGATGGATACCCATGCCCTTCACAAAGAGACTCCCCCGAGAGGACTTTAAATCACCAGCTTTGTAACGGTAGGCAAATACCTCAAAGGCGCTAGACTGAATCTTCAAGGACCAATTTCTATCTATTTCAAACTTGGCAATGTTTTTAAAAATAAAATAAACCTGTAGCCTGAAAAAAGTAATTAGCTTGGAAAAATGAAGAACTATTTAGTGAATGCATATATTAAAATATGTGTGGAGTGACTGATGTCTTTGCTCTGAAGGTACTCAAGGCGTTAGAGTGGTGTCTGAAATACATGGAGCCCTCATGATGAATCTCTCCTGTTGCAAGGATTGAAGCCGCTGTGGCTGTGTTTTAACTTGAGGCATGGGAAACCATCAACTCTAGCTGACGAGACTAAGGTGCCACACTCAGTCACTCCAAAAGCCTGGTGCAGACAGAGGAGAGCCAAACAGGAAGGCGCACATCTTTAATCTGCAAATCGCACGGCGATGCTAAAAGTTCTGCAAAACTCTGGTTCCAGCCTGATGGGTCATAACCCGTGTACCAGCAGTGACAAGGCTAGCTATTCTTCAGCAGTCTGACGTCTATCACTGAGTTTCAAAGGGCTTTATGAGATTGTTCTTTCTCAAAAGTCTACTTGACAAGAGATGATTGCTCATATTCTAAGGATTAAATAGGATTCTGACTATAGCAAATAAGGATGTAATGCTTGTAAGTTGCTTTTTTTATTATTGAATTTTGAAATAGAGTTTTATATAGCTGAGATTGTCCTTTGACTCCTTATGTAGACCAGGCTAGCTCTGAACTCAAGATTACAGCACACTGCCTTTTTATCCTTTTACGTCACTTTTAGCTTGGTGCTTTATGTTGATTATTCTTTGTCTAGAGTACTCCAAATTGTCATCTAATACCTGGTCACGTATCATCCTTCCCACCTAAGCAGACTTAGATTTTTCAGTTCTTAGTATGTGACCGTCTAGCAGATGTTACCTCATGTTCTCTAGAACATGATTTCACCTAGCCTCTGGGATTTCGTTATCTTTTGTAGAAGCACATGCTTTCTTATATATTTATCATTAATTTCTCTTATTGGACTTTTGGCTAAACTCAACTGCAGTATCTACCATTCACATTTTAATGAGTATTAGCTTTGTTTTAGACACAGAAGAGACTAGCATGGGAAAGACAAGGAAATGGTCTCGTGTCTCCAAGTTTGTAATGCAGAAGACAGACAAAAGAGCAAGGGGTGATCAGCCCTGCAATAAAGCTTAGAAAGACCAACGTGGCAATTACCACGGGAGGTCCGTGGCTTCCTCCTATGGCTGTGACAAATTACACTGACCGGAGCAACTGAGGCAGACAGGCTCTACTTAGCCCATAGCTTCAATTACAGCCCGTCACGGGAGGAAAGCCACAAAGGGAAGCAGAGAGGAATGCATGCATTCAGGCTCCTGCTCAACTTACCTGCTCCAGTTTAAACAGCCCTGGATCCCCTGTCAGGGATGGTCCCACCCATCCTTTCAGGCATTCCCATGTAATCAAAACAATCTCTTATAGATGTTCCTAGAGGTTAGCTTCAATCTAGACACCCCTCACAGGCGTCTACTACAGCGAGGGAAGGGCTGAGGAGCCACGTTGAACCAGAGACCTGAAAGTCGAGAATAAGCTCATCATTGCTATCACTTTCCTGAGCTCTCTGAAATGTTAGCCCTCACATTGTCTCACACATGGCTCTCACAAAGGAGTTTGAAGAGAAGTTTAAATATTAATCTCATGTCAAAATGTCTTTGTGTGAAAGATGAGTGTGTTAAGGGTTGTGAGATCTGAATTTGGCAAAAGATCCCTCAAAGTTGAAATAGTTACATATAAATTTGTCTAAATCAAACTTGGTTTAACGCACAATGCTTCATTCTAGTCAGTTTTGTATTTAATTAGGTAATTAACATGTCTGATCATTTTGCAACATTTTTACAGATTGCTGATTACAGCTGATAAATGAGCATTGTACTATGAATCTTTAATTTCCTGCTCGTAACAATGGGAACTATATTTTCATAAAATAATTTGCAGTGGCAAAGCTATGCAAATTGCTTTTCTCTTGTGGTTTATTGCTACGCTTTGACACTCTGTTCTCACAGGGTTTTCTTTCACACCTGTCACACTTAGAGCTCACACTCACAGCATGAGTGATTTCTCAGGTTCCAGCTGGTGCTGGTTACTGATGAGGAGGAATGTCTACACTGTTAGTTCCTTCTTTGAAGTGGATCATAAAGGAAAAAAGAAGCAGGTAATACCAATGCCCATATTCTTCTAATCTGAAACTTGCATTCCTATGTAAGATGTGTTCATTTAGAGAATTACCATATATAGATGATAGGTAGATAGATAGATGAATGATAGATAGATAGATAGATAGATAGATAGAAAGATGATAGATAGATAGATAGATAGATAGATAAATGTGTGTATATATAAATTAGGATTAGTTTAGTTTAAGAAATTAATATAATATATAGAACATTAAAGTGGTTACACTTGTATCAAAACTCATTGATAAAAATATATTAAATAATAATAATCTTGGAAAACTAATTGAGTAAGAAGAAATAGGAGGCATACATTAAACACACAAACATATATTCTCACTTACAGTGAGGTGAGGAATAAAATGAATCTGAGAGGTTCCTCTCCCACACCAATGAAGGGTTGGCCCTCCTGGGAGAAGCTGATTGCACAGTGAAACTCCTCCTGATGAAAGTTCATTAATGACACGAACGTCAGTTCCCAGGGTGGGTTCCTTGATGGTAGCACACACAGCTATCACATCAGCAATGCCAATCACTCTTCAACAAAACACCACCAAAGAGCTGTTAGGAGTGGGGTTGGACCAACGTTTCTATATAGTCAAAGATGGCTGTGAACTTTGCCACATCAGCTGTCTAGTGAAGTAAACACAGCAATGAGGAATAAGAAGGTCCAGAGATCTGGAGATAAAATAATTTGGCTTTCCCCCAACGATATACTTCCCACTGTAGGAGAGGCTGGCAACTCTAAGATCAAGGGTCTACCAAATTCAGAATCGAAAGGGAATGTAGTTGCTTTGTAGAATCTGTTTCTCATTTTCTTGCTATGTATCCAAGGTTAGCCTAGTATTTATGATCCTCCTGCCTCAGCACCCTGAGTACTGAGATCAGAGGTGTGCCCCACTGAACCCAACTGAGGACTATCTTGTCACTCGGTCACCAACACCACAATGAGCAGGGAGCTCAGGTCTCTTGTACAGGAGCACAAATTACATCCATGACCTCATCACCTACCAATGGCTCCTAATGTCAATACCATCACCTTAAATGCTAGCAAAACTTTTAATACGAATTTGGGAGGACATAGATTTTCATAGACAGGGAATGACGTATAATTATCTATGTTCTTCCTTCTTTCTAGCCTTTTTTCTTATTAACCTTTATGTTTTAGCTTGGACTAGAGATATTTGCTAAGGAAATACATATTTTCTTTTTGCTCAGAGACCTTGAACCAGAAAGCAAAGAACTTTAAAATGAAGGAAAAGGACTATAAGGAATAGCCAAGAAAATATCAAATAGCATCAAAAATCTTTAAGAAAATTTATTTTTAAAATCAGTTTACATGCTTGTATCACAAACACAAACAATTATAAGTCTGTCCAAAACCAAAGCCTCACTTTTCACACATAAACACTCTTTTAAATGCTGCCAATCATAATAAATGATAGAAAAGCACATGACTCCACATATTTTTAAGTAATAAAGACATAACATTGACTTTTCACTAGTTATCTGAATTCAGAAGTAATTCTGGAAACTCAAAACCACACTAACCACTGTTATTTGAATGTTAAGTGCCCCACACAGGCTCATGTATGTGAACATGTGGTCCCACCCACCTGGCAGCTTCTGTGGGGAGGTTTTGTCATCTTTCAGTCATAAGACCTAGCTGGCAGAAGTGGGGTATAGGTGAGATCTTCAGTGTTATAGGTCCTAGGGACCCAAGCTTTTAATATACTGCCATTCGAGCTGCCCACTAAAGCACCTTTGAATGAATATTCTTTACCTCCTAAATTCCTGTGTATTGATGTGAGAATCCCATATGTGGAACACAGCATGTCTACTGTGTGTGGGCAATGGAGAAAACAAAATAAAGAGGCTACTCGGGGGCTGTAGTTAGTCATTGACCTTTCTTTATTAAGTCAAATATTTACACATGATAGTCACACAGAATTCCTCAAAGGAGATGGTGATGCGTCCATCTGAAATTCATGGGTATTCTTTAAGGGTAAAGGTAAAAGCTGGCCTCTTCTTTGTCCAATTCTCTTTCTAACTAAAATACAAAGTGAAATAAATAACGTGCCCACAAAACTTGCCCATGGAAATGCATTTCTATCTGTTTGACCTTGTGCCTGGGATTTTATTTTAATCTATTTTTAAAATGGCATTATTTTTTCTACTAAGTAGCATTTTGTTGAGACACTCTCCTATTTAAAGAGTTATTTTTCTTATCCTCGATGACCTAAAATTGTACTGTTTGAATGCAGCTTACTTTAAAATGTTCTGATCAATAGGAAATAGAAAAGAACTGAAGAAAACCCAAACAAACAAGGGACATTAGTCGCAGGTTTGTCCCCCATGTTTCATGTTTGCTGTTCTTTGCATTCAAGTTTGAATGCCTTCCTGCACAAGTTCTTCAAATACAAAGAGAAGTTATACATCATAGGAGTTCATATTGGCAGAAGGCATCCTGTAATGATGATGGAAAACCAAGTCTGAAATCTATACTGCTAACAGAAAGAAAGACCACATTCTGCTGAATCCAGCAACCGGTCTTTGGGGCTGGAAAGATGGCTCAGGAGGTGAAACATTTACCATGCAAGTATGAGGACTTGGGTTCAAATTCCCAGAAAACATTTAAAGTTGGTTCAGGCAAGCAGGTCTACAATCCCAGTCTTCCTGTCGTGAGATAGGTAGCAAAGACTAGAGAAGCCCTAGAACCTTGAAGGTCGAGAAGCCCTGCTTATGCAGCAATGAACAGAGAAGAGAGTGATCCTGTCTCAAATATGGGAGAAGGCGGGAGGCTGCTTGTTTGTTTCCCGGCTGCTCAGACCCAATAAACACACAGAACCTATATTAATTTCAATACTGTTTGGCCAATAGCTTAAGTGTATTTCTAGCTAGCTCTTTTATCTTAAATCAGCCCATCTCTATTAATCTGTGTATTGCCATGTGGCTGTGGCTTACCGGCAATGTTCCAGCACATATGTCTGTGGCTGTGGTTGCATGGCTTCTCACTGATTTCGCCTACTCTCTCTCTATCTCTTCCAGACTAAGCCAAAAGCAGCTTCTTTATTAATCAATAAAAGCAGCACATATACAGAAGGACTTCCCACATCACAACACCCTCTGAACTCTACATACCAATGGGTACACACACACACACACACACACACACACACACACAAAACCTTTGCTTCCTGGGATACTGTTTTTAAAAAGAAGATTCTTATATTTTAATACTTGGTCACCTGTTGGTAGAACTATTTGGAAGGATTAGGAGGTATGGCCTTGTTGGAGGAAGATTGTCACTTTTTTGGAGGTTGGCTTTGAGAGTCAAAAAGTTCATTCCATTCTCAACTCTCTCTCTCTCACCCTCTCTCCCTCTCCCTCTCCCTCTTCCTCCCTCCCTCCCTCCCCCCCTCTCTCTCTCTCTCTCTCTCTCTCTCTCTCTCTCTCTCTCTCTCTCTCTGTGCTTTCCACTTGTAAATCAGATCTAAGCTCTCAGCTACTGCTCTAATGCCATGTCTGCTCACCAGAATGATCACGGATTCTCTCTCTGATATGGTAAGGTCCTGTTAAAGGTTTTCTTCTATAAATTGCCTCAATAATAGTGTCTCTTCACAACAATAGAATAGCAAATTTTACAGAATCATACAGAGAATGGTAGGTTTTAAATGTAGGTATCAGTAGCCCCAAATTCACATCTATTACCAATAAATTTATAATAAATATAATTTTAAAACTGATGCAATCATATTTGATACTACTGGAAAAATGTACCTAAAACATAATAAGACACAGAGTGGAGAATATTATCATATTATATTATATTTTACTTATATTACAAACGTCAAGGGAGCCAATTCCTGAGATATAAAGAGTTCTCACACATGAACAACCAAACACCATTTTAATGGATGAATAAAGCCTTCACAAGGAAAGAATTACACATGACACAGAAAAATGCAAGAAAGTACCTGATATCTTAATAAATAGATGCAATTCATAGATTTATCTAAACATAAAAACTTGAAAAGCTTCTCTATTTAGATCCTGGATACACCTGAAAGCTGGGTACAGGACGTTATAATTGCTGTGACTGAACTCTCCTTCTGAGTTCATGTTCACTAAGCTAAGCACATATATTTACTGCACCCAGAATCTCTATTTCTAATTATACAGACACCAGAGTGTCCTATATATACATGCTAAAAGGTGTGTAAAGACTATTCATATTAGTAGTAGTCATGACACCCAAATATTAGAAAGGGTTACGTTAAATTAGGCTTGGAGCCTCCATTATGTCCTAAGTCCATAGAAAGCGGGTAACTTAGTATGCCACCAAACAGTAACCCAACTGTGAAGGGTATCTTTATAAACC
This sequence comes from Arvicola amphibius, assembly GCF_903992535.2. Classification (NCBI taxonomy): domain Eukaryota; kingdom Metazoa; phylum Chordata; class Mammalia; order Rodentia; family Cricetidae; genus Arvicola; species Arvicola amphibius. The sequence continues at coordinate 3,773,133 of NC_052057.2, read as the reverse complement.
ATAACTGTGCCTAAGTCTTGCCAACCAAGTTCCAGCTGATGACAGGCTGCCATGATTTGATACCTTCATAAAGCACATGCCTCATCATGCATGGCCAAATAAAGCAAACATCGAGAAGCTGTAATCCACTCCTCTTTCTGCCTATATGTCACCACCTCTTTCTGCCTATAAATGCTGCCCGTCCTGTTACTGGGAGGGTCTCTGAATCGCTCTAGCTGAAGCACTCTCTGATTCATGAATCACTCTTTGCTGAGATAAAAGCTGCTAAATTTAATTTGCCTAACACTTCTCTTTTAACACAACCTAGCAGTCTAGCAGTACAGGAATATGTTCAGGATGGTGCTTGTGGGGTGCAGAGATGGCCCACCAATGACTGCATATGATAACACACTTAGGTCACATATAGTGACTCAGAGACTAGACAGGAAACACCACACACTGCCCAGTCCCATGTCTATCAAATGCAAAGAAGGACTAAATAATTCACCTCAACTGTGATGGGCCAGAATACTGAGTGCTTTCCAAAGGAAAGGTGTCATAGGCCAACTTTGGGGGTGACTTCTGTTGTGGTTCAGCCATGCCAGTTTTGTGTGTTCCAGGGTAGGAATATGTGTATTAGAATCATCAAGTAAGAGGAACAGAGATATGAAAGAAAGACAGAGACATAGGATAGTACCGGGAGGACAACTCAGTGTATGCTGAATACACCCACATTTATTTTCCAAATAATTTCATACCCGATATAAAAGGGGGGAAGAAGGCAAAAGGCTGCTTTGACATGACACAAAGAACAACCAGAACAGCTGCTAGCTTCAATACTTGAGACATCAAGCCATTATTTCCTGAGTAAAGCATTTGATGTCTCAGGCAGACTCTGTAGTGAACACACCCTAGGCCAAGTATCCTGTAGGCAGCCACTCCCTATGTCAAACCTATCTTAAATGAAGGAGCAGGAATAGGCTTGAATTATCTGACCTTTGGCCGGGTGTAGTGGATTCACTTCTATGGGCCATCTTAATGTCCAAAACACCAAGTAACCATGCCCTAGGTCAGGGTGTGTAGCCACACCTGTTGTCAATAACTTTGAAAGAGCGGAAATAAGCTCAAAATTCTCTGATCTCTAGTCAAGGTGGTACAGGCTCACATTTGTAGGTCCCCACAGGATGGCCGTTTATTAGAAGAAAGAATAGAAGAGGCTGTACACCTTTGAGTACCGCTTCTGATACCTATGTACATGTATGTACATGCATGTGAGAGGTTTTAAACAAGCTAAGCTACAGAATGGGATACGGAGAGTTGGTAAGCAGGGAATTTACATAAAATACAATCAAAACCAATAATAAATGGTGGACTCATATGAAGCCCTTACTAACTCCTAAACTATAAAATAGGCCTCTAGAGAAAGACTATAAAAAGTAAGACCTGTTTAAGCTCAGCCTCTAAGTTCTGGTGGTAAAGCTAACAAGAACGTTTCCTGAGTGCAGGCAGACAGGCTCTTAGGGAATATGCAGATTTGGGAACAGAATCCAAAACATCTGCTTGCAAGGGGCTGTAGCTCCTGGCTCCATGTTCACAAAGTCGTATTCCACAAACACCAGCTTATCAGATACAAGCACTGGCGTCAGTAACACGGTGAGGTCTAGCTCATAACATGAGAACTCTGTAGCCATGCCCCATATATAGATAGGCCTTACCCCCACAGTGTTCTCTGCCCCTGCCATTAACTGATGAGAATAACTGAGAGAAGCTTTGTGTTGATCTTGGAAAATTAAGCAATATCGTTAAGTCACATTTCTGCCAGAAACCCTTCACGGAGAGATTTCCCCAGCCACTCGGAATCCTTTCCCAGAAACATTGCCCCTCTTTCCTTTCTCCAGTCAAACTGATGAAGGTTATGAAAGTCTAGCTGGGTAATGGCCACGGATGTCATGTGTGTACACAGTTAAGCAAAGTGTTTTTATTTAATTCCGTTTACCAAATATCGATACATATCCACTGTATATTAAATAGACAAAACTTTGCTGTAGTAAGGGTTTTGCCCTGTGGGTTTCATTAATTTCTCTATGATATTATTCAACTGTTCCCTGGGAGGCTAAATTTTCTTCATTGAAATATTTTTCAGTGTTTCTAATTTTAATAACCTGATGTTTCAGGTCCAACACAGCCATTTCCAATGTGACAGTCTCAAGAGAAGGAAAATTAAACCTCAGAACTTCTGTTTCAGAATTCATCTCTCTTCAAAGACTATAAAGTGCCAGGCTGCCCTATTTCATTGGCCACTTTCTTGCCCTCTTGAAGTGAAGGTATAAGAGTGTTATTTTTTCTCAATTATTCAGCACCTCATTCTGAGAAAGCCCTCACCATGGGCTGGAGATATGGTTCTATGGGTAAATCAATCAAGCAATGCATAGGTGTGAGGCCTAGACTTGGGTTCCAACACAAAACCAGGTGCTATAGCGATATCTGGAATTCCAGTTGTTCCTATTAGGAGATGGCTCAAAGCAGCTAGCCTGGCATGCACAGCTTCCATCTGCCATGACACCCTGTACTAAACAAGGTGGGAAGATGATTGACACATGAGGTTGTCCTCTGGTAACATACACTCCTGCAAGGAGATACATACATACATACATACATACATATATATATACATACATATATATATAAATGTATGCATACATATACATACACACAGAGACTAAACACATGCACATGAGCACACACAATAAGTAAACAAACAAAAAAACCACCACCACAACAAAAAGTTTGCCCTTTTATAAGTTAGCAAGTTACTCTGACACAATTGATGAGCGGTTTGGAACCTGGCAGAAGCAAGCCTCCTGGATCAGAGACACAGGACTCAACATGCCTACAGCTCATAGCAAGCAGCCTGAGCTTTACTGTGCTTTCCTTTCTTCTCATCCCAGCTCCCACAGGGGTAGCAGAAATAGATCAGCACTGATACCTACACAGAGTGTTCCCCATGAATGGGAAATGAATTCTTTTCTATTTGCCGGTGTGTGATATGTGTCTTTTGCTCTAGAGCAACAGACTGGGAAGTAAGCAAACCTGTACTTTGCTTTGAAGACAGATAGCACTTTTGCAGGGGCAAGGTTGCTTTACAGACATTAGAAGGTGTTCAGAACAGGAGGGACATTATGGCCTCCTCATGAGATAGAAACCGTAAGAGACCTGAGAAAACAGTCTCCCAACATTACAAAGAATATTTAGAAGAGAGAAAACATCTAGCTGACCTAGGTGTAATTCTCCAATTCTCCAAATAATAATAATAAGTAAACAATGAGAGAAAACTTGCTTGGCTGGAGTGATTATTTTGTGTTTGACAGCTCTTCGTTTCTAAGGGGTGAGTCCAGGAGCTTGGTGTAGAGCAAGCTCAGGTATAAAGCAGAACTCCCACCAGGGTGAAGATATGTGTGACAGGCTTGGCTTGATTCCTCCCACTTCTTGGTGTCTTTCCCCTTAACCTTCCATAGAAAAGCTACTCAGCACAAACATACTAGGTTCTAGGTAGAAACTGTAGAATAAAACCAAAGATTTGTTTGGACTCAGAGTGTTTGTTTTTAGGACTGAGGGAGGATATTGAACATGTATCTGTGCAACCCCTACAATAATCAGCTAAAATCCCTCAGGCCTTCTAGGTTCAGCAGAGGAAGACCCTTCTGCCTGACAGAGTCCTCATGTTTATGAGCTAGAACTCACCAAGTTACCGAGGCCTATGCTTATACCTTGTAAGCTGGTGTTCATTGAACAAGGTTTTGCAAACACAGTCAGGGGCCATGACTCTTCCCAGCAGGTGTTTTGTACTGTTTCCAAATCTGCATATTTCCTTGGCATCTGTTTGCCTGCACTCAGGAAACATTCCTATTAGTTCTATAAGGATCATGTGTTATAAAAGTAGGCCTCACAGAATCAAGCATTCAAACTCGGCCAAGTAGAAAGTGGCCCCTTCCAGCCAGCCAAGTGTACCAACAGGGAGGAAGCAAAATGTCAAGAGGGCAGTCTTGGAGTAAGATATCCATCATTAAACCTTAGACTCGTTAAACACTTTGTAATGATGATTTGGTGAAATAATCTCTTCAACCATCCACTTCCCAGGGTGTGAAAACATCTTCAGGCTCACTGATCCTTCCAAACCTAAAGAACATGAATGTCAACTCCAGAGGACTGTCTGGGACAGGTGTGAAATCTTCATGTTTTGGGTCTCTATTCTCCCTTAGATGCTGAGGGCCATAACAGCGCCACCCTTGAGCAATCGGGGAGCTGAGCTTGGATGGAATGTGCCTCAGGGACACGAGCCCTTGCATCTCTTGACTGTTTTCTCCTTTTCTCTGCACAGTGTTTCTTCTTTTGCTCCCTTGGGCCTTCATGCCTGAGCTTGATTCAGACAAAGGGACCCAGAAACCAGTGGGAGCTGCCTGTGCTGCTCCAGTGCACAGCTGGATTCTTTCTGCACGTGCTCTCTCTCTTCCCATCCTCTCCATGGGCCTCTGGAACAAACCCTTCTTCCTGAACTTCACCAACAGTGGCCCATATTAAGTCATTGGTGTGCATCTTCTTTTTAATTATGTTATTCACAGAAACATTAGGCTCTTTTCAGAGCGCAACGGCTCGTTCTTTCAAAAAAAGCAGCGATAGCCTGGGTTATGTGAAAAGGCTATAAATGAGGCTGCTTGATCTGCTTCCTTCTCCTCACTGCCAAGAGCCAAGACTGGGAACTGCTCGTTAAAAGGCCTCCTGAATAAGAAAGATGGCTTTACTCTGGGCTTTTCTTCCTCTTCTCCATTTATAGAAATTGTATTTACTTCACTCGCATCTCGGTGTTGATGAATATGAGAGAGAGGGAAGGCAGAATAAAGAGAAGGAAAGAGAGAGAGAAAGAGGGAGACAACAGACAAGGAAGAGGAGTGCATGGGGAAAAGGGAAGGGGAAGGGAGATGGAGAAGAAGGAAGGGAGGAACAGAGGGGGCCAGGGAAGGAGCGGGGATAGGGATGGAAGAAGAGAAGGAAGAAAGAGAAAGGCAGAAACAAAACAAAATTCATAGGAAAGATTAAAATTACAACCATGTCTTATCAAAGTGGACTCTGAATTCACGAAGGCAATTTTCTGTTAGAGATTGGAGGTGACCCTGAAAGTCACTCAAAATATGCTTCATTTTGCAAGTGAGGAACTCAAAATCCGAAAGGTCACAAAAGAAACAAGAGGCAAAGATTAGGACAAAACAGGATCAGGATACTGCCAGGCCTGGAGATTTCCATTTTCATGTGGTCCAGTAAGGGGTAGACCCTGTTGCTCTGAGTTCCACAAAGGTTTTATTTTATTCTAAAGAAATTAGAAGGAGATTACGGAGTCACCAAGTCCTAAGGTAGTCACCTGCTTCCCCAGGGACGATGAGAGGACTCTAAGAAAGGAAGGATAGTCACGAGGGGGATCATATTTGTTAGAAAGTAAGCAAGGCACTTCATATGACCAAGATGGAGGAACACAAGCCTCTGAGTTGATTCCAACATTCCTCTGAAAGCAGATAGGGATGCTGATTGGGTTGCCCCAACCCACCATGAAAACAAAGGAACAAAAATCTCAGCTGCTTCGTGATGCACTCGGGGTAAAAAAGGAATGTTGCGTGAAGAGGAGTAGAAAAGAGAACCATAAGCAGGTACCAGCTATTGGTCCTTCGCAGACCCTTCCATCACAGCTAAGGAAATAAGACCAGATTCCTGGTCTACCTGCAAGGCTTTCTCAGATGAAAAAAGAGAGGGTTGGCAAACAAAGAACGCTTTCTTCCAGCAGGGTGCTAAGTGATAAATCACACAGAGGTTCCAAGTCTGGTTTCAGGAGACATAGGCTTGCTTCCTCCCTGTAGTGAGATGGCCCTGTACGCATTCCTGTAAAACAGACGCACCGTGGACCGCTTGCATTTCTGACAAGAGTCCACTGGGACTAGACCAATCACAGATTTCATGATTTGAGCAAATGCTGAAGGTCACTGTCAATGATTCATAATGGTGCTTTAAATTGCATTAGCCTGTTGACTAGTGGATTCAACCCAAGCAGAAAATACATAATTTAATTTTAAAAACACTCTTGGAAGAACAAATTCTTCCACAGACCTCAGACTATAACCCCTGAACTTCTACCCTAGCAGTTAAATAGACAGGTCCCACAATTTAAAAGGGTTCATTCTTAGAACAAAGTGGGAAAAGCCTCTAAGCTCTCCGTTCAACATTTTTCCCCCTATGGTCTCTGAATGCAGGAATTAAAACATACATGTGCTTCGATGTTCAAATCACTCACATTAAGGCCTGCTGCAAACAGCATCTGGCTTGTCCAGAAGGAAAAACATTTAATGGCCAACTGTCCACAGTTACGACCATTATTTAAGAGTTTGTCACTACCTTTCAAAACATCTCTTCTTCAAGATGATACTCTCCGCCTTTTCCTGCTACCTTTCCCAAACAAGGCCACCGGGAGGAAACAGAGGTTAAATCAGCACATTCCAGAGTGAAGAAAACCTAGAGATACTGGAGTCTTTGAGCACGCTGCTGAGATCTCTAAATCCCAGCCCCAGACACCAGCTGGCTCTCTAAGAGCATATTCAGAGAAAGTCTTAAAAAAAACCCTCAATCAGAAATGTTAAATCAAAATCACCCTGTTCCTCCTCTGTCTGTAAGAGAGGCCTAAAGAACGAATCCCACCTGCCTGCGAAGCACCAACCCAATAGGATGGGTGGAAGGCGAGGCTGTTAGAGCCTCTTCCCCGGGCAATATCTGTAGCCCACCCCCAGGATGCTGAAAGATGCACCCAGCCATGGTCTCAAGTTAGCCCGGAGGGTTCCCATGGCTGAGTGTACCTCGTAGCAGCTTTTCTTTCTCCGTCTTTTTTTAAAAATAAAACTATCATTTTTAGATAGAATATCTACTTTAAATATCTTTAAATGGGGCTTGTTATTTATCATTCACCATAAGGGAAGATTGGAGACTGCAATTGTCACGGGAAACCTCTCCTCTCCAAGGATGGGCCCAAGAGCTTCCAGAAGCCATAGACTATCAAAGCCTGGACTTCCGCTGTGGTCTCCATTTCTTGTAGTTATAATTATACCGTAACCTTAGGAATGAATATCAGTTCAGAAAGCTCAGGGAGGGTGTCTCTAACGCTTGTCGTTCCACGGCCAGGTCACATTGCTCAGCCCGGCCCCCGTGAAGCACTACACAGCCAGGCAGTGGATCGGATCCCAGAACAGCACCGCAGTCAGATAGCAGAGAGTCAAGAGGGCCGCCCCGTGGATCCTGAATCCCTGTGCTGCCGGGAATTAATGTTGTGATTGGAAATGATGCTCTGAGCTCCTCCTCTCTCTGTCCAGTACTAAAACAACTGCATCTACTCCATGAACTTCTTCTGTCAGGAGCAGACAAGTGAGCTCAAAAATGGGAGAGAGTGTCCCAGAACACCTCCCGTTACAAAATCAAGGCTTGATAGACACTAGGGATCATTATTCCTCATGATCCTTCCTTGAACAACAGTCAGAACCAAGCGTAGTGTAAGAAGAGTGGACAGGGGACTGCAGAGGCTGCTCAGACAGTACATGTCTGGACAGCTGAGGTTTTGCTCTCTCTTGTTTTTAAATCTAATTTGCATTCCCAGCACTGAAGCACAATTTAAAAAAAAAAAAACTCAGAGAGAGAAATTGGGGTTCATCCTGGAGGTCAGAAAAGCAAAACAACCAACCACTGGCTCTTGCCTCTCCCTCAGTCCGAAATGGCAATCCTGCCTCCAGGAGTCTCAGAATGAGACTGAGAGCTGTCTCCTCCTGTTTTATAATCCTCTCTAGTTCTGGGATTAAAGGCATGCACCACTGGGATTAAAGGCATGCACCTCCCGGTTTCTATAGCAACTAGTGTGGCTACTGGGATTAAAGGTGTGTGTTATGTTACCACTACCTGGTCTGTAAGGCTGACCAGTGGAACTGTATTACTCTCTGATCTTTAGGCAAGCTTTATTTATTAAAATGCAAATGAAATATCACTACACGGTATTTATCTAAAAATACCACAGATACCTTAAATTCTGGGTAGGCAGAAATTGGAGGATCCTGGGGAGCTTCTTGCTGTTAGCCAGTTATTAAGGAATTAAGTGTTTGGTCACTTGGTCCCCAGTACTACTTGGAAAAGTTATGGAAATGTTAAGAAGTGGAGCCTTGCAGGAAGAAGCGCTTCCCTGTACTTTCAAACTCTAAACCAAAATGACCCCTTCCTCTCTTGCTTCCTTATGTCTTATATTTTGTCACCAAAACAGTAAACACAGTAAATTCAAAAATTGTCATTGAAACATGGAGCCTTTGGTGGAATAAAGCATGTGTTCACAGGACTATGGAAATGGTTTGTGGGAGAAATGTGTTAAGAATTTGGTGGTGGCGCACGCCTTTAATCCCAGCACTCGGGAGGCAGAGGCAGGCGGATCTCTGTGAGTTCGAGACCAGCCTGGTCTACAAGAGCTAGTTCCAGGACAGGCTCCAAAGCCACAGAGAAACCCTGTCTCGAAAAACCAAAAAAAAAAAAAAAAAAAAAAAAAAAAAGAATTTGTGACTTGGAGCTAAAGATGACTTAGAATGGTAAGCAGAACTTAATGGACCATTCTGGCAGGAATTGGGAAGACCAGATGCCAAGAAAATGAAGTGTGTAGAGACCTAGTTCATAATGTTTCAGAGAGAAATAAGAGTAAAGGGGGAACTAGAAGCTATTTGTGCTATATCCTGGCAAAAAAAATTCTAGGTGGATTCATCTAATATGCTAAGAATTTTGATTTAAAATAATGAACTAAGGATAAATCCTGATCTTACTGCCAGTAGCCCCATAGATGCCCAAGTCACACAACTTGTCACCCACATTCAGAGAGTCTAGTTTGGTCCTGTGCAGGTTCCCCAGCTGTCAGTCTGGAGTCAGTGAGCTCCCACTAGCTTAGGTCAATTGTTTCTGTGGGTTCCATCAGGCCTTGACCTCTCTGCTCATATTATTGCTCCTCCCTCTCTTTAACTGAACTCCAGGAGGTCGGCCCAGGGCTTAGCTGTGGATCTCCGCATCTGCTTCCATCAGATCCTGGATACAGGTTCTATGATGACATTTAAGGGAGTCATCAATCTGACTACAGGGGAAGGACAATTCAGGCACCCTCTCCACTATTGCTTAGGGTCTTGGTTGGATTATCCTTGTAGATACCTGGGAAATTCCCTAGTGCCAGGTTTCTCACTAACCCCATAATGGTTCCCTTGCTCTCCCCTCTTCCACGCTTATCTCTCTGTCCTCCCCCCATCTCAACCATCCTGTTCCCTCATGTTCTCCTCCCCACTTCCCTTCTCCCCTCCCCCTCTCCTTCTGCCTTCCCTCTTTCCCCACTGCTAAGTTACTCAGGAGCTCTTGTCTATTTCCCATTCCAAGGGGGGAATCCATATATGTCTCCCATAGGGTTCTCCTAGCTTCTCTGGTGTCATGGACTGTCATGGTTGTCCTTTGCTTTACGTCTAACATCCACTTATGAGTGAGTACATACAGCACCTGTCTTTCTGGGTCTGGGCTACCTCACTCAGGATGGTTCTTTCTAGTTCCATCCATTTACCTGCAAATTTCAAAATGCCATTATTTTTACTGCTGAGTAATACTCCATTGTGTAAATGTAGCACATACTTTATCTATTCTTTGCTTGAGGGGCATCTAAAGTTTTGTCCAGGTTCTGGCTATTATGTTTAATCCTGCTATGAATATGATTGAGCAAATATCCTTGTGGTATGAGTGTGCATCCTTTGGGTATATGCTCAAGAGAGGTATTACTGGGTCTTGAGGTAGGTTGATTCCCTATTTTCTGAGAAACTGTAATACTAATTTCCAAAGTGACTGTACAAGATTGTACTCCCACCAGCAATGGAGGAGTATTCCATTTACTCAACATCCTCTCCAGCATAAGCTATCATTGATGTTTTTGATCTTAGCCATTCTGATAGGTCTAAGATACCTTGCACAGCCTAGATACAGTGGGGAGGGCCTTGGTCCCACCTCAAAGTGATGTGCCAGACTTTGTTGACTTTGTTGGGAGACCTCACCCTCTCTGATTTGTGGGTGGGGAGGGGTGGGAACAGGGATTGGTATATAAATTGGGGGAAATTGTTTTAAAAAGATAAAAAACAACAAAATATAATAGAAAAATACATAAACAAAAGTAAAAAAAAATAATAAAATAATGAACTAAGTTATTTGGCAGAGGAAGTTTTAAGACAGGTTAGCCTTAAGATTGTGTCAGAGTTACTGTTCCCTGGTAATATTGTGATGTATCTACATCTAATTTACTGAGCAAAAGTGTGTTCTGTGGTGACGCAAGGAAGAAACTAAACTTGTAGGCAATGGGGATATGAGAGCAGCCATAGCCATTGAAGAGAGTCATGCACTTTTAATGAAATTCCACGGTCTGCAATGGGTTATTAGAAAAAGTCTCCCCAAGGCAAAACTCTACTCTTGGAAAGCTCATCTTAGAAAAAAAATCCACATTTACTTGAAAGGACAGAATCTAACCTTAAAATGCCACTGAATAGATTCCCTGTCCCAAATAGCCACAAACAAATTGTTTGCTCATAGTCAACCTGGAAGACACATAAAGGCCAATACAGCTGTGGTCCCAGGAGATCAGGCCATTCCTAGAACTGGCTACAAAACACGACATACAGGTTCAGCATACAATCTCAGGGATAAAGCTTGGCTTTAAAACATTCTTCAAGGCTTGTATTCCAAGGTGGTTCTGCTGAAAAGTGAAAAGAGAAACTTTAAGAGGTATGCTGTCACAGGAGGTCCTTCGGTAACTGGCTGGGGTGCAGGGGTTGCTGTGTCGAGGTGGCAAACAAGTGCACCACAACATTTAAATGATCTAGACAAAAATTTAATTTTTTTCTAGAATAACAGAAATAGCCAAAATTAACTCAAGAAGAAATGGAAACAGGAAATCCGAAGAGACTTCCTCTTATGTGTAAGTCAACCACACTCCACAGGATTTCCCACATCCCAGCATATTTGGGTGGCACACAGTGGCCATGAATAGTTAGCATAAAGGACAAAAAGTTGAGTGCTTATGAAAGAGGGTGTGATGAAAAGGGGCCGGGTGAATATGATCACAACAAACTTAGATAAAACTCTCAAAGGAATAATTAAACCAAGGAAATGTTGCTTTTCATATTTAGAGTATATCTCACCTCAACCAAAGGGATCTAGAAAATTGCTCATAAACATTCCATATGGCTTGTATTCTCAGAGGGTCTACTTCATTTAATGCATATATGACACATTAAATGAATAATTTATCCAAACCTTTTTAAAAATTTATTCTCCTCACATACAAGACATAATAACCCCAGTTTCTACTCCCTCCACTCCTCCCAGTCATGCCACCCTCCTTCCCCAAAGCCTCTCCTCCTCTATTTCCCTTCAGAAAAGAGAAGGCCTCCCAAGGATATTAACTGAACACAACGTAACAAGATACAAGAAGACTAGACACAATGCCTCATATCAAGGCTGGTCAAGGCAACCAGTAGGAAGAAAAGTGACTCATGAGCAGCTGAGCTGAGTCAGAGACACCCCTATTCCCACTGTTAGGAGTCCCACGAAAACACCAAGCTCATAACCATAATAGAATGCAGAGGACCTAGCACCCATCCATGCAGGCTTCATGATTGCTGCTTCAGTCTCTTTGAGGCCCTACGAAGCCTGCTGAGTTGATTCTGTGGGCCATATCCTCCTGGTGTCCTCAATTCCTCTGGCTCCTACATTTCTTCCTTATCCTCTTCTGAGGGGTTCGCTGAGCTCCAAGGGGAAGGCTCCAGTTTAGATCTCCAATTTGGGCTCTCTGTCCACCTAATGTTTGGCTGTGGGTCTCTACATCTGCTCCCATCAGCATTCAGAGGAAGCCTCTCTGGTGATAATTGGTCTAGAATAGCATTAGGAATCACTTTATTGATTTTCTTTCTAGCGTAGGTCTCTGGGCTATCTGGTCAACCAGGCAGTGTTGGGCATGCGGTGGTTCTTGTGGCATGGCATGGGCCTCAAATGAGACCAGTCATTGGTTAGACACTCCTACAAGTTTTGGGCCTTTATTGACCTAGCACATCATGCAAGCATGATGGATTTTAGGTCATGGGTTTTGTGGCTGGGTTGGTGTCCCAGTAAAATAAATGACTATTTTCTCTTTTATTCTTCTTAAAGAGTATAACAAGAATAATTAATTTGATCAGCCTTTCTAAATTTTAGTTATTATAACACTACTGAGATCAAATTCAGAACTGAAAATAATCTGACAAATTGAAAAAAATAGATTTTTCTAGTTTAATTATAAGTAAAATGTGCTAATTAAATATGTTTCCACAACTGTGTACTTTTCCAGTTCAGAATAAAAGGCATATTAATGTTCAAACTCTTGTGAAATCTTTGTCTATAAAAAGATTTGTTTTTAGGTTAAATATTTTTATTGGTCAAGGATAATCATAATGTGCCAATTATAAAAGAAATAAGGACCTAAGAGACTATTAATCATCTATGTATTCATCATACCTTCTTTCTCCCCCCAACAATAATTAATAGAAAATGCAAATTGGGTGCTATAACTCAACAAAGGCTCTCCCTCTCCTGTGCTCTCATAATTATGATTGTAACAATAAATCAGCCAGGCGGTGTGGCCTTGTCAACCCCAGGTGTACATGGCCTCCCCAACACAATCTCATTTGTTTCTATGACAAAACTGGGGTGTTATGAAAGTATTACAAGATGGGGCGGGGTTGGAGACAGCATGTTGCCCTCCTTTTTTGAGCAATTCAACTCATTGTATGTATGTATGTATGTATGTATGTATGTATAAAATCCCTTATGTGGTAGCCACAGGGGAGCCTTTATCTTCTGAACAGAAACTCTGGAGTTGGTTTTCACGGATGGTCAGTGAATTCCAGATAAGGAGACTTGATGGATACAGTCACTTTTCAGAGGTTGGGGGAAGGGTGGCTGTGGGTCTTGGAGACAGCATCAAAGGCCTTGGCAAAGTTGCCCAGGGTGACAGTGCTGTCCCTGGCTGATGTGTAGCAGTCATGGATACCTGTCAGCAGAGCAGCTTCTTGGCACAGGACCAGAAATGATGTCAGTGTCTCTGGGGGCAGGTATTAGACCAACACAGAGCCACAGCAATGTATTAGCTGGCATAGATGGAACAGCGTGAAACTTGCCAATCTTGATCCCTCAGTAGCCTCTCCACACAGGAACAGTGGAAAACCTGGCAAAGATGATGGCCCCTCAGATGGCAGTGGCTACCACCTTGGAGCACGTAACACCCAGACCAACGTGACTACTGAAGTCCCCAATAGCAACAAAAGCCTTGAACCTGGTCCTCAGAGCAGCCTGAGTCTGCTTTTACACTGGCAGAATCTTTTGAACCTTATCCTTTAGGGGTGCACCCCAGAAAAATGTCAGATTCCTTGATGGGCAGAGAGAATAGGCAGATCTCCTTCAGGGATTGATTCGTGTTTTTAACAAGGTAGCTCAGCTTGGTGACAAGGATCTACTCCTTGTCTTCGACTTTACCTCCACAAACCCACGATCTCAACCATGACCTCTATGGGATCCTCAGAAGCTGCCATGGCCTCCCAAGTCTGGATCCTGGGGTCTTTCAGGCCCTGTCCACTGCTCTGACATCACCCAACACTTCTTTTCTTGATTAAAGAAGCAAACAAAAACCTTGCCCTTTTTGAGAATACGCAGACTCAGCAAGGCATTAGTTCCTGAATACATATTTCCAGGCCCAAATAGCAGTGTTTATTATCCAATTCTACGAAGTCTGAAAACTGCACATTTAGGGAAGCTGAAGTTAAAATTCTGAGAATCCCCAGAAGTAAGGTGTTTGAGGGATGAAGAATCAGATGAATGACTCCTTGAAATTCTTTTTCAGAAAAAAAAAAAGGACAATGTGCCTATGGTAACAACTCTGCCTCAAACCACTGGAAAACACCGTTGCTGGGAGTGAGAGTTATACAGATCTTTGCATGGTTTTGTCTTCTTCAATAATTTCATCTTCTTCGTTTACCTTTTCAGACATAATCCTCCCCCACTTAATCATCTTACTGTTAACATTATGCCTCTGAACTAAATCATGAACTAAACAATTAATTTTTCCTAATTGAAAAGATAAACAATCCAAATTGAAAGAAAATAAACTTGACCAACAAAGGAAAATCAAAACGGACAATGTAACATAATGGATATAATTCAGACTTGAGTGGGAGTTTTTATTTCAGTATATGTCTTAAGCTGCTAACCCTTTTTCTTCTCTCATGGTCCCAATTTTAATTTGTGTGTGTGTGTGTGTGTGTGTGTGTGTGTGTACATACATGTGCATTCTACATATGAGAGAATGTAGTATGTATCTTTACAAAGTCTTTGTTATCTCATTTAATGTAATAATATTTCCATATCCATCCATTTTTTGCAAATTTCATGATTTTAGTCTTTTTACAGCTGAATAACATTTCATTTGGCTAATATATTTTCATTTACAGTTATTTGCTGGTGAGTATATACTGTGGTTGTGTTTCCTTGTTCTTTTGACTAGTGTGGCAACAAACATGTTAGTCTCTGTGGTAGAGTTTGAGACGTGTAAGTGTATGACTGTGGTTGGCATGTCTGAGTGCTGTGGTAATTCTGTTTTGGGTTTTCTTAGAAACTTCCATAAGGATCTCCATAGTGATTGCCACAGTTTACTCTCCTGCCTACAGGGAAGGGAAGATCCTCTTTCCCACATCCTCATCAACACTTGTCAACTTGTAGTTTGCCTTCTTCATGATAACCCTTACAACTAGCTATGATGGCAGCGAGATGCTATTTCAAAGCAGCATTAAATTTTTGCCTAAGGACTAAAGATCTTGAATACATTTTTAAAAACATATGTATTAGCCATTTGTGTTTTGTTCTTTTGAAAGCTGTGTACTTAGTTAATTGGTCTGGTTAATGGGTAGAAGATTTGTTTCATGATATTAAACTTATAGTTCTTTATGGATTCTAGACAGTAACCCCCGTCAGAAGTATAGTTGGCAAAGATTTGATTCAATCTGTAAAGCTACCTTCTCACTCTGTTGATAGTTCTTTCTCTTGTACCAAAGTTTTTTTTTTTTTAATTTCATGCAATCCCATTTGTTAATTCTTGAGGTTAGTACCTGAACTGTTAGTATCCATTATGGAAAGGTTTTGGCCATGTCTATGTCTTGAGAGTTTTCCCTCTCCACCCCCTTGCAGTTTTAGCACTTTAGGTTTTAGATTAAGGTCTCTGATCCATTTTTGAGTTGATTTTGTACAGGATGAAGGTGTGAACCTAATTTTGTTTTCCTACTTATGGCTATTTGGCTTGCCAGCAACATTTATTGGAGAGACAATCTTTTCTGAAGTTGTTCTTTTTTCTTCTTCTTCTTTTGACAAGTTTGTCCAAATTTAAGTGGCAACATCTACGTAGATTTATTTCTGGGTCATCTTTTCTGTTCCATCAGTCTATATATCTGCTTTCATTGCTTGTTTTTGTTTGTTTGTTTGTTTTTGTGATTGTCCCTGCTGTCTTTGTCATTGAGGTTCTGTAGATAATTTGAGATGAAATATATTGTGATATTTCTGTCATTGTCCTTCTGATTAAGATTGTCTTGGTAATCTGTGGTCATTTATGTTTCCATAATAATTTTATGATTTTTTTCTAGTTCTTTGAAAAATGAAATTGTAATTAAGATGGTGATTGCATGCATCTGTAGATTATTTTGGCAATATACTCATTTTCATGCTATCATTTCTGCCAACCAAGAAACATGGAATTTCCTTCTGCCATCCACTGCCTTTTCTATCTTCTCTTTGCAGGGTCTTAAGTTGTCATTTTCCAAGACTTTCACCTAATTGGCTGCCTTTAGTCATATGTATTTTTAAGCTGTTCTCAACAGTAAAGTTTTGCTAATTTCTATTTCATCAAGTATGCTACTGGTTATTTAGGAAAAAAATTGTATTTTTGTTGTTGTTGATTTTGAATCCTACTCTTTTACTGAAAGTGCTTACTTAGCACATCTAAACATTTTCTGGTGGCATATGTACAATCCTTTAAAATAATCATGCTGTGTATAGATACTGATAATTCAACTTCTTCATCCCCTATCTGTGTCCCCTTTACAGCCTTCTTTTGTGTTGTTGTTCTAGCTACGGCATCAAGCACCATACTGGATAAAAGAGGAAATTAAAACCCTTGTCTTATTACAGAATTTTAAGAAATTTGCTCTCATTTTTTTCTCCATTAAACATACTGTTGGCTATGGCTTATCATATGTAGCCTTTTTATACTAAGATGCATTGTGTCTATTCTTATTACATTCAGGATTTTTTATCAGGAAGGCATGTTGGGCTTTGTGAAATGGATTTTTTTGAATCTAACAGATTGTCTTATGGTTCCAATTTTTGTGTCTATTATTTTGATGATATACACTTATTGATTTGCATATGTTGAACCAATATTGCATACTGAGAATGAAACCCACTTTTCCATGATGTATGCCCTTCTTAATGTGTTCTTAAAATTAGTTTGCAAGAATTTTGTTGAAATTTTTTCATCTATGTTCAGAAGGAAATTGATCTTTTGTGTTGTGTCTTTATCCCACTTTGGAATCTAGAAACTCCTGCTGTTGTAGAGTGGGTTTGGTAGTGTTCCTTCCTTTTTATATATGATGAGCCAATAGAAAGAATATTAGTATTAGTTTTTCTTCAAATATTTAATATAATCTGGCATTGGATTGATCCAGTTCTGCTTGGGTTATTTTATTGGTAGACTTTATTATTGTTTAAATCTTAATTGTTATGAACCAGTTTAAGTTGTTTATATTATTTCAAGTTTTACATGGACTAATTTTGGCAGTTCATATATATCTAGAAATTTACTCATTTATTCTAGACTTCCTATTTTTATGGAATGAAGTTTAAGGTGTTTGTAAGTATCCCCATTACTAATCTCTTGCTTCTATTGGTAACTTACTTCTATAGCTTCTATTGCTTCTATAGTAACTTACTCTTTTCTGTCCCTAGTCGCCCTCTTTTGTTATTAGTTTAGCAACAAATTATTGATGTGGGATTCCTCTCTGTATGCTATGAATGCCATTGGCTAATAAACTTCTTTGGGCCTATTGCAGTGCAGAATAGGGCGAGGTGGGAATTCCAAACAGACAGAGTAGTGAGAGAGTAGGCGGAATCAGCGAGAGGCCATGTAGCTGTTGGAGGAGACAGATGTTGCTGGTAGGCCGCAACCTCGTGGTGATGCACAGATTAATAGAAATGGGTTGATTTAAGAAGTGTTATCTAGAAATATGCATAAGCTAATAGGCCAGGTAGTGTTGTAGTTAATAGAGTTTCTGAGTGATTATTTGGCTCTGGGTGGCTAGGAAACAATGGGCAGTCTCTGTCAACAAATTATCAATCTTGTTGATCTTTACAAAGCATTGACTCCTTTATTGATTTTATGTATTGTTTTATTAGTCTCTTTTTACTAATTTCTGCCCTGATCTTTGACATTTCCCTCCCATCTACTATACTTGGGATTGCCATCTCCTTATTTTTCTGGAAACTAAACTGTGATGCACATCATTGGGTTATTTGTTTGCAATGTTCTTATTTCTTTTAACATGATTGTAGTAGGAGGCTGGTTGTTTGTTTTCTTGGCCACCCAGACTCCCGAAATAATCACACAGAAACTATATTATTTAAATCACTGCTTGGCCAATCACTTAAGTGTATTGCTAGCTAGCCCTTACATCTAGTATTAACCCATTTCCATTTTATATTTTACCACAAGGCTTGTAGCCTACAAGCAATGTTCCAGCATGTCTGTCTCTGGCTGTGGCTCCATGACTTCTCAAACTCCACCTCCCTCCTCCCAGCATTCAGTTTAGTTATTCCTGCCTAGCTCTATTCTTTTGCCCTATCACAGGCTAAAGATGGTTTCTTTATTAACCAATTCACAGCATACAGATGGGAATCCCACATCATGTGATCATTTGTAGTCATAAACTATCTCTTTTAATTGATGAGTCAAGGTCATTTGAGTTTAAGTTATTGAGAGGGTATCACCATTTCCTATGGTGTTTTTTGCATTCTGTTTGGTTGAATTATTGGTAGTTATTTTCTCTCTTCTATTAGTGTTCGGGTATGGTAGTTTGCTGTATTGAGTATGCTTGATTCTTTTCTAGATCTCTGTTCATCTTTTCCAATCATAAAATGCATTGATTATTGTGTTCTCATAGGTGATGCCAGTCTTCCTCTATATATAGTGTTCCTTTATGAATTTTCCAGTGTTCTGAGTTGTGGGGCACGAATTACCTCAATACATGCTTATCTTAAACATATTATTTCTCCATCAGTTTTCAGAGATAATTTTTCTGGGTACAGCCATTGTAGTTAACATTTATTTGTTTCCAAGATTTGAAATGTATCCTTCTGTATGTTCTTGGCTTTTCAAGTTTCTGACAAGAGAACTTTCAGTATTCTGAAGTTTCTGCATTTCATGTGAGTTGTTATCTTTCCCCTAAGACTTTCAGAATTATTTATTTGCTTTATTTAAAATCTTGACTATGATATATTATTCTTCTTTAGTCATGCCTGCTTAGGTTGTTTGAACGTCTGTTTCTTTCTCTAGCTTCAGGGAATTTTCTGTTATGATTGCATTGAATACATAATCCATGCCTTTAGATTTTATTTCAGTTTTTCTTTCCACTCAATGGATTCTTAGGTTTAGTTTCTCAAATGTATCTCAGCACTCTTTGAAGTTTTATTCATGTTCATTTATTTCTTTTTCTTTACATAAATCTGGATGTGTTATTACCTAACTTTACCCTCCGTCTCAGATATTCGTTTTTCTCTCGTTGAATAAGCAAAGACACGAGTATATGTCATTATCCTAGATCTTACTTCTGGAAAGAAATGACCAAACATAGGCCTATAAATGAAGCACGCAGTCTTACTGAGTTGGAGACAGAAGAAGGAGTTCAAGGACTTTACAATGTGCTCAGAAACACATGTGCACCATTGCATAAATTTATATATAAGGGATAACAAGACATCCAGGCACGTCCTTTCTGTGTCATTTATCTCTTGAATCACAGACTTGGAAAACGCAGTTGCTGTCAGGATTCTGTTCCTCAGTATTTGATTCTACCATAAGCGAATGCAAAACTCAAAACAGCTCTTAGACAGACAGTTTGCAGAGTCAAATTTCAAAAGCTCAACTTTGTGCCTTCAATGGAGATAGCAATAACATATTACTAGAGAACATGCATGGTATCTGATAATTCTTTTATCTTACAGCATGGCAGATCTGACCTAAGCACCAAAGATTTAAATACTGTGGTGATACAGCAAACAGAAAAAGAAAAATTGCCATTCTCTTTGCAACATCTAACAGTAAACTTTATCCCAGCTGCTCCAAATGGTATCATTTCATCTGAGGATTTTACTAGCACATCAAAAAGGTCTCTCCGGGGAGGCTTTTGTTGTGTAAGTCAATTCCAAACATTCTTTTTCTCTAAAATTACATGGAAAGGAGGATCTCTGACAAAAATCACTTCTTTCACTGCAGGTGACAGCTATTTGATTTGTTGCTATTTTCCTTTCCTCAATTAACTGTTTCGAAAAATCAGAAGTAGACTCCTTCTATGTCAGTTCAGCAAAATCTTCATAAACTATGACTGGCAGGCACTGTGACCTTCCCACAGTCACTACAGGTGCTGCAGTTGACAAGTGATGTGGCTTTTATGACCCGTCAATCTAACACATGTGACTTCTCATGCCGTGTTGTGACACCAGCCTGTCATGGGCAGTAATGTCTTCCAGAGGTAGCTGGCCGTCAGGTTGGCAAGAGGAATATCCAGAATAAACATACTGAAGACAACTCACTATGCACTTGCAGAAGACAGACGGGCAGGATGAGGTTCTTACAGACAAGGCTCAGGAAAGGAAATGAGCGCAGAGAGAAATCAAAATGAATGATTCTACTGTAGGCAAATGCAATTTTAAAAATAAGTGGAACAAGAAGAGAAAAAATATGAAGAAGCAAAAGGAAATAAAAAGAGTCTACATATGTACATATTTACATCCTACATATACTGATATTTATAACATGTTAATAAATGAGAAGATACAACATTAAACAGTATTGACTTTTTACCATACCAGTTTATAAATACGACTGAGTCGTAATTTAAACTCAATGATTTTACAAAACTTTTTTATAGGACAGAGACGGAGAAATTATATAGCATATTAGTGGTCTAAGACTACAGAAGTAAAGCAAAACAGATGAACAAAGACAGGATAATTGCCTTAATCAGGGACAACATTTATTTTAAGTACATAGTAAGTAAAATAACTTGCCATTAATACAATATGGAAATAAGCAAATAGGCCAGTATGATTTTAAGAGGGAAGTATTGTATATGAGCTTTTTACATATTAGTGTTAGCAATACAAATCCATGACCTCTGATGGATCTTTTTGAAGCACTCAGATTTGTGTTGGATAATAGTTGGATAATTAGATCCTCAAAGACCTGAGCATAAAGTCAACCACACTGAACCTCACAGAAGAGAAAGTAAGAAGTACACTTGAATGCATTGGCACAGGGACCACTTCCTAAATATAACACCAGTAGTACAAACACTGAGAGAAACAAATAATAAATGGGACCTCCTGAAACTGAAAAGTTTCTGTAAAGAAAAGGACACGGTCAACAAGACAAAACGACAGCCTACAGAATGGGAAAAGATCTTCACTAGCCCCACATCAGACAAAGGGCTGATCTTCAAAACAGAAAAAGAACTCAAGAAATTGGTCATCAAAAGAGCAAATAATCCAATTTAAAAAATGGATACAGACCTACACAGAGAACTCTTAACAGAGGAATCTAAAATGGCTAAAAGACACTTAAGGAAATGCTCGACATCCTTAGCCATCAGAGAAATGCAAATCAAAACAACAGAGATTCCATCTTACAGAATGGCCAAGATCAAAAACATTGATGACAACTTATGCTGGAGAAGTTGTGAGGTAAAGGAAACACTTCTGCATTGCTGGTGGGAGTGCAAGCTGGTCCAGCCCGTTTGGATATCAGTGCGGTGGTTTCTCAGAAAATTAGGAAACAACCTTCTTCAAGACCCAGGAATACTACTTTTGGGTATATATCTGAAGGATGCTCAGTCGTGCCACAAGGACATGTGCTCAACTATGTTCATGGTAGCATTGTTTGTCATAGCCAGATCCTAGAAACAACCTAAATGCCCCTCAACCGAAGAATGGATAAGGAAAATGTGATACATTTACACAACGGAGTACTACACAGCAGCAAAAAAATGATGACATCTTGAAATTTGTAGGCAAATGGGCGGATCTAGAAAACATAATATTGAGTGAGGTAATCCAGACTCAGAAAAACAAATATCATATGTATACATATCATATGTAAACATAAAACAAAGAAAACCAGCCAACAATTCACAATTCCAGAGAACCTAGACAACAATGAGGACCCTAAGAGAGACATACATAGATCTAATCTACATGGAAAGTAGAAAAAGACAAGATCTCCTGAGTAAATTGGGAGCATAGGGACCATGGGAGAGGGTTGAAGGGGAGGGGAGAGGAAAAGAAAGGAGCAGAGAAAAATGCATAGCTCATTAAAATCACTCTAATTAATACATAAAGAACATGGGGTGGGCTAATTTTTATCCCTTTGTTTACTGATAGATTTAACACATGAAAATTAAACGGAATGCTGGAGACACAAAAATACAGTGGTTACTTGGCATTCAGGAGATTTAGGATACCAAACTATGAGGTCGCACTGGCCTGTTGTGTAAGATGGAGCAGTGTTTGTACATGACCTATGCGTGGGTCCTGTCTACCTTAAATAACCTCCAGGCTACTTCTGATACCTAACATAGTGCAGATGCTTGGGGATGACTGCTCTGTCTCCCGCTGGTGGGAGGAGCTATCTCCCGCTGGTGGGAGGAGCTAGAAGGGGAAGATCTGCACATGCTGAACACTGATGCAACCAACATATATGCAAACTACATTGCTATCAGGGGTCGGTTGGATTTGTGGATGTGGAAAACCACCTGCATGTGTTTACTGCCTGAATTAACAACAGAGAATATGCAAAGCCAGTTGTGAAACAGAATACGACGTGCTACAGCTCATATAATACTTTTAAAAACATACAAGCATAGTTAGAACATTTTTCAATGGACTGGGAAAGGCGCCCCCTAACTCCTGGCAGTGACTGACTCTGGATCATAACAGGTTTAGGGCAAATACCACTCCATCTTCATCTCCAATATGATTTCTTCCGTGTAAATACTCAGAAGTAAGTATGCAACAGTTAGTTGGAAAGTCTATACATTGTTTCTTGTAGATTTAAATTAAAATAAAGGACATGGTGACTCTATTGTAGGCTGTTAGCCTGTGCTCAGGATTGGGCTGCTGTCCAGTGTTTCAGAGGGTGAAGGTGATCAGAACAATCCCAGGAACTTTTCCCAAGAGGCAACTTTCAGGTGTCATCCCTTCAGCTTCACGGCCCAGGTTCCTGAAACTCTTGACTTAATCTATGCGCTAAATTTAAAACTTCTGATCTTAAATCAATTCTTTGCAATCAATTTAAATAAAAAGAGAGTGGAATGGCTCCCCAGAAATGAACTTTTTCGTTCTTTGCCAGAGATGAACTTGATCTGTTTTGTTTTAGCCTAGTACAATGTTTAAGAGCTGGGAAACACACAAACAAACAAACAAAAATCACCTCAATTGTGGGCGAGTTTTCTAGAGTGATCCCAGGTGAAAAAGGGATGTCAGGCGTCAGGCTCCAGAGGGTAGTTCGGGGGCTACAGGGTGGGTATGTGGGTAGTTTGGGGGTGTATTATATATAACTATGGAGAAGATACTGAATGCAAGTCCAGTGTCATTTGCAATCAGTTCTTAGCAGCGGACCCACGGAAGCCATCTGCTAAGAACTCTGCATGTCTCAGGCACAATGTCTCATAGGCATCACCAAGGTCAATTCTGAAGGTCAAGGACTTAACAATTATTCTTCTACCAAGGACCTTTTAAAATAATATTCTCCATGTGGGTTTACAATTTTATTGACCAAAGGATAAAACTGAAATCCATAAGTGGCGTGAAAATAATTAACCACTGAAGCTAATTGTGCAGATATAACCCTGACAATGCAGTTAGTTTATCTACTCTAAGAGAAAAAAAAAAGGATGTAGCTCCTGCAAGGTTTTTGCCTGGAAAGAAAACCCATGTAGGCAAGCATTAGGTCATGGGAGTCCTGATGTCAGTCCTGATGAAGATGGAGTGGTATATATAGTTTATGATACTATGCTCGGGTCCTTAAAAGGCCTTGCAGGAGACACATCCTTTTTTTTCTTTCAACATTTCTTTTTTTTTTTTTTTTTTTTTGGTTTATCGAGACAGGGTTTCCCTGTAGTTTCTAGAGCCTGTCCTGGAGCTAGCTCTTGTAGACCAGGCTGGCCTCGAACTCAGAGATCCGCCTGCCTCTGCCTCCCGAGTGCTGGGATTAAAGGCGTGCGCCACCACCGCCCGGCTCAACATTTCTTATCAGCTTCATACTGTGAAGCCATGTTCATGGGACGTCGGAAAGACTAGACACCTTGCATAATTCTTCAAAAGCATTACACAAACACGATGCAGCTGGGGACATTATGTGAAACACTTAAGCAAGGAACAGAATAGCAAACGTCAACAGCCTCCCTTCTCTTGAGAGTTAAAATGCTGCTTTCAGCTTTGAAGTAGAGAGAATGGCGGTCACGGGAGGCTGGGAGCACTGGTAGGGAGGGGCATAGAAGAAAGCTGTACAAGGGGATGGCAGAGTAGGAAATTCTGGGTGGAGATTTCTCAAAAATCAACACTGAAACTACTATATGCGCCAGATATTTCACTCCTGGCCTAGGCACGGAATCATTCGGTGACACAGATAAGTTCCATTATTCCTCAACATTGCATGGTGACTATACTTCACAGCAACTTATGTCTATTGTTTAGAAATAAAAGAGAACCGTTCATGTCTAGCCCAAAGAAATGATAAATTGTTAAAGAGATGAAAATGTAAATTATCTGCATTCAATCATTAAACATTGCACTTCTCTATCCGGTTCTCAAAGTATTTGCTGTGAATATGTACAATTACTGTGTTAATTCAAAGGAAAAATGGGAAACAGAATTGCATGATTCTGGGGAGGGGCAGGGAAGTTAAAGAACACTCCCAAGAGTCCTGTGGGTTAAGTGCCTTCCATATGCTGTATATCATTAGTCTAAGACACTATCTCTGCATTGAGAATTCCTTACATGGAGAGGGACTCTGGGAATGAAACCAGGATGGCAATGAGAGGTCAAAATGGCAAGCTGCTTTGAACTACATAAAAGCAAATTTAACAAATGTTTCACAGAAGATGTTTGAGTAATCATTGGGGCTGTGCAAGCCTGCCTACGTCTAAGACTCAGGCCTGCCAAGATCCATCGGATACAGATTGTTCTGCTGACCCAAGAATGATTCCATGACTTGATAATCAACCCACCATTAGCATCAGTGCCGTGAATAAGGTCAATAATTCTCCGAGACTGAAGGCCGTTTAACTCCAAGGAAGTCGACAGGCATGTATTTATATTCCACGAACAACAGTCGGGCAAGCATGAGAACACTAAGTATTTTTCTCTCTCCTTACCCCATTAGCTGAAATGTTACCTCTTGAAAATGGAATGACTAGGTAAACCATCCCACAACGTAATTAATCATAAAGACGCGTGTAAGAACTGGTAGGCTTTCCACTGGACCAAAATGTAACTGTACTTCTGCAGCCTGAAGGTTCTTTATTATTTTCTCTTGCCTGCAGCCTTCAGGGGAAGCTAACCATTCCATCCTCTAATTTGATCCTTAATGCTGGAAAAGATTACATGTCACAGACGGGCTGCTGGCCAGAATGTTGACAGTGACGTATATGGTTGGAATAACGTTCTATCGCGGCTGTAAGGTTCCCTGATTCACAGGCGTGTTTACACCCTGCTGCGCTCTGAACAGTCTCTGGTGCTCTCAGGAAGGGTAAATGAGGCAGAAGATACAGACTGGAATGGAGAACTGTTTCATTCACCGTGGGAAGAGCTACGCGCGCGTGCCTGTGTCAAATGAGATCACAATGTGCCTGTGGAACTCATTGACTAGACTGCAAGAAATAATCAGACCAAATCAGACCAGTGAAGTATTCAGATCCACGGCAACATAGTTTGTGTGAGCATAACTTGCTTTCAAAAATTTCAGAGATCCATTGTGTTGAACAGCAAATTATTTAACTCAGCTTTATGCGTCATTAGGTGCATGAATTTTTCCTTGTGGGACAGCAGAAAAATCAACTCTTTAGATGAAACAGGATTTGGAAGACTTATAGACTGACATGAATTTGTGAATCTAAGGCAGACATTACCAGTCCTTCAAAGTATTTACTGCCTACTGAGAACAACAGATGGTTTTTTAAAAAAAAAATTAAAATTATAATATATAACTAAAATTGTGAACAGGAAATTTACAATGAACTATGAAGATTCCACTAAAATGGCCTTCATCAGTCATTAAGAGAAATCCCCTAAGATACCTTTGATTTAAGATCTAAACAGCAGAATAGGTTAACTAGATAAGGAGATGAAATATGGTATACAAAAGTACCATAAGATATGGACACATTGGGGGATTTGAAGACAAAGGAAAGATCCCAAGTTCTATCTTGGGTATTAGAAATGGATATGACTCTCAAACTAATACTTGTTAACCATCCCTTAACCCCATATTAAACTCTTTTGGAAAGCCACACTTGCATCAATTGAGAGCTGCTAAGAAAGATGAAATGCCTTTATACACTTCTATCCCTTCTGCTTTATAGACTCCTATCCCTTCCGTTGTCTTGAGCCCAGGGTGAGTTCTTCTACGTCCCTCTATGATCAAGCAGCTTTTCCCACTTCACGTCTGCAGCTCCCAGCTCCCTTCTAGAGAGGCACACACAAAGCATCCACTTCACTGCATGAGAAATGAGAGGACAGGACCCTCTTGAGCAACGCCGAAGCAGCCCAGAAATGAGGTGTTAGAAAGACGTCTTGGCAATCTACAGATTGGCAGAAGTCATTGACTTTCTTTTTTTTTTTTCTGTGCCCGAGGACATGGGCCACCAAGCACATATGTGTGCTTACAATAAGTATTCCTCTTCCATACACAGCGGATGTCATCCCTGCCCCCTGAGTAGACAAAGGAAGAAAGAAGATGAAGGGGAAAACCGTGAGTGAGACAGAGCCATGATGGTGCTGCTTTCATTCTGCGGAGGTTGGTCCCTCTCAAACCTACAAGCCCAGGAGACTGGTATGGGTTAGTAGCTGTCTCTTGCTCTCTAAGGCTGTACATAGCTCCTCAGGAGGAAGACTGAGAACTTCTTTGACCTGTAAGATGGGGGAAATGGTGCTAAAGATTCGAACAAAGACTCTGAGAATGATCCATAGTCAAAGTTCGGCCTCCAGCACCAGGAACAAGAGAAGTATCTGTTAGCTGGGCTTTAGAAGAAAGGATGTCATTCTATGTCAATAGATTGTCAATCAACATGACAGAAAGACCACTCTTGCCAAAGGAAGAGAGGGTGCTTTCCAGAAGATCCCAGAAACCCATAACTATATTTCAGATTTGAAGGCCTCATTTCTTTAGCAAAAGTTCAAAAACAGCCTTGTCAGCTGCCTCTGAGGAATCAGCGAATGTTTCTCCTCTAACCGAGGAAACAGCAATGTGCCCTCCCATCTTTCCCTTACTCTCACCATCTTGGACTGTGTTCTCCAGCATCTACTGGCCCTTGCTCCCTTGTGACAGAGAGGAGAGAAAATGGGCTTAGGTTTCGGCTGTAAAGTACCAAGGCAGAAAGAGCATTGCCATAGCGCCCCAGTCCCAAGGGTGCTTTGTGACTCAGCTGAGTTCCAATTCCTCCTTGATGTTCTCTGCTGTCCCCTGCCCCCTCAGCCAGACTGTGTATCTCCTGGGGACAGGATCTGCGTCGTTCATTTCCATGGCCCCTGACAACTTGAAGGGTTTAGAGAACAGCAGTTTGACTAACTCTGTATTATTCTGTCATTTTCCAGGGAGGATGCCCAGAGGTTGGGTACCACTCGCTTCATCCAGCTCTGCAAGTCAGTGTACTGTGGAACTCTGGGAAATCTGTATGCTTTGCTACACACTTAGCTTGGCCACATGGGTACACTGATGTTTTAAAGTGAGATGCTCAATTACTCTGCATTTATCTGAGATATTGTATCTATGCCAGGACACCTAGTCTGTGAGGTACAAGGAAGTTAATAATGGCTCCCAAGGACCTCAGTAAGAAAAATGAGTGCTAAAAACTACGGCATGAGGGACAAATGCATTTTTAAACGGGACATCAACCCCTCTCTTCCAACAGCTATAACTTCCTCTCCCACTGGAGCCGGATACCACCTATTTCTCATTCTCAACCCAGCATTCTGGACGTCCATTAAAAATGAACAGATAAAGAGCTGAACAGCAAAGACCGCACCCTGAAACTGCTAAATATCCAGAGCTTCTATTGAAATTCAACCCCAAACCAATAGATCTAAACCAGAAACTAGAAAAACAGGTCCCTGCTGGGACAGAGGGGAGAAGCTAGCAGTGCAGGACACAAAGCAAAAGGACAGACTCAAGCCAGGGAATGTTTCCCAGTAAGAGGATGCTGCAGCCTATTTGGATAGCCGCCTCCATGCCTGGGTGCTCTCCTATCCCAGTCTCACACCACTAAGTCTTGTCATTGCCTTTTCTGTGTAAACAGATTCCTTCCTGAGGGGCTGTCCCTTTCCCAGTTTCCATTATCATCTCTCAAACTATAGGTGGCAGCAGCAGCGCCATGGGGGGTCCTAATAGAAACAAAGTGTTTGTTTCCATTCCCTGCTGACCAAAGGGAGAGAAACGCTTTGGGTGGGGATGGGGAGGATGGCCCCTCGGAAGGCTCTGTCTCCCTTTGGTATAGTATAATTCATCTACTTGCCCAAATAAGGCATTTCTAATTCTAATGGGAGAATCACAGAGCTGTTCAATTCCATTGTTAGGAAAATGGAGTATTATTTGTCTGAGAGCTCACAAAAAGTGGCTTTGTTCCAGGCAACTGGTGCAAATGGCCCAACCACAGTGGGTTCTGATGTGCTAGTGAGAGAGCTGAACACCTGCTGAGCACCCCTACAGGTTCAGGACACCCTGAGGGGAGACTCCCCAGTGCATACTAAGTGACCAGTTCAGATCTGCAGCTATTAAGCTCCCACTGTGTGCCAGGCTCTATGCTTTCCCCTGCTGGGAAGAGATGGATGCCTGAGAAACAATTAGAAAGGACTCGTTACACGGTATGTAATAGAATTTGAACTATTATCATTTAAATTGTGTCATGTCTCCCAAAAAGAAAATGCAAAAACAATAAATAAAGCACAGCCACGGATGGTATAGCCTTATATTAAATTTAAAAATATCAAGTATTGAGTGGACTCCCTTGGAATTTCAGAGTAAAGCCTACCGTTGTCTTCAGACAACTATTCTCCCTTTGAAGACAAGTTTTGGTCTGATAGTGGATATGCAGAAACCCAACAGTTGACAACGTGTTACCAAGTTAACACGCCACCTGAACTGTCCATCATGACCTGGGTGCCATCTCACCCACCAAGCTGTGAAGTGTCACACAGCAGTGATCTGTCATCAAAGAGAAGTGGTGTGTATATGACTGAGCCCATGAACGCACAAGCAGGTTAACACGCAGAAGTGGCTCCAATGCCTCTGCTTCTATTGCTGGTATAAAGACTTCTGTCTCCTAGGATACATCTAAGGCCTAATGAGGCGTGTGCTATGATGGATTCAGTAAGGAAATGAAATGGGAATCTAACATAGATGCATCTGCGTACTAAGCAGGTGCTCCCTATAAAAAGAAAAAAAAAAT
Organism: Arvicola amphibius; assembly: GCF_903992535.2. Lineage (NCBI taxonomy): Eukaryota > Metazoa > Chordata > Mammalia > Rodentia > Cricetidae > Arvicola > Arvicola amphibius. Next base: position 3,744,022 of record NC_052057.2, on the reverse strand, counting down.
TCAAAATTAACGTCAGCTTTACAGCCCTTTTTTTTTAATAAGATATCCCTGAAGGGCAGCAGTAAGGGAAATCTTTGCAATGGTAAGAACTTTAAGCAATACATATTGGTCATACAGTTTACTTGAAAGTAAAAATAGCTAGTGCTATTATCTACTGCTCAAGGACTGTAGCCAGTGGTTTAACTCAATGGATGGGGAGTTGGAAAAAGACAGGTTTAATAATTGGTGAGAAACATATCTGTCCAAGAGATAGATAGACCTCTCTAGCTGATTAAAAAATGTGAAAATACTGTATCACAAACATTCACCAAGAATTGACCTCAGCAAAGAAGGAATTCAATAACCAAGGAGAGAGAATGATCCATTCTAATGATAATGGATAACTTCTCATCCGTAACATCTCTGTCATTTCCCAAAGAGCCTATTAATAAAGCCGCCCTCATATTAGAAATGGATGCTGTTTATGTGCTCAGAAACATGAATATCTGCTCACCAAGAATGATCTGGATATAACTGTTGCTAAGAACCTCTGTTCTCTTGCACTGAACCTCGATACGATACCACAGCGTTCCCTTAAGGTGACCAGCCAGCAATGCCATGGCAGGTTGACGTGCCATGGGCCACTTCTGTCATGGAAAAGATGGCGCTTTGTCCCTACTTGGAATAGAAACTTCTGAGTGTGAAATTCCCTGCCCTGCATCTACCGTTCATGGGCTCACAGAACACCGTGGCCACGGTCATGGCATTCTACACAGCACTGTTCCTGATCGAGGAACTCACGGCCTGCTGAAGAAGTTAGCAGTGGGGTCATGGTCACAGGTCTTACCAGGTTCCTAACCCGCTGAAGTAGGCTATAAAGTAGGTGGCAACAGCTGGCAGGATTGGGCAGAGTTCTTCAAAAGGCTGTAAGCTCTGAACCAGCACCCAGTGTGCCATTTCTTACATAACTCAGACTGATGGGTCCAGGAACGAAACTGGGAAAGTGAGTGGTACCATTCACCACTAGCCCCTGTGAACCTCGCAAATGTCTGCTTCCTAAACCTGTTACCATGTTCCCTGCTAGCCAAGAAATCTTGTTTTCAGAACAGGCTGTGCTTCTTCCAGGAGGCATAAACATCCCATTAAACTTGAAGATAAATTTTCTTTCTGGCCCTTCTGGGTTTCTGGTGTCATTGAGTTAACAGGCTGAGAAAGGAATCACAGGGTTAGCAGAATTGAGTTTTCTAGACCACCAAGGGATACTGACAACTCTTTCATAGTGGGGTTGTTTGTAAATTAAGCATGAAACAAGCGTGCAGCTAGGTTTTGAGTTGACAAGGAATGAACTTGTGACAGTTGGTCTTATCAAATAGGCCGGATATTTAATCACCTAAGAAACACACATCTGGGTGTCTGTGAAGGCAATTCCAGAGAGAATTAGCTAATAAAAGTACTTGTCCCTTTCTCATTGCCAAGACAGGAAGCAGCTTAATGGAGGAGGGTTTGTTTGGGCTTAGGGTTAAGAAGGACTTCAGCAGGTAACGGTGGGGAAGAATGAGGCAGCAGCCGTATCTTCATAGCAGTCAGGAAGCAGAGGCTGGAAAGGAAGTGGAGCTGGTCTAGAAACCCCAGTGCCTACCCACTGGGACCCATTTCCTCCAGGAAGACTCTGCCTCCTAAGGATGTCAGATCCATCCAAATAGTGCCACCCTGGTGACCAAGTGTCCAAACTCATGAACCAATGAAGAACACTTTACACTCTGACTACAACAGAGAGACACAAACTTGGCACCATCTTTCAACCTGTGGCTCAGAGAAAAGAGGTTCAAGGAAAGGGCAGAACCACATGCTTGTCTCCTTCCTGAGTCAGTGTGTCTGTCAACTGCTGTGAACACTCTACTTTGACAGCGGACTCTGTTTTCTTCAGCCTGATAATGCAGACTGGCAACTCTTCAGATCCTCCCTGCCCCCTACCTGCCAGCTTTCAGCACCAGAATGGGCATATTCTGTTGATCTGCTACTCAGAAGTCACCACCCTACATAGGCCAGGAGACTCAGATAAAAGTTTGCCGAGACTAACGAACTGTGGCTCAAGGTGCTTCAGATACTGAAAGGCTGAGGTATGAGGCTACTGGTTGTGGAAGAGAACTTGGATCTTTCAGGGCCCACTGAGTCTGTGGGAAGAGTGTGGTACAAAAACCCCTATCAGAAAGGTCTGCTGAGCCTGCTTCCAGATTCAGTTCATCTGGACACCACAACTCTGATCAGTAGTGATTATCAACAGGTTGGGAACAGCAACGAACCAGGTCTAATATAAGATCAACAAAGACCAGGAAAGTCAATCCAAAACATGAACTGATGTAAGAAGAAACGCCCCTTTCCCCCACACAATAGTAGCAAATTTAAGGAGGAAAAAGGTAGTTGTTCATTTCTCTGTCCCTCCCAATTCATCCCAAACCTAATCAATCCTTCATAGGTCAAATGGAGGCAGATGTAAGTCTGCGGTTTGATATGACCAGGACTATGATTAATCACAGCGCAGGAGCCAGTGCTGGAGGAAGGGCAAGAGGAGAGTTGATGGTTTGTCAAAAGCAGGGCTGACCACTCCACATGAATGCATGAGCAGGCAGAGCACAGATGTTGACAGCTGTTGATATCACAATCTCTCCAGCTCTTCTCGAAGGTGATGGAGATTCTCTGGTTGAAGTGGTTGCAGAAAACATCATTCTTTTCTTTATGGCCGAATGCCAGTTGGGATTGACAGCTGATGGACACAGCAGGATAATGGAGAGGCTCCCATGGGTGCAGTCTCTGAACTCTGCAGGAGAGTGAAGAGCCTTACAGGGGTACAGATCCTGAACACAAAGGTCAGACTAACAGAGAGACGAGTGTTGGGCAGGAAAGGGAAGCCCAGTTGCTTTATGATCCTGAAATAACAAGAACTGAAAAAAATCATGAAGATACATGATGTTATCAAAGAATAAAATGGGAAAAATTTGTTTTTAGAAGAGGATGAAACATGTCATAGCTGAGAAAAATGGAAGCAACAAAGACCCTTGCAGCAACGATGTGATTGCACACAGACTGTTCTCCTTGATGCCTTTTGCATCCTGGCCCCGTACAGACCAAGCTGAGAACCCAGGGCAGTTCTCATTTGTCATCTAAAAGCCTGTTACAGGAAGGAGATGAGCGAGCAGAAAATGCAGAAGGAAACAACCATTCTATTTTCTTCTTAAGGCGTGCATCATCACCAGAAATGTCCAAATTGAGAGCAGAGAATAGGGACAGTTCGTAGGAAATGAGTCAGAAAAAAAAAATCTTACTTCAATTACTATTTCAGCTATGAGTTGTGTTCTGTTTCCCTAAATCCTCTGCCTTGTTTAATCTCCTTCCTTGACCAAGCCTGCTGGAGGCCTTGCTCCAGTCAGGTTCGAGAACCTGGGACTGATGTATGGAGTTGGCTCCAAGAAGAGATTACCATCATGGTCATCCAAGAGTGACTGTTGTCACCCTAGCAAGCAGCCCCAAGTAGCCTGAGCTATTCTTTTATTTTTTTTTATTCTTTATTTAGGCAGTTTCAATGGTGTGCATGAACAGTTTTACAACCGGCTTTTACTTCCTAAGTTTCTAAAAACCAGTTACCATAGTTACCAGTTTGTTCCCTGGCTCATTCCCCTTCCACCTCCCAACTCTCCTAAAGGAAGCCATTACCCTTGGTTTTAGTTTTTCCAGACAGGGTGTCTCTGTAGCTTTGGAGCCTGTCCTAGAACTAGGTCTTGTAGACCAGGCTGGCTTCGAACTCACAGAGATCCGCCTGCCTCTGTCTCCCGAGTGCTGGGATTAAAGGTGTGCACCACCACTGCCAGGTGTCATTACCCTTCTTATCTATATATCTATCATAAGAAGCATGAGCAGTTTTGCAAGCTACAAAGGGACTTTTCTAACAGGTAGAACAGTGTGCCCAGCTGGCAACACACTCAGTTCAGCGTCATGCAGGGTTAGAGAGTGTTTTTGGCTCATGTATTAATACTTATATCTGTATCATCTGGTACAGTTTGGGTTCTCACAATCAACTCACCATCTAGAGGTGAATCGACCCATTCTACATTTTGCATTGCTTTATCCCCTCTGGGTCATATCAGGGCTTTCCCATCTGTCTTCTAAGCTACCTAACTTGGAAACTTATTCAAAATAGTTGGCATTGCTTGTCTGTTACAAGATATTTGATCACACTGTGAACCCCAAGATTGTGTTATTTCCTGGAAACCCCTGTTTCTAGTTGTGGTGTGGCTCAGCCCTAGCACACACCTTTAATCTAAGGACTTTTTGCCTGTTTAAAAAAGGATAAAATAACAACAACATCCATAGGTCAAGGGGTGAATTAAGCAACCAGTTGGCTGTTAGTAACCACAGAGTGTGTGGGCAAGTCAAGAGGCTGGAGAGAGAGACACACACACGGGAGGTAGAATGGAGGAAGATCCAGCTGGAGGAGGTTTCGTTTCTGTCAGCATAGGAAAAAAGCCCTCTTTCGGGGATGGGGCAATGAAGGAAAGTCAGCCAGCTGCTTTCTCTGCCTCTCTGAGCAGGTTTTCACCCCAGCATCTGTTCCCCAAGTCTTTAATGATAAAATGAAAAGATAGAGACTTAGATTTAAAAACCAAAAACCATTTGGCTCCCAATGTGGAGGTGCCTGAGGTGGCAATGGTGGGACACGAAAGCTCCCTAGGTCTCAGCAGCAAGGCAGTGGCAGGCTCAGGCACTGTGCAGCAAACCAAAACAACACTAGTCCCTTGTCCTTGTGTCTATCTCCCTCATCCTTGGAGAACTGGCACAGTTACGAGGAACGCAGTAACAGTTGGTTTCTGTGATGCTACTTCCTTCCCTGTTCCTTAAATGTTCCCGTTAACTCTTGATACCCATCTATTTAATAGCATTTCTTTAAAGCTCTTATGGTTAGAATCATCCTTTCCAGAAGAGTTATGCAAGCATTAAACTTCCAGACCAGGCCAGCAGTATGGCTAGTGTAGTGAGAGCAAGAAGAGAGCCAAGCACACACGCTACCACTCATGGTATTCTCCGGCGTTGTTCCCTGAGGAAGTCACATGGCTCCCACCAGAGTGAGTTTTATCAGAGTAAATAACAGTTCATAGAGATGAGCAGGAGCCCCTGCAATAATAGGTAGAAATTTGGTCAAAAGTTCTCTCCTATAGACATCTGTGCAAATGTCGAATCAATTTCCTCCAGGTTGAAACATCCCACCCTAAAACCAGGCTGCTAAAACTATGGAAGCAAACAATTCACAAGTTTTAAGAACTTCCTAAAACATCAAATTTACAAGCCTCCTTCTCCACAATAATAATTTCTTACTTTGCTTTCAGTTTTACACATCTTTATTTCTACTTCTTCTAGTGGACTCAGACGAACCTAGTTAGCAGAAAAGCAAACTCAACTCTAAAGAATCTGGTAATTCTTGGAGACTGCTAAATGCCCAGCGTCTGATGGAAAGAAAACCTCGGAATCTTTTTTGCCCTCTTATAAATCCCATTCTTCCTGAGATGACACTATTATATTTAAATTATTTTTATACTATAGGTTTCCATCTTCCCGACATCAGTGAAGCCTGGCACACAGCTGCCATCTAGCTGACTTGGATTGGGGACTATAAAGGAAATAAGCTGATGCCTGAAACCAACCCTGAGGCACTGAGCCTGAGGGGTGGAGAATCTGATAGTCTAATCTTGAATTCCTTCCAGTTACTGGTGGGGATTTAGGAGAGCCCCTGAAACAGCTCACTTTACAACCTCAGCAAGCTAGGATACAGCGGAGGAAACAATTCGTTTTCCAATTCCTCAGTGGCCTGATGAGCTGCACTTGGTATTTCCAAAGCACTAAGCAGTCTATTTAAAACTCTAGAAGGAAAGGCAGCATTAAATAGCCCTCATGTATTATGTTGAGAGGCAAGAGAACTACAGTTATTTGAATCCAGACTAAAAAAGGCCTTTGGGTATCATGTGGCTCCTTCACAGCCTTTAAATTTACTTTTTTCCCCCACTAACTAGTCTCCTACAGGTACAGCACAGGAGGATGCAGCTCTGGAGTGGGTTTATTTACACCATCAATGCCATAATACCAGATGTTTACTCTTCTTGCTCAGTTAGTAAATCAGGAGAGCACCCAATGTCAACAATTCCATGGGTTTGGTCCTTGTTGTATTATCTTACCCTTAACAAACAATCAATTTTCAAAAGGGTCACAGAACTCCGTGGATTTTCAAATCTCATTTGCAGATTACTACGCAAGGATAAGAAATCATTATCTAGCTGGCAAACTATGGGATTTCCTCATATGAACTGAATTTGTGATTACAAATAGGTCCCACCTTCTCCCATTCCAAAGGCAGATACTTATTTCATTGAGGGCTCATCTTATCGTGTAGGAGGGATTCGGGGTTCAGATAGCATCAGTTTAGTAGCACTTCTCTTTCCTCCGGTCACCAAGTGGAACTGGCGGTTTCAGCTAATCTAGTATAGTTAATTTAAAAGCCCTTAAATATTGTTTCACATTCTGCTCCTTCTTTCTACCCACAGACACACTCACGCACAGCCTAACCCCCCCTGGTTTTACTGCAGAAGGAAAGAAGCCAGCTGATGCATTAACTTGCCGTATTTTCCCTTCTCCAGAAGAAATTTGGAAAGGGCATGCATTTGCCATTGCAGACAGATCCACCGAAGCATCGTCTTCCAGCCCTGACCCATTGAGGCCACTGGTGGACGGTGGGGAGACTGTGGAGGTCACCAGGAAGAGAGCGAACCTCCAGCTGAAAGGGCAAAGGAAGGCAGCTGACCATATCATCAGAAGTCAAGTCTGCCCACCTGGGGCCAAGGGAAGGCCGTGTGCACAAGTGAGCTGCTACTCCACTAATGACTCCGGGTTTCTGACTGGACCTTGGGACCGTAATAGACTCATTTATTCATCTGAAGAATGAACTGAGTTGAATTTTGCCTTGAAATTTGAAACCCTTCCCATTTGCATAGGATATTATATCATCTATATTCCTATGAAAGGTAAATATGGGTTTATGTTCTACAAGGCACTAAACGACTAATCATATAGTCTCTTTTCAAGCTATTCTCTAGATTTTTCTGATCAATAGTGTTAGGTAACTAATACTTATTGGCAGAGTTTGGGTTCCTCTTGGTGGCAGAGTATTTACCCACAATACTCTCACTGTTCTGATATAATAATGTGGTTGCTTATAGGATACTCGTGCATCAAATGATACTTAGATTTATCTACAACTTCTCAGATTAAACCACACTGGATAGCCTGCTATTGAGAAAACAGAAAAGGGAGGAGGTGTTGAAACAGTCCAAGATTGGAGTCCTGGGAGAATTCTGAGTGCTTTTGAGAAAACTTCAAGAAAACAAGACATTGTGACCTCAGTTTTTCAAAACCACAGAATTGTTCTGGGAAAGTGTTTCGTGCCTCTCACAGGTCCAGCAGAGAGGACTGAATTCACCTCAGCTGCTGTTATTCGAATGTCTCTGTGGAAAAGCTTGTTTTCCCACTTGCAGCTTGTCCTTGTGATTGTACACTTTATGCGGGTGACTCTTTTTATCTGAGTATAAATTGTCTGATGTTCTGAATAAAATTAACTATTGTATGAGACTTAATCCACCTCATTTTTAAGCCCTGCTCTCCTAGGTTCATGCCTCCAAGTAGAGCAGTAAACACAAGGGACCAACAATTTTGTTCTAATCCTTTCTGTATTCTCTGCACTCAGAATGTGCCCGGTACACAGCCAATGCTCAGAATGTCTTTACTGCAGGGGTGGAATGGCTCTCTGGATATATACTTAAGTCATTCCATAGTTCTAAGACTCTCCTCCTGGCTCACAGCTGATGTTCTTATGGGAGAGGGCAGAAGGGGAGGGGGAGGAAGGGAGGAGAATGGAGAAAAATATATAGTTCAATAAAATAAATAAAAAATTTTTTTAGAAAAAGGATTTTCTTTGAGGCACAATATGCTCATAAATCTTTTCCTGGCTGTCACCCTCTCTGTGGTTGTGCAATTGTTTGCAAATTCACACACACATGTAGAAAGAGCAGCGGGGCTGCATCCCGCCACCCGGCTAGCTTTACCCAAAATAATTACACGGAAACTGTATTCATTTAAATACTGCCTGGCCCCTGGCCCGTTATCTGTAGCTTCTTATTGATTGATTCTCATATCTTGCTTTAACCCATATTTAGTAATTTATATAGCACCACGAGGGGTGTCTTACCAGGAGAGGTCTTAACCTGCGTCCATCTCAGAGAGGAGAAGCATGGCGACTCCTTATGGCGACTGCCTGAAGCATCTCCCCAATTCTGCTACCCAGCATTCTGTTCTGTCTACTCCGCCTACCTAATTTTCTGTTTTCTTAAAGGGCCAAGGCAGTATCTTTATTAATAATGAAAGTAACACATAGACACTCCTCCATCACACACACACACACACACACACACAATTACCATACCAGCCCTGTTATTTTTAACATATCCATCCCTTGATGACTCCTGACACATAGTGACATGCAATATGTCTTTTTTTTAAGTTAAGCATAATTCTTCCAATACTATATGTATTGCTGCTTCAAAACTTTTGCTTCCGCCACCTCTCATATACCAAATACTGTTTCTCCACTCTGGGTCAATGCATCCACTTTATCAATAGGATGTGAGCTCTTAGCTACTGCTCCAGCGCCATGCCTGCTGGCCTCCTGCTATGCTTCCCTCCATGATGATCACAGACTCTAGCCCTATAGAGCTGAAAGATCCAATAAATTATTCTTTTGTGAGTTGCCTTGGTCATGGTGTCTCTTCACAGCAGTAGATAATCAACTAAGAAACTTCCTTCCCCACTTTTCCTCTTCTCCAGATTTTATTTGCCTTTCTTTTCTTTCTTTATCTCTTTGGCTTATGCCACACCTTTCTTCTCTCTTTAATCTCCCCTTCCTTCTTATTGTTCAATTCCTTCCTGCTTCTCTTCTTCTGTCACCTTTGGTCCCTTTCTTTCATTCACCTCCCTTCTCTTCCTTTCTTTCTCCTCTTACTGCTCTCTCTCCCTCTCTGTCTCTCTCTCTCTCTGTCTCTCTCTCTCTCTCTCTCTCTCTCTCTCTCACACACACACACACACACACACATCTATCTGTATTTCTTGATCAGCATTTATCACATTGAACAATATTGTAATATCATTGCCCTGTACTCATGATATATTTAGATGAAATTCTAAGTCCTGTGTGGTTTAATTATTTAACTCCTTCTAAGAGCTAGCCCATAACTTTCCAGAGTGGAACTAAGAAGTATGTTGTAATTGGGGATATGAGGAGTCTCAGGTATGCTATAGCAGAAAAACATATTCTTCATACATAATGCATGTGCGTACATCCTATCTAAGAGATTAACGGCAGCATGCCATGTAAACACTATGGTAGCTCTTTAAACAGCCCATGCTGGTTCAAATTAATATTCTCTGTAACTACATGGACCTACTTTAGAGCAAGAATTTTCAAGTTTGCTTTTGGGAATACAGATCAGGTGCTGTTCTCTAGCACCAGATATTCCCCCCAAACTAGGAGTGCAATGTGGTCCTCGGTGGCTTCTGATGTGAAATCCCTGCTATAAGAAAGACCACGTCAGCATTTTGTTAGAAATAGCCTTTCATAGAGCAGAAGGGTAGGGAAGCTGATAGCAGCTGACACCTCTAGTTTGTGTAATAGAAAATTTTAGGTGCTTTTTCCGTGGCAGTTCTTCACAAAATGGAACTGTGTAAGTCAACTTATTTTCAATGCAGATGGGGCTCTTTGAGAAGCAGCTGGGAGGTGGTGATGGAAACCATCCTCAGTTATTAGGTTGAAATTCAGCTCTGTTTGCTTAGTTTCTTATTGACTTTCCTTTCTAACTGTAGCCTTTTATGGAAATCTCAGAAAGCCCCCATTGATCTCAGGTGCGTATGTTGGGACAGCTATCAACACTTTGGGAGCTAAGAGAAAAATGATTTTCTAATCCGGAGGAAGAAAGATGCTAGGGTGCATGGCAAGGGTCACACACAGCTGCTCCGGCTTGCTGTGCTGCTTGGAAGGCCAATACCTTCCGGGTCAAAAGGCCCTGGAGAGGTCAAGTGTGGGAAGGTGTATATTTCTGTGATTTGGGAACTTTGCTTATTTTCCGGTAATGCTTGAAACACCTTCAGTTGCTCCCTGACAGCTATAACGCTTTGATGTTCACTTTCCCTTCCTAATCAAGAATCCATTTCCATAGAAACACAAATAGGAAGGGCATGGTGAAAGCCATTTGTCTGCTTCTGCTTCCATTTACATGGAAATGGAATTTGCAATATTAAAAATAAAAGCTTTAATAAGTAATATTTTTCAAATGCATCTCTCAGATTTAACCCTCTCAACTTATAAAGTAGATGCTGCGAGTTGAAAATTTGAAGCATAACAAGGCAATTTTATACCTGGGCAAATTATAATCCTTGTATTTAAGCTGCTGACCCTGAAACACAGCTGATCTCAGCTGCTTTTCTCAGATCTAGCATGCATGCACCTTTTCTGCCCGGGAAGGTGTCTGACCTCTTCCTCCTGGAAAGACCACAGTAGTGGGTAGATAACGAGGGCAGCTTTAGGTTCCTAGTCATATATTATTTTTTCGTCAATTTCCACTCCTTGAGTTTTCTCCCATTTCTTTCTGTAGTCTTCTCTGCTATGAGTAATCTTCTATGAGTGTAAACAATAGACAAGACATACAGTGAAATTATAAGTGCTTTTCATTTTGAAGAAAGGTCGACGTTGTAGCACTCAGAGCTAAATAAATGGCCTGCTTATTGTTAATCAATAAAGTAAAATATCAATTTGAAACGTGATTGGAAATTGGGTCTGGTTAAAGCCACTCAGCTTGGTTTCCATTTTAAAGGAGGCTTGGAGGGGAAAAAAAAAAAGCAAAACTTTGAAATCATTTCCCACAGTTTTAGTTCCGATAAACATTTTGAATATTTTTAACTCCAGCATTGAAAGGGCCTAATTAATAAAACAGCTAAATAGAAACCACCATCATTTATATAGAAAACCCTGGGATTCTTTTTGCTTTTCAGCTGAATGAATCAAATAGATTTCTGACCATTGGCACTTAACAAGGTAGGATTCCTAAGATACCAGAATCACCTTTATCTGGAGGAAATAAAAGGATCATGAGAGGGAAGAGATGAAAGAATTCTGGGGAGAATTAAAATAATAACTTCCTAATGGAACAGGGAAACCTGTTTGAGAACTAGCCACCCAAACCATCCTGCTAGCATCTCTCTCTCTCTCTCTCTCTCTCTCTCTCTCTCTCTCTCTCTCTCTCTCTCTCTCTCTCTCTCTGTGTGTGTGTGTGTCTGTCTGTCTGTCTATCTCTCTATATCTATCTATCTATCTAGTGTATCTATCTATCTGTATGTCTATCTATCTATCTATCTATCTATCTATCTATCTATCTATCTCTATCTTGTGTATCTATCTATCAATCATCTATCTATCTATCTATCTATCTATCATCTATCTATCTATCTATCTATCTATCTATCTATCTATCTATCTACCTACCTACCTATCTATCTAGTCGTGGTGCTGGGGTGGAACCCAGGACCTCAAGAAAGCTAATAAAGCAGTTTACCACCAATCTATACCCTTGGCCTAAGATTTCTTTCTATAAAAATCAAAGCAAAACTTAAAGGACTCTGTCATCTTCCTGCCAACACTCACTACTTGATTTCTAGAGGAAGCAGGAGAGCTGCATGTTGTAAGTCAGGACTCCTTAAACTTTTTCTACTTGAGACCCAATTTCCTCAAGAAAAAAAAAAACTGCATATAACACCAAGAATATAGACACACAAGATGTGCATGCTGGTCAAACAGTCACTGATAATAAGCCATAAAATGTGTTTTAAAACTGTATATATATATACTGAACCATTTTTAGGAAACCTGTCAGCAACCCAAGCTGCAATTTCTAAATGAAACATCTAACACAGCACAAAACAAAAGTATGCAAACTTGCTACCTAGACACTGTGGGGTTACAGTAGAAAAATATGCAAACGTGATACCTGCACACTGCGGGATTACAGCAGAAAAGTATGCAAACTTGCTACCTAGACACTGTGGGGTTACAGCAGAAAAGTATGCAAACTTGCTACCTAGACACTGTGGGGTTACAGCAGAAAAGTATGCAAACTCGCTACCTAGACACTGTGGGGTTACAGCAGAAAAGACTGAAAAGGCGTTGGATGTTGAACCAACCACTGTGTTTTTATAAGAGCAGACAACTTTGGAAGGCACCACAGTAAAGCCACTGTAACTTACAGCATATATGTTCAACTCCCAGCCAAGACAGCATGCATTCCGCACGTTGGGATGTCATACACAACAGAAAGGGAGAATGCTGCACGGTCGGAGCAAAGGATGCAATGGAAATTCAGGGAAAGGTGCTTCCAGAAGCACCTCAAATCCATTCCATGCTTAAGTTTGAATTAAGTTTTAGAGAGAAGGGAGAAGGGGAGGGTTGGGGAGAACTTAGGGGGTGGGATGGTTGAGATGGAGGAAGGACAGATATGGAAGCAGGGAAGAAGATATCTTAATTAAGGGAGCCATTTTGGGGTTGGTAAGAGGCTTGGCTCTAGAGAGGTTCCCAGCTGTCCAAGGGGATGTTCCCAGCTAGGACCCTGGGTAGTGGAGGAGAGGGTACCTGAACTGGCCTTGTCCCATAGTCAGACTGATTACTCAAAAACCTTTTACTCTTTCAAAAAAGTTTTGCAACCCCAGTATTAAGTTACATAACCCCATGTGGTCTCTGACACAGTTTTAAAAGCTGGGCTGTACAAGAACATAATCAACAAAAGGTATCTGTGTTTTACAAAAGGAGGATTTACTAAACTGGCTTACAAGATGAAGGGCGGGTAGTCCAGCAATGACTGCTACACATGAGAGAACCCAGCAGCCAATCCATTTAAGAAGCCACTCCTCTCAGCAGCCCCAAGTCCTGGAGGCTCCCTGGGGACCTGGTAGTGGGGAGCCACAGTGTATGGAGTCTGGTGTCAGTGGAGGGTCTTAACAATTGTCATGGATTTATCTGTTTGGGAAGAAGTTGAAGCCAAAGCAGGTGCTGCCTTCTTTTGGGGTGAGTGTGCCCTCCCTTAGTTAATCCCATCTTGAAAGGATGCCACAGACACACCCAGAGAAATGTCTTCTAGACATGTAATCCAGTCAAGTTGACAACAGTAATCATGACACTGCCGTTTGAGGAATGTCCACGAATAGGCTATTTAGGAATACAGGGAGCAGGGAACGCAGAAAACGGTCTTTACCAGCCTTGCAAGGATCCATGTAGTATTACAAAATAATAGTAGAAAGAAAATGTGGTGAGAGTGTTTCGTGGGATGGTGGGGTATGACTTTAGAAATGCAAGAAAATCAGTACATGTTTGCTTAGCTGGGAGAGGAAACCATGCCTACAGATGAAGCCAGTCAATTCGGAATGATAAGCCCGTTGCCAAAGGGTATCCCTGAGAAATTAGTCAACGTCGGCACAGTCTGTGGTACCTAAAAGTACTTTCTGCATCCCTACCGACTGATGAAATACTCAGACCCACAGGGCTCCAAGGGAGCGTGACTTCCCCAGGCCTTGACACGCAATTCTCTTGTTTGGTCTACGAACTAAGAATCCGTCTGAGAATAACGTCTGCCTGACCCCCAGGCTTCCGTCCAGCCTGTCCAAGCCACAGGAGGCTACTCACTGTGGCCTTTGGTTTATGGTTTCACATCATTCCTCTCTTCGTTCCCTGAGTCATTTTATTTTAGAGGGCCTCTGAGCTACAGCCAACCGTAAAACACAGGCACTCTGAGCGGCTTGTCATCTTTGTGAATAAAGAGAATGAATGGACCTAAAATCAGTAAAGCTAAATTATGCACCATGACTTCAGGAGGAGCCGTGTTCACGTGCAGTGTGTGTGGGCATGAGGCCTATTGCTCCCTTCCTCCCTCTGTCCAGGTCTTGTTTGTGTGTGTCCCCAGCAGAAAGCTGACCCCTAGGAAGGAGTTTAGTCACAGGCTCCTAGGGAAACAAGTCTCAATCCCTGTCCTCCTGGAGATGTTCCTTCTTCCTTCCTGATGAACCCAGCTCTGCTCCTTTCTTCAAGGCTCCTTTATTAACGTCTCTCCTCATGTCCCAGCCATTGCTCTTACTATTGTCATGGACCTTTTCTCTTTTTAATTCTGACAGACTTTAGTCAGTTCCTCACAAGGCAGTGCTTACTGGGCTATTGCTTTGAAGTTTTTTGTTGTCATTGTTGTTTATTTTTATTTTTTTTTTAGCTGTTTCATCTAAGTCTTCTTTCTCCCAAGCGATGGGCTCATCAAGATCAGATACCCATGAGTGGAAATGGTCAGGGCCCAAGACAGTGTGACTGTGGTCCAACAGAAGGCGTACAGAGTCTGTTCAGTGATTTGAAATGCTTCGGGAACCTAGAGCTGAAATGTGAGGTACTCTGGCTTCCTCTTTCCTGCTCCATCCTCCTCTTTCCATTAATACCGAGTGACTGCCACTTGGACGACTCATGTTAAAACTCCAAAAGGAGCAAATGCATCTGTAGGAAAAGAACGCCCCGTGGGATGCTGCTGATGATGTGTGCAGTGACCAACATCAGTGCCTCTCTCTCAGCATGCCCTTGCCTTGGGTCTTGGCCTCCCACAGTCTACAACGCTAAAAGAAGCTGTGTCCCTAGAAAGGATTCATTTCCCAGAGGGAAGTATCCCCTCGCTGCGAGCCTCTAACAACCTCATAGAACTCACTGGGCTCTTTTTTCTCTCTGCCTTCAACAATGGTTCTAGATAAAGGATATTATTAGTTATCTGCCTAGACAACATCGGTATCCTGAGAGGAAGAAGATTTGGGGAAAAAACTGAAATAAGGGAGTATGCAAGGTTGCATTTTTCTTTGTCTCTGTTGTCATCTTTGTTAATAAAGAGAATGAATGAACCTAAGATTGGTAAAGCAAAAATTATGCATCATGACTTCAGGAGGAGCCGTGTTCATGTGCGCACAGCAGTGTGTGGACATGAGGCCTATTGCTCCCTCCCCCCTTCTGTCCAGGTCTTGTTTGTGTGTGGCCTCTGCAGAAAGCTGCAAAGTGCTATTTATTAAGGAAGATTTCAAGCTTTGGGCCTTTATTCTCTCTTGACATTCACTAAGTTCTGACCTAACTCAGGGTTTATGTTAGTCTCTTCACGCAAATATAGACTTCTAAGAGATAATTTTAAAAGAACCCCCGATAAAATTTATGGTAAATGTCATGTTCATTCAAACTAAGAGTGCTTTATAGAATCAGAAAAATGGGTAGCGATCATTCTTAGGGGCCAGGCTGACATTCAGCTCCTGGTTTCTTATTAAACTTCAGCTATCAGATTGGAATTCCATCAGATTTCTATAACAAAACCACAAGCCTTATAGGTGCCCATGGCTCACCTCTGCTGGTCTCTTCCTGTTGTTACAAAAAAAGATGCACCTTGGCCAACAAAAGGCCGATCTTCCCTTCTATAACTCACAGCCTAGTTCCTTTTCCTTCTCTAAACCCTCACTCCAGCAAGAGTGTCTTCAGTTCTGCACCACTGACATCACCAATGTGTCACATATAAAACAAGAGGAACAGCAAAAGCAGACATTCTCCCTCTGCTTTCTCCTTTCTCTAGACAACTGGTCTACCCAGTTTCAAATACTGGCAATGTCCAGTGTCATCTCTTTAGCCCGGTTTTTAGCCCTTTGGCCTCTTAAACTTATTGCCATCTCTTTGCACATCTCAGGTTTGCCCAACTCGACACATGTGCCCTTTGCCCAACTATTCCCCTCTCTTGTTACGCACGTCAGGAAATGAGGCTGTCTATGTATGTAAGCCAGATGTCTAGAAAGCATCATAGAAAGATGTCACAGCCCTGTCCTTAGTTTCCTCCTTTAAAGGAGATCCTAGAGGTGTGTATTCTACGGTCTTCTCTTTATCCCCACGCATGCAAGGCCAGGCTACCTCTCAATTAAAGGAAATCCTAGAGGTGTGTATTCTACGGTCTTCTCTTTATCCCCACGCATGCAAGGCCAGGCTGCCTCTCAATTAAGATTTTACTGGCCCTGAAACAGACCTCCTTTGTCTTGTTAGCCACTGGCATCCAAACCTGAGTAATTCAAAATATGAAATATTCCTTATGGTAGAAATAGCCAGAATCATAAAAGACCTGACATCCTCTTCTATGTTATTAACTGACATATGAACTTACTGGATTCTGTCTAAATATCATCTCCTTCCATATAAACAATAAACAAGAGACCTCAATAAAGGAAAGAAATCCATCCAGTAGACTAAGTCTATAAGGAAGGAACACAGGCTGTCCCTCTTCTCTCTACCGGAGAATTACTCTTTTCCAATGTCCAGATTAAAAGATCCTGGGTCCAAGGAAACCACCTAGACTCTAAGACAAAAATAAGACAATAAGAGGCATGTGCAAATCCAGGTCCAAGAACAGGAAAGTGAGTTTAGTGAGAAAGAACTCACTCAGGTGTAAACAACTTACTGAATCACTGTTGAGCTAATGGAAAACAGTCTAGAGCATGGACAGAAACCACACTGGAGTGAACTACCAAGGTACGCAGAAATGGTGTGACCCAAAAGCTGTGCTATAACAGTATATACTATTCACTATGTATTAGTCTTCTGACACACCGCCAGCTCCAAGGACTGCATTAATCAGAATGGATACCTGAGGCCCTTTCTCTCCTTTCCACCTGACCCAGTTCCCCAATGAGCTGAATGATACACATGATCTGAGCACATTTGAGGCTTTGTTTGTATTTATTTATTTATACTCACACAGACATCTATGTAAATTTATGTACATGTAAACATTGTATCTTAAAGGTTGTGTTTAACAGCTATATAATTTTTCTGAAGGAAAAATGTGGCATAGAATACACAAATATGAAAGTAATTGTATATATAGCAATAAGTGATCTATCTTTTGTTTCCAAACATATTATTGTTTTTTCTGAAATTATTAATGTAATATAGGTTATCCTTAACAAAAAACAAAGATCAGTGTATCCCATTTTTGAGGGAAGCCTTTGGTAATCTGTAGTCCTATGAAGGACTGACATAGACTTAAGTCCTGATTATTTTTCAGAATATTTCTGTGGAGCTTGTAATGGTATTTTTGTGATGTTCTTTTCTTTATGGGAAGACATAAATCCATTCATTGAGTAAACATTTGTGAACACATGCCAAACGTTGCCCAGACAATACAATATAAACAGTCAGCAAGGCACAGCTCCCTTCTTCACGGACTTTGCCCTGTAGCCCCAGAAATCTGTATAATACATGAGTTATCATTAGACTGCAAAGAAGAACATCCCCTGAGCTGGGGTGGCATAGGGGTTACTTCAAAGTCTGCTGAAGATGGAATGTGTGCCCCTCTGTGAAGGGGTGTCAAATGGCCCAGGAGAAGAGAAGAAGGGAAAGCAGAAACCCTGACAGAACATGAAGAGGAGTTAGCTATAATATTGTGTAAACCAAGCACCCAGAAGGCGTGGCACATCATGAGGGACAGGTGAACTTTATTAAAAAAGTAAGAGAGCTTCAGTAAGAAGTTAACATTTGATTTAAACTAATGTATGAATCACACTAACGCCTGACTGCGGAAAGCTACTGCTGTATAAAGAAGGGATGGAAAGGGAAATTAAAGAGGAAAGGACAGGGGAGAGTCAACATATTCGAAAGATGCTGGGTGAGTAAAGTAGGACCTGCCAGCTACAGAAGGCAGTGCTGAGCCGAGAGAGAACTCAGAGCTGCTGAGATCCTGACGTGTGTCCACCCTCTTGGCAGAGGAGGCCTGGATCGGATCTAGGCTCAAGGCTGTGCACTTGTTTGCTTTTCGTAGTTCTGCAGTTCCAGACATTTGGGTTTTATTTTTATTTCTCATAGCCTTTTGTCATATTGATTACCTTGAGAAATTGATTTAAACTTTAGATGCACTATGTTCTCAAGTATTGCAAAAGAATCAATTAGATTACATTGGGATGAATTGCATTTTCCCCCTAATTTATTACATGTTTCCATTTAATTCAGAAATTGGAGAGCTTTATGTCTCTGGCATCTACCGCAGTCTAGTCTTCCAATCTGAGTTTCTGTTGTGTAAGACTGAAGCAATCTTGACTCCTGGCTCACAGTGAAAACATCACAGAGAATGCTAACAGATGTCTAAAGCATATGGATTAAGGGGTCACTTTCCAAAGGGCGCTTAAAGTTCTCTATGTATTTATTCCACTGTTAGCATTCCAAACACATCTCCCTTTTTATGCATCTATTCCTTACCTGCATTGATAATGCCCCACTCATCCCAGGCACCTGTAAATGCAACAGTAATTTAGCCAAGACAACAGCACTCATCCCAAACTTACCACATAAGGAAAAGCCCTCTTTGAGCTCCAGAGAGGTAGAATGGTGTTATGGAATTATTGACTGCTTCTGATGAGTTTGCTGCTTGTCTGGTAATGCATGCAAGGAGGCAAGTTCAGCCAGGGACCTGCACTGAGAGCAAACAACCAAAAGCAAGTTAGTGCCACCCCACTGTGGAGTACAAGAAGAAATCTGCACAGGACACACTCAGACGGAGCAAGCATGTGGCATCGGATGGGAGCAGCTTGGGAGACAGCACTGCAGCAAACATCCAGGAATGAAAATAACATTTTTTTGCAACTTTCCAGGACTCCCCAAACTAATCCAACCACTTTGCAGCTGCTGAATTTTTTAAGTAGTAAAATAGAACAATGACCCTTGGCTGTTGGCTTTGTTCAGCCCCGGGCTGTTTGCCTAGAAGCCCAAATGTTAAGCTCTTTTTGCCAGAAACCTTTAATTGCATCAAATTCTGAAAAGTGGCTTCTGGAGCTCTGTTTTCTGGATCTTGCAAAATCATTATCTTAGACTAAAAAACAAAAACCTAACAATTATATTGTTTTACCAAAAGAGTTCTAAATTTATAGACATTAGCACAAATATCTTAGTTATTTCTATATATCAAAATAAGTATAACACTAAGAAATAGCAATACATGACATTTGTTAACTACATCATGAAAATAGATATTATGACATATAATATATATGTACAACATACACACGCACAAGCGTGAGTTGTGAGTGGCATCTGGGCATATGTTCTTTGCTTTGGATTTTGTAATTACATCAAAACTATTGCCTGAAAAGAAATAACATAACAAATAGTTTCTAGTTCATGTGATTAAATAGTTAGAATTCATTTTACAAGACTGAATACGAAGTTTCTGGCTTTCTCAGATTTCTGCTGAAGTTCCAAAGCTAAGAACGACAACAGTCACCTCCACATTCTAGAGATTAAGCTAGACTCATCCATGTCAAAGGTATGTTACTATCCCCAGTGACCTGAGCACACTGAAAACCAGAATTTGCCAAAGAAGCAAGTGGAATTATTCTGCGAGGTTGTGGGGCTTTGACTTCCATTTCTGTCACAGGAAAGAGTTGCTCCCTCTACCAGTGGGTAAAAATAAAGTGTCCCCGAGAACCACATTTAGAACTCAGGTTCTGAAAGACTGGCTTCTTTTCCTGCCTACTGTTTACTGAGCTCCAAAGAGGCACAGAACACAATTTCTAAAGAATCTGTCTTGGCTTAGGCCTTTGGTGGCACACTGGAACCCACAGTAGGGTGACAGCTTGTACTCCGTTGTTGTGAAGAGACAGCATGGCCATGGCAACTCGGATAAAGAAAACACACTTTTAATTTAGTCATTACAGCCATGGTGGACAGCAGGGCAGCGTGCAGGCAGAGCTGGTGCTGGACAGGAGCTAGAAGTTCTAGGTCTTGATTCACAGGCAGCAGAAGGAGATCGTGTGCTACACTGGGTGTAGCTTGAGTGTAGTCAGACTCAAAGCCCGCCTCCAAGGTGACGCACTTCCTCCAACAATGCCACACCTACTCCAACAAGGCCACACCTCCTAGTAGTGCCACTCCCTATGGGCAAAGCATTCAAACATATAAACGTAAGGGAGTCTTTCCTATTCAAACCACCATGCAGAGGGAGGCAAAAGGCAGAAAGCTGTCTGGGGTCATTGGAGAGTCTCCACTTAGAATGTCATGGAGAGCTGATGGTTCTTCCACAGTGTAGCTAGGTACGTGTGTGTGAGTTCTCCGTGTCTGATTATTCTGGAAGGTATCATGAGTGAACTGTTCCAATGAGTGGCCTACAGCCTGAGGAGGATCTAAGGAAGGAACTGTTAGAGAGACAGAGGCTGAGACAGACTGCCCGAGGTCAGACAGAATGCTGAGCTCGGTACTGTGCTATGGACACACCGGTAGGACCTCCAGTGCAGGACAATGCAAAGCCGGGATCAGGCTGGTTTCAACTCGTGTCTTCATGCTCTCCCATGCCAAGAGCATGGAGATAACACCATGGAAATAACACAAAAAGCAAGCCAAGGAAAACTCTTCAAGTGCTAAGAGGAAGGCGAGAGGTATGGAGCTCCAGATTTGGAATAACAATACAGCAATAGGCCTGTCTTACGGCCCTATCAGTCAAAAGAATATGATCCATATTTACTATTGACTGCATTTATTCATATTCAAGATGACAACAGGAAGTGTGTTGGGGCAGCTGGCCCAATCCCTGCGTTCAGGGGCGTGGCTGCTCCAGCGGGGTAGCATTCCCCTTAAATAGGATTGGGGAGCCGAAAGGCGGCCCGTTCTTTTGCGCTGCCCTGCGCTCACCTTCGGCTCCGCTGGACCCTTGGTTCTGTAAGTTCCCTTATCTCCCCTTGTATTAAAATTGAGTAATTATAAAAGGACTATTTTTGGTTATTTCCAATCTTCGCCGCTTCAGAAGTGGCTCAAACGGACTCATCCCTCCCATGAAGCCCAAGGGAATCTCAATAATATCAGGCAAACAGTCTTGACAGTGATGAATGAATAAGGGTAATAGCGAGGAGCCCTGTCAACAATCAGGAATGCCATCCCTCCCTCCTTCCTCCTTCCCTTCCTTCCTCCTTCCCTTCCTTCCTCCCTCCCTCTCTCCCTCCTTCCCTTCCTTCCTCCCTCCCTCTCTCCCTCCCTCCCTCCCTCCCTCCCTTCCTCCTTCTCTCCCTCCCTCCTTCCCTCCATCCCTCCTTCTCTCCCTCCTTCCCTTCCTCCCTCCCTCCTTCCTTCCCTCCCTCTCTCCCTTCTTCCTTCCCTCCCTCCCTCTATCCCTCCCTCCCTCCCTCTATCCCTCTCTCCCTCCTTCCCTTCCTCTCTCCCTTCTTCCCTCCCTCCCTTCTTCTCTCCCTCCCTCCCTCCATCCCTCCTTCCCTCCCTCTCTCCCTTCTTCCCTCCCTCCCTCCCTCCCTCCCTCCCTCCCTCCCTCCCTCCCTCCCTCCCTCCCTCCTTCCTTTTCTCCCTCCTTCCTCCCTCTAAGACAGACCCAGCCAAGTAAATGAAGCTGAAAAGAAAGACTACACCTTGAGACAACGCCAAATAACATGAGTGATTATAAAAGGCAGCTGCCTTTGGAATCATGGGCTACAAAAGTAGTCTATCACCTGAATGGAAGCCCTAAACAGACTGATTATCTAATAAAAGGAAAAGCTAACTAGGAACCGAGTCTCCTGACACAATTAAGAAACATCCTGGCTGCAGCTAAGAGCCACTATCATACCAAGAACAAGGGAAATCACAACTCAATGAGAAAACTGACTCACGCTAACAATGCACAGGCTGGAATTATATGACAAGAATTTAAGGCAGCTATCATAAAACGCTTCCGCGGTCTTAAAAATGTTCTTCAGAGAAACTGAAAGAACTAGTTATTCAAGCAAACAAAGCGATGTTGTTTAAAAGAAAAGAATTACAGAACTGAAGGAAGATCAAGCAAGAAACATGGCAAAGAGGAGAACAGAAATGACAGAGGATGCAATCAGTGGGCTTGAGAACACATCAATAGAATCTACCCGCTACGAAGAGCAGACAGAAAATCTACTGAATGAGAAATTGAATAGTGTCAGGGATCTGTGCACAGTAACAATAACAGCCACAAAAACAGCATTTCACTAAGAACAAGGACAAGGACAGAAGACAGTAAGCTTGACAAAATTTCTAAGAAGTACAAGCTTAAAACTACCAAATTAAACAAAAGGTACAAAGGATCTACTTTTGAGAAATGTATAAAAATCACAAACAGAATAACCCCCCCCAAACACACTAAGTGTCTTAAAACTGAAACCAGAAAAAAAATATTAAGAGTGCTTCAAGCAAAATTACAGCTGCCTATTTATAAGCAAAATTAATTTAGACAACCTCTTACCTGAGTCTATGGACACAGAAAGTGTACAGCGTTCTTCAAATGCAGAAGGAAAAACTATTAACTGCCAATCCTATCCTCAACACCCACCAGATGTGACTGGAGGCAGCGAGGATCTGAAGTCATTCTCAAATGAAGGAAACTAATAGTGTCCCCCTTCCTGTACACTGTTAAAGACTGGCTAACAGAGCATATTCAAAAGAAGGGATTATTAAAAAGGAAATCGTAGGACATCAGGAATAGGCGTCCGGACCACACTCAGTCACTTGTAACAGAAAAGCCATCATTCCCTTAAGAGCAGCAATGATTACAGTGAAGGCATTTGACTTGCACCCTCCAAGTCTTTTCTCTCCATGTTTGAGTCTAGATGAATAACATGGCAAGGCAGAGACAGGTAAATGATGGATGGATAGACAAACATACTTACAGACAGATGAATGCATGATGTGGTGGCTTGAAAGAAAACAGCCCCCAAAGGGAGTGGCATAACTGAACAATGTATGTTGCTTCAAACTAGATATTATTAAAGGTTGAGAAGTTAAGTTCAAAAAGTAATACAGCTACCAGAAGCGAGGTTGAAATTATTAGTAGTAAGAATTAATATCTTTATCGACATATTAGGCTTTAAGTACCGAGAGTTTATAGTCTGCAGCCATGTAGAGCTCCTGCCCTTGGCGGCTCTCCTCCCCACTCTCTGATCTAGTCGGAACAACTTCTAGTTTTGTTGCCATTTTAGCAAGTGCTGCTGCTGGGCACCATATCTTTTATATTTTATGCAGTTTTACTATACCTTTTCAAAGTTTAGGCAGATGCAACTAAGTCATGGTTTCATGCACAATGTATTCACTAGAACAACACTCTGAAAAACACAGGCCATCCCACGGAGCACAGGGAAGTTCTAAGCTGAACAATTTTAAGTCAACATTGTAACATCTTGCAACAAGTGACGATAAACTAAAATGGTGACAAAGTTTCCTAGGACTGTCAGGAAAGTGATACTGTGTGCTTGTTTTCTCTAAATTGAAATATCCACTCAAGGAGAGAGGAGAGAGGCTCGTGAAATCAGAAAGCCGTGGAAACATACAAAGCCCAGGGTGTACATCAAGCATACAAGACTCAGGAAGCTCCTGAAAGGTACCAATCCATTAAGACCCCACTCTGGGGCTATGTAGCCAGTAACAGTTGGAGAAGATAAGAGATTCTCCATCTAGTTCTGCAGTTACTTGGAAGTTCTGCAGGGAACTCTAGGAATGAAGGTTTTTTTTTTAAGTCCTCACTCATTCTGTGTGGGTCCTCAGTGGCAGAGCTGCCCTAGAGTCACACATGACTTCTGTAAGGAAGACCACTAAAGACATGCATTCAGGTGGATTCATCTCTCTGGTCTCGTGGGTTTCCTTGTGTTTCCCCGGAGGAGTCCCACAACAGGTTGTAACAGAGACAACCACTACTGACAACATGGGAAAGACTGCCGAGATAATCATAGAAGTACACCTTGCCAAACAGAAGCCATGAGCATAAACTTTGCAGAAACCAGTGTGGGGGCAGGGAGATTTCAGCTGTCATGGTGACTTCTGGAAGCTCAGTATGAACAAATGAGAGGGAACAACTGAGTGAGCCCAGGCAAACCCAGCCATCACCTCCCAAGCTTATGTGCAGGAACGCGTCCAGGTTCTCACATAAAGTTAGGGTTATTCAGATTTCCATAGAAAGGAGGAGGAAGAAACCATTCTGATAATATACCTGGTTCTCCAAATAAACTAGAAGGACAAAGTGAGAAAGAGAGTCAGGTAGAAGGCTATCGCTGTGGGGACTCCTGCAGCCAATAGCCTTTAAGATGCTAGCCCACTTGGGCGTGGTCTCTTGTGCTATAAATGTAGATGTAAAGCGTGTGTGGCCTATCTATCTACCTATCTATCATCTATCTATCTACCTACCTATCTATCTATCTATCTATCTATCATCATCATCATCATCTATCTATCATCTATCTACTTATCTATCATCTATCAATCATCTATCTACTTATCTATCATCTATCTACTTATCTATCTATCTACTTATCTATCTATCATCTATCTACCTATCTATCATCTATCTATCTATCTATCTTTTAGCATCTATCTATCTATCTATCTATCTATCTATCTATCTGCCTATCTATCTCTCTATCTATCATCTAATCTATCTATCTATCTATCTATCTATCTATCTATCTATCTATCTAACTCTTAGTTGCTGGATTTGGTTTCCATTCCCTGCTCATGCAGAGGATTGTGACCTGTGAGTCTACCCCTAAATAAAGAACCCTTTATTATTCTCAGTTCTGAGCTAGTGTGGGGCTACTTTATAGTGTCCATCCACAGGCTATGGTAATAGTCAAGTAGTGTCATGAGTTTAGATTGTGGTTGTAGTTTGAAGTTATGGCTGACAGAAGTTATGTAAACAGGTAGGGTATAGAGCAGAACAAAAGAAGAAACCATACAACATGAAGGTGTTTAGCCTCAGCAACCAAACGAATGAACCGCCCAGGACCTAGGCAGTGATGGCATAAGATTAAAGAATGCCCTGGAATCTTAGGCCAATGTGAGTGTGGGAGATTCAGATGTCTATCTGTATAGAACCAGCAAGAACTCAATCTGGAGTTCAGGGGGTGAGTGTTGGGCTACAGATTTGTGATTTGCTAACACAAGTTTCAGACTTGGAGCTTTGAGGTTTACAGAATAAAACCATGTTAACCTGACTATATAAAAGAAGAAAAATAACTATATGCTTTCAGCTTTGAAGAGTAACACAGAAAGATGCAAATGAACTTGGTTCTAGTGGAATGTGGCAAGTTCTCTAAACTCATTCTATCCCAAAATGTATCAGCAAGAAAGAAAGAAAGAAAAAAGGAAAGTAATTGACACAATTCAAAGACTCTTAGATTTTCTAGTTGGGACGTATTTTGGGGTACAGGACTAAGAATGGGTTGAGAATTCCTGGAGAAAATAGGAGAATTGCTGAGCAGTATGGTGGGTCCTAACTGGAAATAGAGACTTTCTGTGAAATCGGAGGAATGTTGGGATTACCAACAGTTGACTCTGGGTGGTTGCTGTGGTTCTCTATGAACAGTACATGTGATTGCAAAGACAACCCTTGTCCAGGAGTCTCTATAATCAACACTCACCCTTCAAACTGCAAATAACCAGCACAGTGATTTGCAAATAGACAATAGCCCTGAAACTGAACTCATGGAGAAAAAGGTAAAGAAGAGGCAAACATGCTCAACATGAAGAGAGCCTGGGGAGAACTAGTCATGGGAAATGAACAAACTGGAAGTGGTACAGCAGACTTAAGCATACTACCTACACACTACAAACATACATAGTGCTGAGACACAGAGAGCAAGAGAGGGAGGGAGGCATGCAGGGAAGGAGAGAGAGACAGAGATGGAAACACAGAAAGAGAACATCTGAAAAAAAGCATAACTCTGGAAATAGGGTGAGATTTTCTAAATTTACATGGACCATAAAAAGAATTTAATAAGTATATGAATTTATTTTAAAAGCATCCTAAGACAAAATTACAAAATAATTGTCAACCTAGGAGAATAAAATAGGGTAGGCACATAGTGTATCTAAGCAGATTTTGAGCAACAAGGACCAAAATAATTCAACTGAAAGTCATGTTAATTGTTCAGAAGGAAGACTACAGTGATCCTGTGAGCTCCTGAAAATCACAAGAGTCCCAGATCAGTGACATGTAGAGAGTTTAGGCAGAGATGGTCATCGCTAAATGAAATGTCCCCTTGATTGTGATAAGTGACCTTTAAGGAGCCTGAGGACGCATTTACGCCTACCACATATGATAGCGGTCCACAGCTAGTAGGCACCTTCTCAAGCCAAACACTGCATCTGGTGGCCCGTTTCAGACTTCCCAATATCTAGACCTGTGAACAATAAATTTCTTATGTTTGTAAGTCACCCAGCTGGTGGTACTTTTATAGAACCCGTAACTAACTCACATAATCAAATATAAGCAGCGGTGGAATCCTTGAGGTCAACGTTCTTCCAAAGCAAAGCAAGGGGGAGGAAGAGCCCAAATCAAGAAAGCACTGAGCCCGTGAATCAGAAGAGTAAACTGTACCTGAAGGACCTTAGACAAAGGTAGCACTAAAGAGGAAATTTGTACTTCTACCCTAAGTCAGAGGATGCTGCAGGCAAAGAGACGAGAGGAGGAAAACCTTTCGTAAAGGACTTTTTTTCTTTGCATGCTGATTTTTAATTTTTCCACATTCTTTAGATTTCTGATAAATACGTGCTGTTTCTGTAAAATATGAATACTCGTGGTTTTGACTTTTAATTTTACAAATGTGTGTTGGGAGCTCCTTTAGTTGCGTCCCTCGTCTCCTGTTCCTTCTGTGTCTCTTCGGTGCCACACCACACTGAGTGGTGACACTAACTTAAAACAGAGACTGAGAGCTGAGAGCGTGCTGGGAAATCTGGGGCAACAACCTCGTAAAATGAATGGAATTTTGTTGTGAACAATGAGAGTTGAGCGTACTGGGGGATAATGTATCAATTTTATGGTTTATTTTGCTCTCCTAATTTATTTATTTTACTGAAAATGAATTTTTAAATAAATATTCTAATTACTGCTTCTACTCCTCCCAGTTCCTCCCCACCTTCCCTCTTAAAAGTTCAACAGTCTCCCCAGTGGTCAGAATACAGGGCTGTGTCAGATCCGGCTGTCTCTGGGGGCTGGAAACAGAGGTGGTATCCATGATGCCTTTATTGTAAGAAGGTTGGGACTCTGGATCCCAAGAACACATTCTCTTCCCTGTGCAGTCACTTGCTCCTCTGCAAGATGGACGCCAACTCTTTCCTACTCTGAGTGAGAGCTGAGGGAAGAACAGGCTAATGAAAATATGTTCCCTAAGATGGAGGGTGATGTCATCAGCAGTCCTGTGTTTCTCTAAGGTCACTTGTGGACCACCTTGAAGTGTGATTCTGTCCATTCGTCTCAAAGGCATAGGATAAAGTTGTCTCCACAGAGCTTTGGGCAAAGAGTTGTCTAAAGCTGGCCTGGCAAGACATGTCATAGACTATATAGAAAGAAGATTAACATTAAGGGATCCCCCATGACCCTTCAAAGCCATGAAACTAATATGACAATGTTTTAGGGTGACTTGACAAACAGACATACTTGAAAACAAACGAGACCCATCCATTTTCCACCCTCTGTTTTTGGTTATTACACCTAACCACAGCAGGATTGGTAATAAGCAACCACTTGAGTGTCTTATCAATGAAAATAACTAACTTCCTTTTCATTCCATACCTTCAACAGAATTTCTCAAATAGTTTCTAGGTCTAAAAACCAATGTCAAGATTTAGTAAAAGTAAGGGTAAAGATGTGTCTCATGGGCTTGAGACTCATGGGCTCTGTAGCTGCGATCATTTGTTGCTCTTTAAAGGGTCCCAGGTTTGGGTCCCAGCAACCAACCACATGATGGCTAAAAACCATCAATAAATCCAGTTTCAGGACATCCAACATCCTCTTCTGACCTTGCTGGACACCAGGATCACACATGGTATGCATACATGCATGCAGGCAAAGCACTTAACACATATAAAATAAAGCAAATAAAATCCAGAAAAATTGGATTAAAGAATATTGCCTTTCAAATTATTTCATTCATCGTAATACCCTAATTTCAATATTCCCCATTAACAGCCCATTATCTATAAAGAAAGTGACTGACCGGGCTGGCCAGTGCTCCAAGGCCCTGTTTTCCCTCATTGGGTTCCAAACCAAGCAGTGGAAAGCAATATTTCCTGAACAGGAGTTGTTGGGGGTGATAAGCAGCCACACTGACAGGCTATATTCTGAGAAACCACATCATTCTATGCTCATTCGGGTTTATAATTTCCTCAATCAAAGCATAGCACATCAACCAAATTACATAGCTCTGACCCAGTGTCACAGACCTCAATAGGAAGCACATTCTGTGTGGACTCTGTCCTCACCTTCTGCTCTTACAGGGCTGTACAAGATGATTCCAAAAGTCATAAGCCGACTTTGGTTTAAGGTCAGAAACATCCCTCTGTATCATTTTGTACTTAATTCATATGTATGATAGCATGCATTCCAAAATTCTAACACTAAAACCACTCAGCAAAGACTTCCAAGGTTCGTATCAAATGGAATGGGTGTCATTTGGGCAACGGTTATTCAGATTGTACCCAAGCCCTTTTCTTGGGGAGTAACTAGTTTGGGTTTTGTTGTAGAGGAGTTTGCTTGTTTTCGGAGACAGTCTCACTACGCAGCACAGGCTAGCCTTGGACTCACGTCTTTCCTAACAATGCGTCCCAGGCACTCGGACCACAAGCATACACTGCCAAACACGCCATAGCAGATGATTTTGTTCTGAACGTTTCCTAGGTGGCTCAGGTCTTCACCCAGGTCTGGAGCACACTGCCTGAGCACACAGTAACGTGTCTACAGAGTGTCTGTTGTGCTGTGACTACGTCCTCTCCTAGACCATGCTTGGGATATCCACTCCACTGTAGGAGGCCACTGTGGATATCATAGTTTGGGAGTCAATGGAACCAAGCTCCCCAGTACATTCACCCCACCGTTTTCAACCTTCCCACTTCTTCTTGGCTTGAGATTTTATTATCACAGCTACCCAAACGTCTTCGATGTATCATAGGAAGGAAGGCAGGGAAAGAAACACTGTGCATCCACAGGAAATATCAGAACCAAGCAGAAAACAGGGCTTTTAAATTATGTGCCACAGGTGCTTTGGAAAGCTCACCCCGTTTGCTCCCACGGCCACACTTAGAGGTGATTTACTCTCAGCAGCCTGGCTCCGCGATGGGAACCATTCATCTTTAGAAGGCTGTATAACGTCCAGGATTCTAAAAGTCGAGTGGAGACAAGCGCTGAGACTGTCATAGTCCTAGGCTGAAACGGGAGCTCTGGTGCTGCAGAAGGAACAGGGCATTCAACAAAGGCCTTTGAAAACCCAGAGTGTGGTAGCTGAACAGAAAAAGACCACCAGGGATTCTCTCCCAAACAACCAGATAGATATGGATGCAGACACCATTGAGAATCACAGGAGGAGAAAGGATGCTCCCATCAGCAAACTGACTCCCAGGTCTGGTCTGGTAAAAAGGCTGCAATTTCATCCCATTATTCAGAAGACCTTTATCCAAAGCCAGAGATGTGTGTGACCCCCACAGATGCCTTGCTAAGACTAGCAAACAAGAGGCAGTGGTTTCTGGGGAACCTCGGCAGGTGGCCAAACTCCAGTAGCAGCAATAACGTGCTAGTGAAGCAGCAGGCAGGAGTTCAGTCCTCTCCTCAGAGAGGCTCTGTGCTGAGGGGCAGCACTTAGGGCTTCCTACTGGAGCCTGCTTGCGGCTGAATGGACAGTAAATAACATAATGATTCATTAACGGCAGGCACATGAAGAAGATCCTTGATTGTGTAGGCACATTAGGAGGGAAAGGCTCCATCAAGGAAGAGAAAGGGACCAAATCTAAAAAAAGGTGCAGTAGTTAGTCCTGATTTGGGGAGGAGGTGGAAAACGTCAGCTGACGAAAGGGTTCTCAAAGCCTGACTTTGAAGACGGGACCGCTCTGAAACTGCACTGTACTCTGTCTGTGAGGGGCTTTTATGTGCTGCCCTGGCTCATTTCCTTTAATGTTCAAACACTCTCATTAAAACACATCTCGATAAGAATTTCCACAGCAATAATCAGGACACAAAAGGCCTCAGGTATTCATGGCCATAGCGTTCTCTGTATTACCATTTCGATTATGCAGGGGCAGGAGAGGGAGTCTGTCCATCACAGGGCACAGGGACCCAGTCCTCAGGATGCAAAATACACTGAGCTTTACAGGAGAGGGAGGCAAGAGGGAGCAGAGGAGAGCCCCTGCCTTCTCCACAGTGGGGTGCCCATATGGTGCTTACAGGGGCACAGCTCCATCTCCAGGGCAAACTTGCTAACTGTGTAGCTGACTCATGAGAAGTCTCTTCTTCTTCTTCTTCTTCTTCTTCTTCTTCTTCTTCTTCTTCTTCTTCTTCTTCTTCTTCTTCTTCTTCTTCTTCTTCTTCTTCTTCTTCTTCTTCGTCTTCTTCTTCTTCTTCTTCTTCTTCTCCTCCTCCTCCTCCTCCTCCTCCTCCTCTTCTTCTTCTTCTTCTTCTTTCTTCGCCTCCGCCTCCGCCTCCTCCTCCTCCTCCTCCTCCTCCGCCTCCGCCTCCTCCTCCGCCTCCTCCTCCTCCTCCTCCTCCTCCTCCTCCTCTTCCTCCTTCTTTACTGTTTTTTGTCCGGTTCACTTTAGTCCACCTTTAGTTCAGCCTTGCTCTGTTTCTTTACTCCATGACTTTGGTT
Source organism: Arvicola amphibius (assembly GCF_903992535.2). Taxonomy (NCBI): domain Eukaryota; kingdom Metazoa; phylum Chordata; class Mammalia; order Rodentia; family Cricetidae; genus Arvicola; species Arvicola amphibius. The sequence continues at coordinate 3,713,248 of NC_052057.2, read as the reverse complement.
CTTTCTGCCACTGCCACAATTGATCCTCCTCTAAGAGTACCAAAGATGGCAGATCTGCACAACCTTGAAAATCTGTGTGTGTGTGGGGGGGGGTGTCCTTGTGAGTACAGAGGTCAGAGATGTGGTGTCTCTCTCTCACCCCAGTGCTTTTTGAGAAGAGGCTCCCGGTTAACCTAGCTAAACTTGCTGGCCTGAGGGCTCCAGGGGTCTTCCCGTTTTTGCTTCCCCAGTGCTGGGATGACAGATGTTCACAGGTGGTCACATCTGGATTTTTGGGTGGGTGCTAGAGATTCTATCTCAGTCCTCATGCTTGTACATCAAGTCATTCACCAGTTAACCCATGGTGCAATGCTGGCTGGCCTGATGTGGCCCAGGCAAGCATAGGTACTGTGAGTTCACGAGCTTGGTGCTCCTATGTTGTCCTCCCCAGAAGACAGTGCTCCTCCGGGGTCCCCAGACCCCCAGCTGTTACAGTCTTTCTGCCCTCTCTTGATCTTCAAAGTAGATATCAACAAGCAAAAATTTCACTGAATGGCCCTCACTCAAAGCAGTGCCAATAATAATCACAAAGACCCACCCCGTGAAAGGTAAGAAATAAGAATGTTCTCTTCCACCATACAACCAACCCAGAGTCCCATGTCGCATAGCCATTTGGCTCCTTTCAGCTAGTATTTCCCAATGTGCCCTGGGTTGGCATTTTTCATGTTTCTTTCTCTTCATCTCTAGCTCCCTTCCCCACCTAGACGGCTGCTGTACTGCCCTCTGCTGGCAGACCAGTGCATTACATCTTACAGCAGAGCCCGGTACTCATCAGTCAGACCTGGGGTTTACAGTATTCTGCAGGCACTCAGCTCCCTGGGATGAACTCTGTGGTGAACGACGTGTCACCTGATCAGAAATGCCACCCTCTTGAGGACGCCTTAGGCATTTAAGATTGCACTGCCTGTGACTGACAGCACCTCGCTGTGGAAATGGAGTCTCCTTTACTCCTTGTAATTGGTTTTGTGCTTGTTTTTTGCTTCCTTCTGAACTCCAAGACAATCAGGATGAGTGACTTCCTTGGAGAGCCGGCTCCATGGTTAAGAGTGCTTGTTGCTCTTACAGAAGATCAAATTTTGATTCCCAGCCCCTTGGTTGTAGCTAACAACCATTCATAACTTCTGGGGGCACCAGACACACACATAGTGTACAGACATACATTCAGGCAAAAATACCTAAGGCAAAATAAAGTCAATGCATATTTAAACATGAAAATGAAAGGGTAAATGAGAATGGAGTGCAGAAATCATTCAACACCCACGTTTCATTCCGATCGTTCTTGCCTGTCAGGATAGGGATAGCCAGGGCTCTCGGATGCTGCCCACTGATGTACCGTGTGGCTTCAATGATCAGGATTATTTCTCCAAATTCCAAGGTTAGAGCCTAAAATCTGTCTTTCTTCAGCTAAGAGGAGACACTTGAACAAGTAGTTCCAACCGCAGGCTGGGCGTCCCTGTCTTCCCCCGATTACTGTGGCTCATTATCTTACCCAAAATTGTCCCCTAAAATAAACAGGGCTATTTCTTTAAGATTATTATAAAATCTTTAATAAGGATATGGAGTAGTTGTCCCTCTAGTTGCCATGCTTCCAAAATTTGTTCCTGCTCTGCAAAACAATGTCTTCTGGACAGGAGTGACTACTGGATCCTCGGCAGCCGAGGCTGCTCACGAAAGAACTATATAGAATCAACCCAGCCAGCGTTCTACTATGGAGGGAGAGGGGTTCCTGAGTTCTCTTCCCTTGCTGAGGAGCTGGGACAGTTGATGACTTCTGAAGAAGAAAGTCAATTTTCTCCGAGGATGTGGTCCCTAGTAGATTGCGCATGCTCTAGGAGACAGGTACTCATCCAAGAGAATGTGGGAAGCCCAACCTGGAGCGAACAGGTTATTCAGAAAAAGTTGTAGGAGTTGGGGAGGCAGAGGTGTGTCTAGGGGCATGAGGGTGGGGGATAGGAGGTAAGGATGATCAAAATGCATTGTATGAAATTCTCACCGAATTAATAAAATACTGTATTTATATAAGTTTGTGTTCTAACATCTCCAGGCAAAGTAGATGTTTCTTGCCATTGTGTTTGCTCTTTCTTGGTTGTTGTTTGTTGGCTGTTGTTGCTGTTTTTTTCTCATCAAAGAAAGACAAACACGAGTGACACTGGCCACGGAGAACTCAGCAGCTTTCCGTTTAGATACGAATGCTGCCAGGTGCCGCCTGACCAGAGACTCCGGCCGGGAAGACTGATGGAAAGAGAAAGGTGCGTCTCAAAGTTGCTGCAACCACAGCCTGTAGGTGCCAGTTATCTTTGTAAATCAAAGCCTAAAGTCACAAGCCCGGTCCTCAGACTTCCTTATTTTACAAATGAGTAGATCAGAACAAGCCAGAAGAGAAGACTACCCCATTAGCATCTCCAGAAAGGCAGAGCAACCTCTCTTCTCTCTCACCCTGACTGAACACTCAAGCTATAGCCTTCAAAGACTCCTAACCAAGTTGTGGGGCCTTTAGCATTTTGAATAAATTCAACATATCTGTTTATTTTTAATCCCTGAAGTCTTCTTCCCTCACTTAAAGGCTCTTCAGTGGGTTTTACATCAATGCTTCTCAATTCTGCTTCCTCTTAATCATTTTTTGGGGTGGAAGATGTTTTACAGGTTGTTACATTGGTTCTTTAAGAATCTAAATAGCTTGATGCAGTGGTACACACCTTTAACCCCATCACTTGGGAAGCAGAGACAGGTGGATTTCTATTAGCTCAAGGCCAGCATGGTCTACAAAGCAAGTTCCAGGACAGCCAGATCTGTTACACAGAGAAACCCTGTTTTGAAAAAAACAAAAAGAAACAAAAAAGAATCTAACTGTTAGAAGTTGCACTGAAGATTGTTGGGAGCTGCTGTGCTGCTGAAGACGGGATGAGTCACTGGACCTAACTGCCGCTTGTTCCGGCAGCTCATATTCATGAACATATCTTCATATCCACATCATCTTTGATGTTTTTGTAATGCTCTGAATGAGTCAGGCCTTATCATTTTCTTCCCTGAATTATTGCCTTTACATAGTTGTATGGCTGAATAAGTCACCCTAGGAGCCACAAATGGGGCCAATTAATGAGCAGGCTCTCAAAAGCCGAAAGCCAGGTTTTCTCTCATCTGGGATACAGCAGGTCATAGTAGGATGGTCAGCTCTGCTGGCTCACCTGTGTTAGCACTAAACATTTCTTGTTCTGATGATGCCCTCACTGCTGCCAACAAGCAACACAAAAGAACCAATCCGTGGTCTTATCTACTTCATAAAACCTGGGGGAAAGTGTCCATTGTTGACTTTTATAGGATCTCTGACTCAGTCATGATCATGGGATAAACTAGATGTGATCTAACGTGTCTCTCCTGCCTGCCTATTCCCAAATGCCTGTCAGCTACTTCCCAAACACTTGACTAACAGGCTTAACCTTACTTATAAATGCTCAGCCAGTGCTCAGGCTTGTTACTGGTTAACGCATACATTTTACTTTAACAAATGTTCCTTGTTTACGCTCTACCAAGTGGCAGTACCTTTATTAACATGGCTCCCTCTGCGTCGGGCTGGCAACTCCTCTGACTTCTCCTTTCTCCTTATCATTCTTAGTTTGACCACCCCACCTATCCTTCCTGCCTGGCTACTGGCCAATCCGTGTTTTATTAAACTAATTAGAGCAACAAATCTTCACAGTGTGCAAGAGGATTATTCCACAGCATCTGGGCTTGACAGGCAATTGTCCACCATGCTCTGCCACCAACACCAAGCCCATTGTGCCCTATGTTAAAAAAAAATATTAAGCAGACCGTTCAGAATAACCTGTTCTTGCTCAGAAAAGAAAGCCCACAAGCTAAAGTCATAGAATCTTAACTCTGAATTTGCCTTTGCTTAGAAGGCACAAGGCTACCGAGTTGTAGTCATTGATTTTGGTTGTGCTTCAGTGACTTTTTCCATTGCTATAAATAAGGTCCCTGACAGAAGTGACATCGGAAGGAAAGGTCTATTTTGGCTCCCGGTGTCAGAGGCTCCATCTGCCATGGCAGCAAGGGCAAAGCAAGCGTTTCAAGGCGAAAAGAACACGAGACAGAGGTCCTCATATCCCAGACAAACCAGGAAGTCAGGGGGGCAGGAACAGGACGTGATATAAGTTTAAAGGTCCACTCCTAACGGCCAGCTTCTGCCAGCTGGCTCCACATGCCAAAAACCATGAGCAGTGACCACTCCCCAAAGTGTTACCATGTGGAGACCAAGAGCTGAAACCATGAACCTGCAGGGGACATCACAGATCCCAACCAGAACAGCTCTGTCTCATTTGGTCTGTTTGATTTCGTGTTTTTGGTCTTGTGGAGTGTTGTTGTTGCTGTTGTTGCTGCTGTTATTTGGAGCCAGGGCCTTACTATGGAACTCAGCCTGGCCTAGAACTCATAACCCCTCTGTCTCCTGTCTCAAAGTACTGGAATCGCAGGTGTATATCACCACATTTGGCTTTTTAAAAAAATGAATTGTCATTCAGCAAAAGCAACTTGCTTAGGAAGAAGGGTTTTACTAAATTATGAACTATTTCAAGCATACAAAAATAATCTGCCCTTATGTAAGTATGAGGAATATTTCTAAAGTGTTATATTAATGATATTAACATTTAAGGACAGTACACTGCGATCATTATTTCTAGTCCTTTCGAATGATGTAAAATACTTCAAACCTGGTGCCCAGTAGCCCAGTCTCTCTTTTCTCTCTCTTCAGGAGCAGTGTCTCTCTGAGGTCGGTCTGTCCCCCTGTGTGCTCTAGGTGTGAACTTTGTCATACACGTGGACTCTGGACTCCTCATCATCCTGCCCATGTGCTCCCGTGTCACACACGTGGACTCCTCGTCATCCTGCCCGTGTGTTCCCATGTCACACACATGGACTCCTCATCATCCTGCCCGTGTGCTCCCATGTCACACACATGGACTCCTCATCATCCTGCCCATGTGTTCCCGTGTCATAGACAGTTTTATCTCCACAATACATCACTTTTAACGGCACACAATGATTAGTTCATTTAAATGCAATTCACTACCTAACCTCTAAATTTTGAAAGCAAATGTCTCACTTCCCACAAGTCAGGCCATAAATCTAAACAGCGTGAGAAAATGTTATTTGTTATCTGGCTGAGATGATAAAGATGACTCCTCCAAATTGTCCAGGATTATTCCCATTCAGAGTTCGTTTCCCACCACAGTGTGTAGACTCCTTTACCTCAGTCCTTCAGCCTGCATTTGTATAAAGTGCAATTTAAACAGCTCAATTTTAATACACACGCCCTATGTGTCATCTGTACAAACAAAAATCAATATCCTTATCATCACATTGACATTATTTCCTTCCCAAATCAGGAGTTGATGCTCTGCTTTTAGGATTGATTTCCTATTCAAACCTCATTTTCCCTCATCGTATGGCTACCACTTATTTTCCCCAGATCTACAAGTTCACCTTGTTAACATTGCAAATGGGTACACAAGAAAAAAAACCATAATAAAAGAATGGAGATGTTTCACCCAATTAATTTAGCATGGCTTTGACCATTTCAGTAATAACTCATGTTTCTGATAAGCCGATCGTATATGTATTTTTAGAGAAGCCATAAAAACAGTTTCGAAGAATCCTTCATGCACTGCATCCAATAAAAATCAGTCCACACTAAAAATGCTGCTACATAATTGAGAGCTTCAAATCTGGCATATGGTCCAACATCCAGAGAATCACATGACAAAGAGCCGCTGCATCCCTCCCAAAAGCTAATGGGCCCAAATCTGTGTTTTCTTCCTACGACCGTATTTTGTGGTCGCCTGGCCCTTGTGCACATGAGCTGTGCCCTTATCCACATTAAATCAAAGTGCCCTTTCCAGAAGCAGGGCTGAAGCTCTGTATTTATTAGTGGTGCTGATGCAGGATGCCTGAGAGCTTGGAAAATAGCGGCTCTCCAGTAAAACAAGACAAATTTGATTTCGAGACCGATGGTTCAATGTTCCTTCCTTTCAGAATAGTTCATCAGTCACTGCTAAGGTAGATTTGAGGACGACAGAGCGCTCTGTCTATATGGAAGTAGTAACGCTAATGTTCTGCTCGATGTTGTAAGCAGATCAACACTGGTATATTTGCTAACCAACTAAATTCAGCATTTTGGAGCAAAATGTAGTGTGGCCCTAAGAACAAACCTGCTAGTTATGTACATTTTCTGTGTGTCAGTTCCTTCTTATTTGAAATAATAATCATCTCAGAACTAGGAAGAAGCGACAAAGGGAAATCTAATTCTCAGTAGTATTTAATGAACGCAAGCCGTTGTTGTCTTCATACTAAACACTGCACAGAGAAACGCTCTCCATTCTTTCTAATAAAAAGCTTCTTTATGGCTCTCCTTCAGCTTCCACCTGCCCCATCGCCAATCCCATTTCATTTCCCCTTAATTGTTAACCTTCACCTAGGATTGTACAGAGGATCCATATGTCTGCTGATGCAAACATTGTTTCTCTTTTGTTCTGTCATGCTTCCTGCACCTGTGCTCCTTTTTAACCCCATCTCACAGCTGCAACCAGGAGCACCACCCCGACAAACACACGCGCTGGCGGCTGCTTACCAAGGCATGCCATTCTCTCATGCTGGTTCCCCTTGGAAAGGAACAATGGCTGTCATATAGCATGGAACTTCCTGCACTAACAGTGTTTTATGTAATATATGGAATTTGATGTCTCATGCTCATTTTAAATTTCTTCTCGGGGTTATGTGTTAGTATTTGTGATGCTCAATGTTAGTTGTCAATAGAATCTAGAATCACCCTGGAGAGAGTTGTCTTGACTGCATTCATTGTGGCAGGAGGTGGGAAGACCCATTCACCAGGGATGAAATTACTCCCGGATGAGTCCTGTGTGGTATAGGTGGAGAAAGGGGGCATAGTGGCACATGCATCATTCCTGTCTGTTTCCAGCATGTGGGTCCCATTGACCAGCAATGAGAAGCTCTTGCTGCTTGGATTCCCTACCACGAAATGCAGTGTTCTTGAACTGTGAGTTAAAAATGAACCTTCTTCTCTCAAAGCGCTTTTGTCAGAGTATTTCATCACAGCAAGCAAAACAGAAACTATGACAATCTGTAACAGGGTCCTCCAAACCTTCGTAGGCTCTGAAACCCTAGCACACCTGACTCCCTGATGGCTGTGAATTTACTGTCAGGCCATAAATCTCAGCAGATAGATAGCATCACTTGCCAAAACTGAAGCAAAGAACCAATCTACTGAAGTCCGTACAGCTCTGGGAAAGCCTCAAAACGTACTAACCTTGCTTTTTAGCTTCTGCAGCTCGGCTTCTAGCTGACTGTTCTTATTAACTGAAGTGTGTCAATCCAGAACATGGTTTTTATGCTTTAAAAAGATCATCATGAGAAAGGCTCAGGGCTACACTGGGATCCCAAACACCTGGTGTATTTGGCAGCTGTCGAATAAAGACTTTCTATTTGGCTTAAACTCATATCTGAGCCGTCTTCTCTAGTGAATACCCCACAGTAAATACCATAACAGCCAGAACTGTAACTTTGTTGAGTGAGATTGCCTGTGTACCTATACTGTTCTAACTGGTGGTGCGTGTGTGCAGCGTGCGTGCGTGTGTGCGTGTGTGCGTGTGTGTGTGTGTGTGTGTGTGTGTGTGTGTGTGTGTATTGGGGGAGTATTCTCAACCTTTCTCTTTGCCAACTGGTATTCTACGTACACTAATTTTCTAGCCTTTGTGTAGTGCCTCAGACCTTGCTCTTAGTCTCAGTCTCCTGCCTCAGATAAACTTTGACCTCCGGCACTTCCCGTACTTCCATCCCCACTTAACAGGTAAGAGCTGATTCACCTGTCTACGCTTTGGAGAGAACTCTGAAGCAGAGAAACAGAGGAAGTAGTGGCCAACTTGTTTACCTCAAAAAGATTACAGTTTAAGTCAAAAAGACTACATAAAAGATAACTGGACCCTGTAAAATTCACATAATTTTAATTGTGATATTACTAATTTTGAGATTGGTATTTGTGTTAGACTTTCATTTCATGTAGTATTCATTGGTAAACAATAGTGATATATATATATATATATATATATATATATATATTTAAAACAAGATGATGTTTTGCTCTATGGAGTGACTCAGTGGACTGAATTAGCTCATCAGTTACTTCACCAGGAGCATGTTCTTGTGGTGAGAATATTGGTCCTTATTGTCCAAAGTATTTTAAGGTTCAAATACTTTAGCTGAATGGTTTCAAACAACCTTAAACCCTCAAAAATTGAAATAAGAGCACATAACTGCGACTCTGCTCAGAACCCTGCTGTCCAAACACCTGCAGAGGATTCTGAGAATTTCAGTTCCCTGAAACTGGTAATGTGTGTCCTGACATCAGACACACCAGCCTGGTGCACAGAGAGTGGAACTAGCACGCCACAGAGCAGTAAATGACAGGAACAGCCGAGTGGAATAGAGAGCCCAGTGGTATTAAGAGGTCTCTGTCGATTCCGCCTGATCAAGAGTCAACAACTTCCTGGTAAAATGAAATTACAGATTCACTTCGGAATCGGTAAAGTCATGTATTCACTGCCATCCATTCAGCTATTTCATTAACTCTTCAGCATTCTGATTCCAAAACCTGGGTCTGTACTTCAAAATTAATTTGGGGTTTTTCCTTATAATGTTCAAGTCAAGAATGATTCCTGGCACTGGCAAAAAAATAAATAAATAAAGGATTTTGAGTGTTCTCCAGAATAAATGAGCAAAGTAAGCTGCCCCCCCATGAAACACTGCCTCACCAACGCTCTCTGTGTGCCTATCTGATACTACCAATATTTCATAATATACCAAATTCCGTATACTAGCTATCCACCATCTCCAGCTTCTAAGCAGCACCAAGGGGATTTCTTGAAGTTGAGGTGAACAATTTCTTCCGACCCTGGCATGACAATTGTCATAGTAGAGCAGAATTTGCTAGATTGAACTTCAAAATAACCTTGGGTCATCACCATAGCAATGAGATAAGCAGAATAATACAGAAAGCCAGGTGTGTAATGATGGCAGCAGGCTAGTGATAGTCTCTGTTAACGTGGGGAAGGCATCCTCTGAGATTCCAGCCGTTTTCTTCTCTCTGGTCCCTGTCCCCAGCTGCCTGCGGTCTTGGGAGCGTGTTAAAGAATGTAGGAGGAAGCTCTGGCTGCATTCTGAGTACAACTGCAGAGACCGTATCCCTCTGCAGCTCCCTGTACTCGGAGCGCATCCCTGCCAGCATCATCCACGGGGCATTTAACTTACTCCTCCAAGTATAAAAGATGCCTCTTATAGACTTAGCAAGATAGGCTGCGTACATTGCAGAGGAAAACAGTCCCAAGTGCTTCTCAAGCACAGTAAGCCAAGGAAGAGCACAGCAACCTCCACCAGACCACCTATGACATGCATCAAGGACCAAGAGGTAGAGAACCCCTAACTGTCCCCATGGCTTCAGCTCAGTTCAGCCCATACTACTGATGCGCCTTAATTATCCACATTGCCACTCCTCTGTCTGTCAGTCTGTGACTAGTCCCAGCTGTGAACTTCATGTCTAAGACCCCCATGTTTCTGAACATACCTATACAGCTCTCTCAGTGCTGAGGGGAAGTTCAGGCCTGCAACCCTAAAGCCCCTGCAGACCAATTATATTTTTTCCAACATTTTTGACCCATAGTGGGTTCAAAATACAAATTTTAAACCCATGGGCATAGAGACTGAGCCTGCATAATCCTGAGAACACGAATGGGTGAATCATGGCCTTGTTCAGGAATATCTCAGCTGTGCTCTGCTGGGAGACAAGACAGTTTATACTAAGGATATAATCAATTTGTAGAATAACAACTAAAAACCCCACAATGAAGACTTGGAACGAAATTTGCCACTAAAGAGCTACAGTTTAATTCAATTCTATGTAAAGACTGTGACTGTGACTTCAGTCTCTGACGTCAGACTCTTCTCTATGAAGTGAAGTCTAGATTTTCAAAGAGCAGCTAAGCCTAGCAGGCACCCTTAGGGTGCCTTCAAAACTATTTTGGATAAGGAAACCAAGTGTTCCAATAAAGTATCCTTACCTACAAATGTTGACAAATGCTAGTGGAAACACTGAGTTCTGCGAAGTGATCTCGTTTTCCTGCATGAATGAAGACTTGATGCAAGATGCAGTGATTTCCTGGAAAGGATCAAATGGAAGATGTTTTGCGGGGTGAGAACTCGTTAACCACACTTGAGAAATGTTCCTTGTGGAGGGAGACAAAGAAAGGGAGGAAGAGCAATGGTTTGTTCGGACCATCGTAGGCACATGTGCACAGCTAGAGAGAGACAGCATCAAGTGGGAAAATTCTGCAAAAGATTTTGGGTGTTGAATAGAAGTTCAAGCTTTATCCTAAGAGTGCTGGCAAGTAAATTACAGTCCTAACTACAGCAGCTGAAGATGTGACCCAATATGCACTTACACTAGTTTGAGCAGAGAAAGAAAGGCCTTTTCTGTTCACTACTATCACGATAGAGGGGTTTGTTGTTGATGTTTTGTTTTGTTTTTAAATAAACAGCTATGGACTTTGGAGAGATAGTTCAATTCCTTGGAAACCTCTACTTTGAAATCTGTCACTGAGAAACACACTAAAAAATACTCTCAGTAACTTCATGTCACTTATCAGTGTGCAGTATGAAAGTAACTCCTCCTGCAGACAGACACTTTGTTTTGAATTATGTTTTAGAGAGTCCCATTAGGTAGTTCAGACAGGCTTGTAACTACGTTCTTTCTATCTCAGACTCCTGTGTACTGGGATTACGTGTGTATGCCACCTATCCCTCTTGGCTTCTAACTTTATATTGAAAACCAAACTATATAATTGGATATGAAGATTTCAAAGGAAAAGGTGAATAAATTTAATTTTCAAAGGTAAACTGTCAAACATTCCATCCCTACACTTCCACCTCATTAAAATTTTGTATGTTAATATCTTTAACCCTAAGGTGGTGCCAGAAGGTGAACCCTTTAGGTAATAATTCATTCATAAGGGTAGAACCTCATGATGGGAACACTTGCTCTCTTGTTTCTCTGCTTCTGCCAGCATGAGATTCCTGGGAAATTTTCAATTCCTTGGGGTGTATTATCTCAGTAGTCAGATAGCCAAAATGAAAGACACAAATAACTCTACAGGATAGCTTCATTCCTGCCAAGATGCTTACAATCCAATACAGCCACACTAATTTTCCAATACACACACTAATTTTCAACAAGAATTTTGGAAGAGATACAAACATTCAACTCAGCAGATGGTGGAGTGTTTCAGTGTGGTGGCCAGAGAGCTAAAGGAATTTACTTTACCTCTTTAAATTTTAATATACACTTTAGAAAAAGTATAAATTTCCTGGTATCATTCCACATTGTATATATACATCGAATTATCACACAGCACCTCACAACGAGTATAAATAGACATTCATCTTAATAATTTAAAATAACAAATACTTTGGATTTATTTTTTGTGTTAGGGTCTTACAATGTATTCAAGGCTAGCCTGGTTCTCCCAATCCTCCTGCCTCAACCTTCAAAGTACCAGGCTCTGAGATTACCTTCATGGGTCAACACACCTAGTCAAACACCTGTTTTGTTCTTTCTATTTGACATATCAATTCTCCTTTGGGAAGCAGGGCACTTTGATATTTGAACCCAATCTAATGAAAATATACCCAAGAGAAAAAGTAAACAAAATCAAAATAAAATATCCCTGTAGATGCTACAAAAGGTGATGCCCATGGCAGCAAACTCACTGGAATACCTGTTTCCCCTGGTTTGCCAAACACTGGCAACTAAAGAGCCACTTTTTGCTTCCAGAGTAATGCCTGGTTTCCTTGGTTCCTGGGTCCACCTTTTGTCACAACCTCTTGAAAGCACATTTAAAGGAAGGAAGCAAGGCTTTTCCCCTCATGACTCAATCATCAAAAACACCACATTCTGGGCAGTTTTAAAAACAACATTAATATAAGGGACAAAAAGAAGACAATACAATGAGATTCCTTCCCAATGATGCCTGCTCCTTCCTAGACCTTGGCCATTGTCTCAGCTCTGATACCTTTAATTGCCTTTATTCTATCATGAAATAAAAAGAAATTTGCATATATAAACTATCTCAGGCAGAACTTTTTAACTGTATAAACACAACAGGGCTTTGTTTATTCCCCATAGGCTTTAACATTTGAACTGTTCTTTGTAGATTAGAAACATGTTTACTGGTTATGGGCTTTGAGAGCCAGAGGGGATCTTAAAATCTATTTAACTCAATTCCATAACCTCATTTAATGCACTACAAGATGTTATGCAAGCCATATTATTCCCACTTTCTTCTCCACTGAGGGCACAGACATGCTCAGATGTACTTTGGATCAGCATGGGAAAGTGGGAGAGTGTGAACTCACACTAGTCTCTTGATTCACATCCAACAGCTTCACACTCTCAGTGACTGTGGTGTGCCTAATGGGGAAAGCAGTGTACACTCCAGAGAATTTTCCCCTTCCTTAACTCTTTATTCCCTTATTTGTCTTTTGGCTGATTTTAGCTTGTTTTTGCCTCCTGGTTTTTTTTTTTTTTTTTTTCAGAAGAAAAGCTTTAGATACCATCAAAATTGATTAGTTTCAAACAGAAGAGACTTCATGATTAGGAGAGGTGATAGTTTCATTAAACAGCGTGGCTATTCAAACTAAACTAACTTACAAAACTAACAAATGACTTTCATTTGATCAGATAAATCCTGCCAGAAAGGAAAACTCCCCCAAAGTTAGGGTTGGGGCAGGGTTTTGTTCTGTCTTTCCAGGAGAATAAAGGTATCCGACTAAAAAATTTAAAGACTATTGGACAAATAAGACATCTGAAAAAGAAGGACAATCATCCAGAGAAAATGTTCCAAGAAAGAGTAAATTGACCTAATGGTATAACATATTTCCAACAGGATAAAATTTTATAAATCTCCCCAAATGTTTGTTTCTGATGTTCTCTACAGGCTTATATGGCAAATAGTTTTTTTGTAATCCCAATTCTATTAAAAATTAAATATACATTTGGAGTTGGAGCATGGCTCTCTCCTTCTCTAAACTCAAGTATGCTTGTAAAAGGAAATTTCAAAATCTCATGTCAGAAGAGCCACCTAGTAAGGGACAGAAGAAAAATGAAATTAAGGGAGTATTCTATTGCCACTAATCTCATAATCCTTTCATTTTATTTTACTCTTTGAAACTTTTCTTAAGGTATAAATATTATCTCAAAATTTATAAGATTTATATATATATTTAAACTTTTGTCATGATATTAATGGTCATCTAGATTAGTAACTAATTATAGAAATAGGCTTCATCTAACTTCTAGTACATGATTTTAGGCTTGAGTCTAAAGCAGGTAACTAGGAATTAAGTTTGTGCATCCCAGATGTATTTAATAGGTTGTGGTCCTTCAATCTCTCCAAGATCTGCTACACATGATATTTAAAGTGGTTGAGTTTTCTGCAGTGAACCATGACCATTCTTAACAGTGTACTTTGAAGTCTTCAAAAGGATGATGGGGCCTCACAATGACAATGCCACCTGTATCATGGCAATGCCACTAAGCTGACAAACACCACCAGGAGATCAGCTTTGGACTACAAACTGTTTGGGACAGTTTCAAGGTGGTTAGCTCAGATGGTTCAGCCTCATAGGCTACTCTAGCCAGAACTTCAGATGAGTTTTGTATTTTACCATCACACCAAGATTAGACAGCTTTTAACTCTCCCAAGACTTGTTCATTATCTTAATTTTCTCAGAGTCCCCCAAAGATGCTGTTTCCCCTAGACAGTAGAAAAATAATTTTAAGAACAGGATGGCCATGTTTCAAAGAGGTGGGGTGGGTGGTTTTTGGTTATTCAGTAGATTATGGATGTTTGTTTTTGTTTACGGGGGATGGTTACAAATTGTTACTGGTCATAGTAAGGAAGGAAAATAAGCAAGGAAGACTAGATTTAAGGATCTCTTTCTGAATAGAAGAAGGGGAGATACAGGAATGATAGGATAAAAGGGTAGATTATTGAATCTACATTTAAGCTAAAAGTAACTACTAGTCTTAAATATTTTATTACATAGGTATATTTTTTATATTAATATAAATTTATGCTTATTTTTGTTATAACATACTGCAAATATGCTTCTACCCTTGTTTAAGATATTATACCTCTGCAGCTCATTTAAAAATGTAATGCAAAGTTAAACTTGTAGTCATGTTAAGTATGTTTCCAAAGTTAAACAGATTTTAGATAGATAGGTGGTTTTCAAACACTTCAGAAATCTACAGAATATGGCATTTAAGATATTTTAATAACATAAGGCTTTTCATGACAGTGAGATATGTCTGCTCTTGGCAGCACTAATTTACTTCAAAAAAAAAAGGATGATGGGTATTGAAGAACCTCCATATGGACTTTGCTTTATTGTGACAGAGTTAGCCACTGGGTAAGAAACTGCCTTTGTCTCAACTGAAGACAGCATGCTGTCTAAATTGGACAAGAAAAGACACAAAAGAAGGCAACTGCCAAACTTTTCCAAGAGAATGGAGGACAATCTTTCAAAATTTCTGCTTCACAAAACTGTCAGATATTCTAGACCTGTAGGCTGAAGATGAATGTCCCAACATTACAGAGGAAACTTGGGTGACTGTCCAGGTAGCCAGCTGTCTTTGTTGTTTCTAGTTTTAAAAGTTGTTTGCTCTGTATTCCTTGTTTACTCATGCAATATTGTATCCTTTTCATGTCTTTGATGGGGTCAAAGACTAGATGGTTATACCATTTTCTTTGTTAAAAAATTCAAAAGAGGAACTTACAAAAGGGATGTAAAGTTTATAATGGTTGAGAGACATAAAAGCTTAAGTTGTTTAATTAAGAAATGTTTTAAGGTTTAAGAAGATATTTTTAGGAGGGTAATACAAGTTATGATAAAAAATAGTTTAGGTAGGGGACTGGAGAGATGGCTCAGAGGTTAAGAGCATTGCCTGCTCTTCCAAAGGTCCTGAGTTCAATTCCCAGCAACCACATGGTGGCTCACAACCATCTGTAATGGGGTCTGGTGCCCTCTTCTGGCCTGCAGGCATCCACACAGACAGAATATTGTATACATAATAAATAAATAAATAAATAAATAAATAAATAAATAAATAAAATAGTTTAAGTATAAAGCCTTGGATTCATCAAGATAAAATAGATAATAAAGTCTTTTCTCCAGCTTTGCCAAGTATAAGTGGACTGAACATTGTGAATATAATTCTTACTTGATAATTGTTCTTATTGCATACAGTTTTACCATGTTAGAGTTAAAACCTTTCCTTCTTTATTTAGATTAAAAGGGGGAGAAAGTTGTAGGATATTCTTTTTGTACACTGTGAAAAGGTGTATTTGCCAAGGCACCTTCTGAGTGGTTTAGTGAAGAGCTAGATGGCCAATAGGTAGGCAAGAGAGAGTAGGTGGGACTTCCAGGGAGATAATGGATTCTGGGAAGAGAGGGGGAGACGACAGCGAAACCTGGAGCAAGCGGACATACAGCGATACATGGAGCAAGCGGACATACAGGGAAACATGGCGCAAGCGGACATACAGAATGGGAGAGGTAAAGGCCACGTGGCAGAATGTAAAGTAATAAACACAGATTAATTTGAGCTATGAGAGTTAGTTAAGGACAAGCCTTAGATGAAGGCCAAGCTTTCATAGTTAGTAAGAGGTCACAGGGTCATATCTTGGGACTGGTGATCCAAAGATAGTCTGAGAAGAAAGCTTGATACATGCATGGGTCCTCCCGAATTCTACTTTCAGCATCTGGCTGGGACTGGGAGCCACCTGCAATTGTGAGAAACAGATCTCTGAGGGACAAGGACCCAACCCAGGTCTGAATCCCCATTCTGTGACTTCCTGTCTGCATAGCCTTCATCAGCTTGTCCCTGTTCCTCCCTCATTTATGTGCCGGTTAAGATTCCTACCTCACATACCTATGCCACTCTCCCTAGCTCTGCATCTGATCATCTCTGCCCCACCCTCTGCTGGCCTCTCAGAACTTCATCGCCGAGTGACCCAATAGGAAGGCAGTTGAGGCGACCAGAAGGAAAGAAAGCTCAGTAAGTGTTCTGTTGGGGTGTTCCTCCTGTCTGTTCCTCCCCCTGTGAGTTTTCTATTCAAGCAAGCATAGAACCAGCTGCTCCTCCTCGTAGTCCCAGCTTGGAATTGGGTGTCCCTTTTATGTCACAAGCTGATAATAACTTCCCAGTGCTACTTTCAAAGCCTTCTGTCATCCTTTGAGTTGTCTGTGCCTCTATATATATAGTTCCTTCATAGAAGTGGCCGTCAGAAGTCCTAGCTGAGCACTGAAGACAGAGCCCCGTGGTACAGCACATTCACAGGAAGTACGAGCCCCTTGATCTCTAGCACTGCAAAAAGAAATCTGTAATTCTAGCTAGTATTATCATGAGTTCTCACATTGCAACCTTCTGTACATTTTGGAGAAAAAGATAGTCATAGCGAAAGACAGAGCCATCGTGGAAGGCTCTTGTAAAAGGAACTCCCGAGCCAGACTTGAGACAGAAACATTGCGAGCCCAATGCAGAGAGAGGTGGCAAGCTCATGTTCTGTGCTGTCTGAGATGGCCAGGCACAGATTCTTGGTCCCAATCTAGATCCACCCCAGAGATCCTGGAACCCTAAGAAATGAGAGTCTGCATTTTAGCAGTGAGTGGTACTTGTTATGCACACATCATCTTGAGAACCACTGGACCACAGAGAGTGGAGATGCAGACTAATGGAAGCCGTTATGATGCAGGACAGAGCTTGTGAGTCCTAATATTGGATGTGGAAAGTCACCACTGCAGGAAGTAGGAAAATCTAATTGTCACATTAGGTTAGGTAACAAATGGTGACAAGACCAATAAGGACAGGGGAGGGGCGGGCACAACGGAGGAGGTAGAGTCATTGCTCTAGACAGACAGTGGGGACCCTTCTCTCCATAGGACACAGCAAGTGTCGGCAAGGTGAGATTTCCATACAAAAGTACTTAACAGGGACGAGTTAACAACAGTCATGGAAATGGTCTCATCTTAGTATTCTCCAGAATTTCATTTTTGACTCATTCTATGGGTTTTACTGCAATTCTCCAAAACTGATTTAGAAAGCCTTTCCCATAATGTGATTGAATTCACAGGGACATGGAAATAAGATCAAGTGAGGTTTATGAAGACGTGAGCCTATGAAAAATATAACGGTGTATTATCCTTTCTCTTCTCCCCATGCCTTCCCTCGCCTCTCCTTCCTTACCCCTCAGCACCTGGGACCTTATCTCAAATCCTTTACATGCTTCTGCCCATCATATAAGAATGAACAAGAAAGGGGGCAGCTATAGGGCAGGCAAAGAACCATCCCCAGAAAGCGCCTCTACCTGAGATGTCCCAGCTTTAAGAACTTTGGAAAACATATAAGCATCTGTGCTGGGAACACATGGTTTATGGGGTTCTGTTGTGGCAGCCAAGCAGACTCCTTCAGTCCACTTCCCTTCTCCTTCTAACTATAATGCGGGAGAGGAAAGAGTCCTTGGAGGCTTTGGACTGACTAGCCTGTTTTCTGCAGCAGCACACCGCAAGACACTGTCTCAAACAAAATGGAAAATGGGGACCAGAAGTCTAAGTTATGGTCTGACTTCTAAACACGTGCAATGGCGTCATTACACATACATACACACACACAGAGACACACACAGAGACACACACGGACACACACACAGAGACACAAACACATTGTAACACAAATTCTAATTGGTCTTAATAAATAAAACACAGAGTCAGATGTTAGGGTGTGACAGCTGAGTGATCAGAGAAGCAGTGCAGCCCAGCACTAGAGAGACCTTTAACCTCTACCAGTGCTCAGACTGCAGAGGTGATCCTGTCCTCAGACTGTCTCCTCAGTCTACATCCTCAGACTTCCTTGAGCTCCTGTCTCCTCCCGCCTTATATTCCTCTCTCTGCCCAGCCATACCACTCCTGTCTCCACCTCCCTAGTGCTGGGATTAAAGGAATAGGAGTCCAAGTACTGGGATCACCTTTATGTGATCTCTCTCTTTTAGACATATTTAGTCTCCTGTAGCTCAGGGTGGCCTTGAACAAACAGAGATCCCACTATCTCTGTCTCCCAAATCCTGGGATTAAAGGTGTGAGCCACCACTCCCTGGCCTCTAGTGGCTTAGCTCTGCACTCTGATCTTCAGGCAAGCTTTATTTGTTAAAATGCAAACAAAACATCACCACAACACATACACATGCAAAGATTTTCTTTTAAAGAAGTTTTCTTTAAAAATTACTTGTAATACCAAAAAAAGACTTAACTAAATGCATATCCAACCATTACTTAAATAAAGAATAATATACCCATCTGTGGACTGTTACATGGTTTTTAAAATGTTACCAAATTAAATTAAAGGTATCCATAATACTGTATATAATGAGAATAGGACAGGCTATGATACAATATGTAGGAAACTATTTGTCATGTATATATGTATGAAATACACTATTAACAAATATTAACAGGCTTACATTTGCCTGCTAAAGTGACTAAGACTGACTTTTTACTTTATTTGTCTCATAGTCTTTCTTAAATAGATACTATATATAATATATAATATATGATATATGATATACGATATACGATAATAACACACACACACATATATATATATACATATACATATATATATATATATATATATATATATATATATATAAAATCTGGGTGGTGGTGGCACATGCCTTTAATCCCAGCACTTGGGAGGCAGAGGCCAGCCTGATCTAGAAGAGCTAGTTCCAGAACAGGCTCCAAAGAAATCCTGTCTTGACAAACCAAAAAAGAAAGAAAGAAAGAAAGAAAGAAAGAAAGAAAGAAAGAAAGAAAGAAAGGAACGAAGGAAGGAACGAAGGAAGGAAGGAAAAGAAATATATATTAAAGAAGTAGAAATAACTACTATTAAGTAATTTAACTTCTGTTTGAATGCTCTCATAGCAGGGTATCAAAAAGAGATTTTTCGCTTGAAAAAAAGCATTACTCTTACCTCAAGTAACAAGTCACTTTATTGTATTAGTTATGCTTTTATGATATAATAAAACACCATAAATTTGTAAGGGAACTTATAAAAGAAAGTATTTAACTGGGCTTACAGTTTCATGTTTATGAACTAGAACAAAGATATGACAGAAGGAAAAGCCAAGAGTTTACATCTCCGTGCATAAGCAAGGGGAGAAGGCACACTGAAAATGGTATGAGCCTTTTGAAATGTCAGAGCCCATCCTCAGTGACACTCCCACTTCAGCAAGGCCACACCTTTTCATCCTTCCCAAACAGTTCCACCAACTAGGGACCAGGTATTCAAACGTAGGAGCCTATTGGTCCATGCTCATTCAGACCACCATATTGTTCATAGAGATAATGGAATTTATTTCTATTGCTCCAACTACTAAACCAGAATATGGTTGGTCTGCATCTGATGTGATAGTATGTACTGCAGACCACTGCGGGTGTAGGATGAGTGGTTTCAGAGCGGCTGTGTCTGGATATCACCTTTGGGCAATGAACCCCTGAAGAGTCAGCCCAGAATACTCCTGCTCTGAAGAAAGCAAGTAGTTGCTTCTCTCCTGTCCTTATCTGCAGATACCATGTCCAGCTGTACATGACTATCCCGGCTGTGAAAGACAATGAGACTGATCTGGGGGTATCCAGAACCTGGACTGAGGCTTTCTGAAAATGTGGAAACTATTAGCATAAAGCCCTGACGCACCAACACCTCCTACCTTCCAGTTCCTTAAAAGAAATTTTGAGGTGTGGAGAGGAAACAGCTGCAAAATTAATGCCAGATTAGCCGCCTCTAATTAACCAGGAATTCTGCAGTACTGCAAAACCCACTCCAAAGAAATTCAGTTTCTGATCCAAAAAGAGGAGAGGCCCTAGAGGAGTAAAGATGACAAGGGGCCACTAAGTACCATTGGGTTAACGTGGTTTGAATGACCTTATTGAAGCAAGGTGATTTTGCAAATTCATTTTCCAAGAGGCTCACCCAGGCACACAACGATTCACAAAACAAAATAAAGACAAAGTTACCAAAAGATATGGGATCAGAAGCATACGTCTGTGCTTTCTGAGAGGGAATACTACATGTCATAAAATGAGCCCTTCTGAAGCACTTAAGACAACAGTACGCCCAAGGTCTGTCGGCAAATGAGAAAACCTTCCAGACCGTGCTAGAGATGGCTTGAAGTATCTCAACGGGGTGCCAGCAAAGTCTATGCATGAGATCACATTGAAATCACATTCAAAGTTATGAAAGTATTAATACTTGTGCCCCACACTGTGATCTAAGTGGAGTGAGGTTCTGTCTAGGCATGAGCATTTGAATTCTCAGCACACTGTAATGTGCTGTATGGTGTCCAATGGCACTAACTGCCTTCGCTCGCGAGCTTTGCTTTCCTTTCAATCAATGTAGGATTTATTAACCCATTCTCCGAGTCTGTGTTCGTTAAAATAAAAGTAGTCATTCTCAGTTAAAAATAGCAGGATTAAGATGCAACATCTAGAGCCCCCAGCTCTGAAAAATCCATCCCTGAAGACATGAAAATCTCCAAGTTACCCTGGGTCTGGGCTTCCTTGACTACAGTGGAAACAAAGAAAATGAAGTTTACTGGGTAACAGAGGAGTGACTCGCCTTACACTCAATTCTATGGCTACTTATTCCCTAATCATAGGCGAGAAGAAAGACTGGGACTCGGGCTACGCAGTGACTTTTGAAGCCAGAAAGCAATGCTGAGGCACTGCGGGGTCATCAAACATAAACTTTAGTTATGGTGAGAATGTGAGAAATGGCCCAAGCATCACCTGCCAGAACACTTGGTTCCCAGAGGGTGGCTCTGTTTGGAAGGTGAGATCTTTAGGAGGTGGCATCTACAGGTGAGATCTAAGAAGTGCACCCGTGAGAGGCAGGGCTTTCAAGCCATAGCCCAACAGCGGCTTCCAAGCCCAGCTTCCTACTTCCTGCTCTGCCGTGATTGAACAAGTACCTTCAGTTTTCACTGCCACAGATCTCTGCCGGCTGCCGTGTAGTCCCACCGTGACGATCCGTGTCCTTCACACTGTGAGCCGAAATCAGTCTTCCCTCCATAAGTTGCTTCCATCTAGCAATTTTTTTTTTCCATAGGGAAAACGGAAATGCCCGCATGGTAAGTGTAAACCTCAGGCTGTATCGGCTCCAGGTGTAAGCTCACTCCACTCCCACTGCGTGCTCCTCGGAGACTCTTAGGGCCTTACGGTGCATGTGAATGTGATATAAGAATAACATCAAAACTCTCATTTAGTTAGGGGTATTGGGGGGGGGGGTACATGTCAGAAGGAAGTCAACTTACTTTATTGTTTTCCAAAAGGGGTCAAACGGAAGACACTACCAAAAGAAACCTTTGAAGTCCTTTTATTTAAAGATTTCACATTTTCTTATATCCAGAGGCTCCACTAATATGTAAGACCCAGCTGCAGAATTGTTAATGAAGAAGGAAGAAGGAAGAAGAGAAAGTAACATTAGGCAGCTATTCTGGATAAAAATCCAGTGGCATACAAGGATTGCAGCATGTGTTTTCAATGGGAATTTTGTAATTCTAATTTTTTCTGAAATATTGGCACAGCAGTAATTAATATGAGAGAAAAACAATTATATTAGAAGAATGGATGAAAAGTAGGAAACATCAGGAAATTTTAGTGTTGTAAAGATAGTTCTAATATCTTTCTTAGACATACTAGATAGATCACTGTTCTCATGAAAACACAAACTGAAATATTTGATCTAAGAATTGGGGATAAAAGATTTTCCACAAAGCAAAGTAAAACTGGATATATTTTTTATGGTGAAACTCATTTTAAGTATCTTCCAACATTCTTAGACGTTTCTACCTAATAATAAAAGTCAACCCCCTTGTGAAGTTTGTAGAAGAAAAACAGAGAGTCCACTGGGAGGTAGTCATCAGATAAATGTGCTGCTTCCTTTATGTCTGATGGGTCTTATAGAAACCATACAAACCCACCCATGGGCATTCAGTGCACATTCATCCACCTACCCATCACCCATGGCCGTTCAGTGCACACTCATCCACCTACCCATCACCCATGGCCGTTCAGTGCACATTCATCCACCTACCCATCACCCATGACAATTCAGTGCTCATTCTTTCACCAATCCATTACCCACATGTGTCTCAGAAGCCATTCCACAGGCACCAACACCACAGAGACACACAGTTTCAGCATCTAGCACCATATTCTGTGCCCTCAGTCTGTTGAGGGTCAGTAGAACATGACTTACCCAAAGCAGAGAAGTACCTGTGATAGCAGACATTAAGACAGTTGTAGAAGAGTTATAATACAGAGTCCTAATGCCATATGCTGGGCCAAGAAAACTTGGGAGATAAGGGGAGAGCTCTTTGAAGTATGTATTTAATCAGGGAAGTAGAGTGTTATGTGAGATAACTGACAAAGGCAAAGACCCTGAGACAGGGAGGATGTGCAATGTTTCAGACTATGAAAGAGAATCTAGTGACTACATACAGAAAGATAATGTGAGGGAAAAAAGAAGTTAAGGAAGTAGACAGGGTCTGAATCTCAAAAAAAATCTTTAAGAGCAGGCATTGGAATTCCTATGACTTCCTGCTTGTCTTAGACTTGCTACAGCAAGATCTAGAGCCAATAAGAACTCTTATCTTAAACCATATTAATGTGTTTATTTTCAATAAAGTTAACATTTATAAACTTAATCTGTAGGTGGTGTGGGAAGTCTTTCTATGTGTTGCTTTTATTGGTTAATGAATAAAGAAACAGCTTTGACCTGTGATAGGGTAGAATAGAGCTAGGCAGGAAAAACTAAACTGAATGCTGGAAGAAAGAAGGTGGAGTCAGCTAAATGCCATGTAGCCCCACTGGAGACAGACACCAGATGGAACCTTGCCAGTAAGCTACATCCACATAATGATACACAAACTAATAAAAATGGGTTAATTTAAGATATAAGAGTAAGCTAGAAATATGCATAAGCTGATTGGCCAAACAGTAATTTAAATAATATAGTTTCTGTGTGATTATTTCAGGTCTGAACTGCCAGGAACAAACAAGCAGCCTCCTACTACATGTAGGTTTATTTTATAAATGGCAAAATACAGCACATTTAGAGAAAAATTGAAGTCTTAGGTTCTAGGCTTCTGAGTGTAGGGGATGGGAGGCAGAAGTAGTGCTGTCCAACCAGAATTCAGGAAGGGTCGCTGGGCTTGGCTCAGAGAATAACTTAGCATGTAGTATAGGAGCAGGATGATAGTGAAGAAGGGGGACAGCTTTGTCCTCTCTGTACCTTGATTGTTTTTTATCTGTAAAGTGCAGGACATGGAAAAACTGAGCCATCCCGAGGACCCTTTCTGCCTACGTAAGGCCATAGCTGCAAAAGAAGGCACTGCTGTGGGAGAAGGATGCGTGTCTCCACGTCTGAAAGTGGAGACATGAACATTTGAGGAACTCAGAAGGTAGGCTCCCTCTTGTAGAACTCAGAAGGTAGGCTCCCTCTTGTATTCTACCGCTCTCAAACATGTTATACAATTCTTCTGCTGTGCTGTGTCTTCCTCATTTGAACAATTTTCAGTGGAGCCTTGAATATTGTCTTAGTCCATTGTTCCAATATGCCTCAGAATGGGAAATTTATAAAAGGAACAACAATTTGGGCTCATAGTTAAAAGGCTGGGTTGTCTAAGATCAGCTGGTTAGGGTTTTATAACTCAGTGGAAGGTAAAACATAAGAAAGCATGATGTAGGCTCTCTTTATAGTAATCCATTCCAACAATAATAAGCCATACTCACAAGAACTAATTCACTCACATAAAAACAAAACCAAAAGAAAACAACAATAACAACAAAAAACCTCGGTCTCTCTTTACAGCGTAAACATTCCTTGAAACCTCCAGTCCCAGCATGGCCACATTGGCATTCGAGTCTCAACATGAGCTTTAGAGGGGAAAACATATTAATATCACAGCAATATGATCATAAGCCAATGGGCACAGTGTAGAAGCTATTAACCATGGAGTTTATGGAATAGTATGCTTGGCTCAAAAAGAAAATATCCTTGAGTTAAGACCTTTGTAAGGATACATGAAAGTCTTAAAACTACTTTCTAAATGTTTTCCCTTGCCAAAAATTATATATGGATGGTTTTTATTCATAAATCCCTTCCAGAAGCAGTGTACACGAAAGAACTTTGCAGGTAACAGATGCTTGGAAGACATGTGTAGGTTATCTGTGGTTGATTTTCCCTTGGAACACATCCTTCCAATGGCTCATCCATCCCTTTACACTGGTACCTAGAAAATGAGGCATTAACCTAAGATCTGCATGTCAAAAATAAGGGTAGATTAAGTCTGACCCCATAGAGCTTTCATTCTTGTGAGGAATGAAGAAAGAGGCAAACAAATTAATAAATATGAACTCAAGTTCCCTTTAAGAAACTTCACCTACGATGGAAGTTCTGCAGGCTTATTTGAACTCTATAAATATGCAGAGATGGGATACTACTGACTGACAGGGAAATTGTTGTGCTAGCTAGTTTTCTGTCAACTTAACACAAGGGAGGAGGGAACAATGTATCCATAAGATCCAGAAGCCTGCAGGACCTTTTCTTAGTAAGTGGCTGGTGATGGAGCGCCAAGTTCACTACAGATGGGGCCACCCATAGGTTGGTGGTCCTGGATGCTGTAAGAAAGCCACATGAAACAACAGTAGGCAGAGCTCCTCCATGGCCTCCGCATCAGCTGCTGCCTCCAGGTCCCTGCCCTCCTTACTTTTCCGTCCTTCTTCCAATGATGCGTAGTGATGTGGATGTGTAAAACAAATAAGCCCCCTCCTCCCCAGCTTGCTCTTGGTCGTGGTGTTTTATCACCGAAATAATAACACTAAGGAAATTATCTTGGGCTACATCTTTCGTGGCCTTCACAGTTATTGATCATTCACCTCTGCACCTGACCTAAAATCAACTACCAGGTAAAAAAACCTATGGAACCTATTAATTTAGTGGACCATTAGCATCCACTAATCTACAAGATGAGAACGTCATCACGCAGTTGTGAAACCTATAACTGAGGTTTCCCTATTTTGTCATACCCTGCCTACTTGCTGTCCTTGCCAATGTATCTGGAAGATATATTTATTTATGGCTTATTTTTGTTCCGTGTCTATAAAATTCATGTAACTGTTTCCACATGGAACTTACCATTCAAGAAAGCCTATGTCAGTATTTCAATTCATATTTGGCTCAGAATAAACTATCTTCTGCTCTCTTTGGAGAACGTTATTTTTTTATTAGAAGTAACTCAAAATCAAATAATGTCAGGTTAAAAAGCATTTTCAGAAACTGAAGAAACTGAAGTTCTATGAAAGGCATGAATTGATCCACAACCATGTAGTTAGGAAGATAAAAGTCGTAAAAAAAAAAAAAAGGTATTTAAGTGGGGTTGTCAGGCCTCAGTTCACAGAGCAGTACTGGGTGAGTGGCGAAGTATACAGTACCTTACGAAGAGCATCCACACCCCTTCCCTCAGCATTTTTCCCTCCCAACTTCATGTGCTCAGGTTTAGTAAATCCACTGACTCCTCAAGTTAAGAATATAGTGAATCCAAGAAAGGTTATTAATATTCTATTTGCTATTACTTTAAAAAGTCCTCTACAAATAAACTCACAAATGGCAATGTTCTATCAACTCACAGGCACACAGAGGACTTCAGTCTCCTGTTAGATAGTTTCCCAGCTGTGGCCAATGTAGGTACTTTGCCAATCCCCTTGAAATGCCTCCTCTAAGTTTTCTCAGCTTTGAAGCTAAATGAAGAAGATTGATCAGTACAAGATCTAAGAGCAATAAATAAAGCAGCGGCACCTCTCCATCTGTTACTCCTAGATCTATGCACTGCCTTAATTCAGATTTCCAGTGGCACTGCCATATTTACTGCTCTGGGCTTAAAGGAGGAATTCTCGTATGTGCTCAGTCACAATACCTGTCTTCCCTTTGGGTCCCAGTACTACAGAAAGCCCATAAAACACTTAGAGCTGCCAAAGGAATTCAGAGAGGGTGTTTGCCCATTTGAACATGCACTAATCAAAGAGTTAAGGCACTTGACATTTAAAAAACTGGCATCCTACTTAAGTATGTAGGTCAGCCTGTAATTTGAAGCCCTATAAAGCTAGACTCTGGAAACATTAGCAGAGTTTAAAATGGTCTAAGAGTATGAGAATACCTTGCATCATCTCAAAAGGCTCAAGTCCCTCCGCAAAAGGTAAAATTTGTAGATTATGTCCTGACTCCAGATGACAGGCTTGCTTTCTCCCTAAGAAAAAATTAAAGAAGACTGGAACCACCTGTAGCTGCTTGTTTGTTTCCCGGCCACCCCAGACTCCCAAAATAATCACTCACAACTATATCATTTGCAATATTGTTTGGCCAATAGCTTAAGCGTATTTTTAGCTTACACTTATGTCTTAAATTAACGCATTTCCATTAATCTGTGAATTGCCATGTGGCTGTGGCTTTCTGGAAAGTTTCCAGTGTGTCTGTCTTCTCATTGGCTCTGCTTTCTTCCTCCCAGCACCCACCTGTCTCTATTCTGCTAAGCCACTGGCTGAAACAGCTTTATTCATTAACCAATAAAAACAACACATATACAGAAGGACTTCCCACACCAACCACCAAGTTGAGAAAAGGCATAGCTTGAGTTCTGTCAAGTTTATATTCCAAATTCTGGTCTCAGAGCTAAGCTACTTTTCAAATTCCCATTAGGACCATACTCAGAACCTTACAGGAGATGGTGGACAATAATAAGTTTTTCAAAATCTAAGAGAGTCATCGTTGGCCTTGTTTTGGAAACTCCTGATTAAGGGGAAAACAAAAGCCTTTTGCACTATTTGTGCCAGAATAGCAAGGCACAGGTAGACTCCATAGCGTGTGTGTGTGGCTAGAACGATCACAGATTCCGGCGACAATAGCAGCCCTTCTAGATGAGGATGCTACTAACTCTGCCATGCTCAGTGATAGCTCTGCCTCGTCAGGTACAAGGAACCCCTGAAGTCAAAGGACACAAGGGTAACTTTTTACAGGATGATGATCTGAATATCAAGTTATTTTATTAGAATCACTAGAAATTTTCATTAAGTTTTCTGCATGCTAAATCCAGCAATTTTCTTTCCATTCCTTTAAATGAACGAATTATTGTAGTCTTGTGTGGACTAAATATTGTCCAAATTTATTCCATTATACCTGAATTAAAAGATAACTCCTAACAAACGCTAATATATAATGATTTACAGATTAGAGAGTACACACACTCGGGGGAGTGCAAAGCTAACTCAGGCCCCTCGTCCCCTCCCCTCAGATGAAAAGACTGAACTTATGACTTTCATTAGAGTTTCCCAATTGGGAAAAGGTGAGCTTTCTACTGACTCTAGATGAACTTTTCCTGGTTTTTTGTATTCATGTTGCTGTTCAGAAAAAATGGTGCCTTTTACCAGACAGTTCTCTGGTTGAACACATCAAGCAAGCAAGCATTGCTCTAGAGACAGCTGATACCCGATGACCTAGATTTTATGTCGCGGCAGAAAAGAATTGGCTACATAATTACAATATACATTAAAAGTGGCTGGTGAACTCAGGGGAAATATAAGATTCCGTTGCTCTAAGCAAAGGAATGAAAACTTTTAAATAACTTCATGACGTATGCAAGCTTGGAAGAGAAGTGTCACCTAATATTGCCGTTCCTATCTTCGTGGGTAGGGGAAGACTATAAAGTCTCTAATCCGTGAAGTCATAAGGGTCTAAATGCTCCAACTCCATAATAACCCAGGAGTCAACAATAACCACTACCTCTGCCTAACACATCACAAACAAAGGGACATTCCCAGAAGAAGACCGGAGTCTATGAGAACTTAGAGAGTCGTTTGATACTACATCCACTTAGCAAAATAATAACAGTGAGTTCACCCTGGGGTGTATGGGCTTTTCAGCCTTGGGTTCTTAGTCATATTTACAGTGCCGGTTGTGTGTTTCATCCCCCAGAAAGGGCTTTAAATGCAATCAGAAAGCAGACAGTTACTTCCATAATATTTGTGCCACCACTCTACTCCTTGCGTGCCCTGCCCAGTCAGTTGTTATTGTAGCTAACGTGACTCACAGCTGGGTAAAACTTTTGATGCCTTTTCTCTCTCAGCAGCCCACATTAGCACATTCCAGGACCAAGAAAGCGGCTCACCGTGAGGCTTCATTTTAATTAAACAGTTGGATTCCACTGGTCTGAACCAGTTCTAAGTCTGGATGTTAGGTGTCTGTCACGTGCCAAACAGTGGGGAAGACCAG
The DNA here is from genome assembly GCF_903992535.2 of Arvicola amphibius. Taxonomy (NCBI): domain Eukaryota; kingdom Metazoa; phylum Chordata; class Mammalia; order Rodentia; family Cricetidae; genus Arvicola; species Arvicola amphibius. Next base: position 3,684,711 of record NC_052057.2, on the reverse strand, counting down.
CGTGGAATCATGAAGATGCGTTGGACTAAATAGGCACTCTACATATATGTTATGTAGTTGTGTAGCTTGGTCCTCTTGTGGACTCCTAACAACAGGATCAAGTGCTGTGTCTGACTCTTTCAGAACCTTTTGGGATCCTTAGTCCTCAGTATATAGGAACAATTATAAAGATCAGTGCAAACATAAATAAAATGGAGACTTCTAGAATATGGAGAATCAATGAAACAAAGAGTTGATTCTTTGGGGAAAAAATAGTTTTCTTAAGATTAACAAATCCCTAAACAAACTAGCCAAAAGAAGAAGAGAGGAGATACAAATTAATGAAATTAGGGAAGAGTAAAGATGTGTCACAGAAAATACCAGTAAAATCCAGAGAATCATTACAGTGCACTTTGAAAACAAATATTTTGTAAAAACTGGAAACTCTAGAAGAAATGGATCAATCCCTAGACACACAGCCACCAAATTAGATAAAGACGACAAAAAACAGTGTAAACGGATCTAAATGGGCCAGTGAGATTAGAGGAGGAAAAGAGTTTCCTAGAACAGAGAGCACATGACCTCCCTGCTCCAACTCACCAGACCTCTAAGGAGGCTGTGAGACCAAGTGCTCCTTACAGGGCCCCGTGAACCACGGCAAAGATGAAGTGAGAATACCAGCAAGTGGACTGCTACAGACACAGCAATGGGATCAGAACAACAACAACAAGAAACAAATAAAAAGCACTAAGCCGCATACCGCAACGTCTAAAGCAACGTTTGACCCCAGGTGGGATCATATAAAATTTGGAAACAGTAAAAACTTTCTGAATGTGCACTGGCAGAAGAAATTCTTCTTTGACATTGCTGATTTTTCTCGTTTTTATTTATTCTTCTCTGATATAATGCATCCCACTGCCATGTCACCTCCCTCCTTCCCTCTCACCCCACCCCCACCTCGCCACTACCCCAGATCCACTCCTCCTTTCCCTTCAGAAAAGGGCAGCCGTCCCAAGGATATCAACCAAATACGGCATATCAAGTTATACTAAGATTAGGCATATCCCTCTTATTAAAGCTGGATATGGTAATCCAGTAGGATGAATGGGTCCCCAAAGCCCGCAAATGAGTCAGGGACAGCCGCCACTCCCTCTGGTAATAGTCCCACAAGAACAGAAAGCTACACAACCATAACATATATGCGGAGGATCTATCTCAGACCCATACAGACTCCCTGATAGTTGGCTCAGGTTCTGTGAGCCCTATGAGCCCTGATTAGTTGACTCTGAGGGTTTTCTTGTGATGTCCTTGACCCCTCTGTCTCCTACAATCCTTCCTTGCCCTCTTTTGCTGGATTCCAGGAGCTCTGCCTAATATTTGGCTATGGGTCTCTGCATCTGCTCCACCAGTTGCTGAAGAAAGCCTCTCTGATGACAACTAGACAAACCATTAACTCTAAATCAAACATAAAATGAGTCTAAGAAGCTTCCGGCACCAGTCACATGACTTCATTGCAATCTTGATTCAATGTACAAGGTACTCACACAGGCGTGCGTGCACACACACACACACACACACACACACACACCTATGAACCATTTCACCACACACCAACAAGTGCTTCCAAGAGCACCTTGGAGCATATGCAAGATGACTGAATTCTATGAACTGTAGTGTATTTATTATACATAGAATTTTTGCTATTACTGAAATATAATGGTTTAACTGTGAAAAACAAAGAACTTTAGTGTTTTCTTGCCCTCACCCCTCAACATGTAAATATCAACAGCACATATTGGACTGAATTGTGCTGGGATGTTGGATTTTGGAAATTTTCCGTCTAAATTGGTTACTTGCATTTCACTCACCAAAAGAAATAATTCGGTGAATTTGACTGGACATTGAAGCAGAATTTCTATTTCTGAAATTTCTGTAAATATACTTCTATCATTTCGTGCTATATGTCTAGACAAAGTGTTGTCAACGTTGATGATTACAAAATAAAAATATCTGTCACCTCTGGAAAATGTTGAAGATGCTCTACAACCTCCAACACCAATTCTTCAACCAATATTTAATTATTTAAGTAAAAATGAATCTACATACCAATATCATTAGTATGCAAATGTGCTTTTGTCTTTAAAAATAATAACATTATTTGCAAACCAAAAATCCTCCTAAAGTTCTTATTGTTTATTATCAGTAAATACTTTTTTGTAGGTCTGTTTTACATATCTATATTTTTGAGAATGCATAAAGCTTTTTTGAGCAATAGGAGGTTGAGAGTGAGTGGGAAAAGCACACGAAGCCTTTACAAAGACCAGTTTCCTAGAGAAACATCCCTGCTGCTTGTAATCCCTACTCTTGAGAAGGCACAGGAGAGAAAACAGAGACCCGAGGTTTTTGTGGTCCGCAGTCAAGACAGAACGATGCACTAGGACAGCTGCTCTGCCTGGAGGCTGCACATAGATATGGTCATTGCCATTTATAACAGTAGCAACAAAGTAATTTTATGGTTGAGGCTCACTACAACAAGAGGGACTGTATTAAAAGGTCGCAGGACTAGGAAGGTTGAGGACCACTGTTGTGGGATTTTCATGGCAGTATCGATTGAGCTGTGTACAGGACATAACATGGCTAAGGAATAAAAGAATCACCTGGAATTGAATGTGAGAAAGGGATGATTTGAGAGTAAATGACATGGATAGAGGATAAAGATCTCATCATTGGCAGTGATGGGGATTCTGGGATAAGGACACTCTGGGTAGAATATGAAAAATCCATTTGTGAACATTTGAAATGTTGTATGTGGCATCCCATAAGGGTCTGCTACCCTTTCTCACCCTTTGATAGTGTAGTAGACTTCCCAGTGTTGTCCTTGACTTGTGAAGCCTGTTGGGTGATAAGTAGATCACGAGAAACCATTGTTCTGTCTCCGTGACTATATTGATGCTAACTGTAACTCGGGTGGGCTCAGCTGTAGCTAGGGCTATTTCCTGGAAGGCCCCAGAGATGATCCTCAGCAGCATTCACTGAGTATATAAGGAGGCGCAGCTACCACCACCTGGGTTTCAAAGAATGTGTCAAAGATCTGCAGGGTCCAGGTGTAGAAGCACAATGGGCCTCCATCCATCATGGGATCCTCACTAAACCTGTCCAGTGGAGCCACTCAGGTAGGCCTGCCCCAAGATCCAAGCACTGTAGAATCACACTGGAATGCTGAGGCTGGAGAGATGGTTCATTGTTAAGAGCACGTGTTGCTCTTGCAGAGGAGCTGATTTGTTTCCCAGCATCCATATGGCAGCTCACAACAGCCCGTAATTCTAGTTCCCAGGGTTCTGATCCCCTCTTCTGGATTCCAAGTACACCAAGCACGTACATGGTACATAAATATATATGCAATCAAAATACTCAAATATTAAAAATAAAATAGAACTACTGTTTTAAAATGAGATAAAAGATATGGGCTCCCAAGCATACACCTTCCTACAGCTAGATCCCACTACCCAAAATTTCCAACCCCCCCTAAAATAGCGCCCTCTACTGGAAACCAAGATTTTAATACACGAGGCAGGGGAGGGCTCTTCATGGCCAAACAATGACAAACAGTAATTTGTTTCAACTCCGTGGAGTTCTACAATTACTTCTCTATCCAGATGTTAACAATGGAGAAAGCAAAACCATTATCTCCTAATTACCCCCTAACTTATTACCAGAAAGCATTATCTCAACCATGAGAATAAGATAGAAAGTGAATAAACACAGGAGAGAAATCAATATTTAACTTGAATGATACATTTTTCTGGCAGGCCTTGTCAGCATGACAAATGTTTTAAGTGTGTCTGGTGCAACCCAGTTAGCTTCCGTGGACTGGAACCACTGCACCAGGACAAAAGCTCTACAAAGTTCAGCACGGGGCGGGGGGGGGGGGGGGTGCCTTAGCCAGGTATGGTGGCTCCCAGGCCCGGTCCTGGAAGGATTCAGATCCAGCCTGTGCTACATGGCAAGCCTCCATCTGAAAAAAAATTATATACTTATGCTTTTAAAATAGACTTTATTGCATTATCACAGGGCTAGAGGATTATCATAAACCTAAAGAATTAGGAGATATTTATATATTTTTGTAAAACTTACTTCTGTGCTAGATAGCTTAGATATTGTTGGGTAATTTATTATATCTTTAGATTTTGTCTTCAAACACTTCAAATTTTGTCTTTATTAAAATAATATATACAATATGCCATCGGTAATCACAAAAATATTTTTGCAAACAAGACATCAAAATCAATCATCCTTGTCATAAAGAAAAATAGAACACATGAAAATGTTTATTTTGGCTCTAAATGCAATAAAGAACCACATGGTTTATCACCCAAATTAGTGTTTACCACATTTATTAATAGCTTTCACGCATTTCCATTTAAAATTGTACTGATACCAATTTGTAGGTGTGGTACTGATTATTACAGAAATTTAAAAATTAAATAAAGTGTCTTCCCTTTTAAATACAGGCCGTAGCACACAGAATTTTCTTGATTCCCAGTGTTTTTCTTTTTCTGCCTTTGTCTGGCAAAGGATCCTACACAAATCAGTAGGAACCAGGAGACAGCTAAGCCCGTAAAGGCCCTAGACGCCACGTCTGACACAGGATCTGTCCTGAGTGCCAACAGTGGAAGAGGAACACAGACCTCTGCACGTTGTCCTCTGACCTTGCATGTGTGCACACAATAGAGAAATATATACAATTAAAAAGTTAAAATCAGCACATAGTAATACATTTTTTCCAAACACTACAATGGAAAAAATGTGCTACCACTATGTTGCACAATCATTGCCTGTCTACTTACACAACACAAAAATGACAGATTTTTATCTTTCTTCTTTTGAATTGCTGCTAGTGCAGTAATAAATACAAAATAATACTTCAAAGTATTAAATATAAAATCATTGATACAAAATACGGAGTTTTCTTAGGACTGTTTCATACATGTAAGTCACCTGATTTGCTTGTGTTCACCCACCAATACCACTGCTCTCTCTCCTCCTTTCTTCTGGCCCCCAGTCATTCTGTACTTACCAATGGTCTCCTTTGTACTTTAACATAATAATATATGCACATACATATATACATATATGCACATTCAGATATAAACACATATGAGTGTGCATGTGTGTATATATATACATGTGTGTGTTATACGCACACATATATGCACAGTCTTAGGAAATCAATGCTCTAAGTCAAGCTATATTTATATATGTATACAAATACATATATATATATATATATATATATATATTTAAGTTAGAGTTCACGTATGAGAGATAGCAATCCATATTTGTCTCCCTGAGTCAGGCTTATTTGTTTAAGATGTTGATCTCCAGTTTCATCCATTTTCCTGCAAATAATATTTTATTTATTGCCAAATAAGTCTCCATTGTGTTTATGTACATATCTTCTTATCCACACATCAGCTGAGAGACATCTACACTGACTCCATAATTTAGCAATTAAGAACAGAGTCACAATACACATGAAGGGCAGGTATCTCTGTTAAATGTTGACATAAATTCCCAAATTCCCTCAGGTGTATACCCAGAAGTGAAATAGGTGGCTTATATGAGAAATCTGGTTTTAGTTCTTTAAACAGATCCCATAGTGATTTCCTTGGTTATTTGACATTCTGGCTTGGGTGAAATGGAATATCAATGTAGTTTTGATTTCGTTTTCCTGACCACCTTATAAAGTCTTTTTCATGTATTTATTTGTTAGCCATTTGTACTGCTTCCAAAAGCCATTACTTTAATTCATTTGCCAATTTATTGATCAAAAGATTTGTTCCTTGAAACTTAATTATTTTCATTCCCCGTACATTCTAGATATTAATATCCTATATTGAATGAATTTCTGGCAAAGCTTTTCTCCCAATCTATATATGTCTCTCCACTCTACTGTTTGCTGTGAGGATTTCCAATTTGATGCAGTCTCCCTTATCAAAATTTCTAAATCACTTTTAAATGCTAGGACATATTATTGATTATAGTCTACTATCCGTGCCCTATAGATAAAAGCATAGAAAGTCAATGTTCTATTTAAATACATGTGTGGATGCATACCTAGGTCTATTTCCCATTACAATGTTGTATTTCTTTAAATACATGTGTGGATGCATTCCTAGGTCTATTTCCCATTACTGTTACCTATAATCAAGCCCTCCAGTTTCAGTTCTGATTGGAGAGAAGATTGCTTCTGCGTGAGATCTTGTATGCAGCGAGGGCCAAATGGGTCGGCTTGTAAAACACCTCTAAAGCTGCAGAAATTAAACCTCTAAGGATAGAATTATGGAAGCAAAAAGAAGATGAACCAACATTTGAGACACCAAAGAGGCTTTCCCACGTGAGCTGAGGTTACTAGTCATCTCCACCGGGGAATCTGCCAAGTCTTAGAGTGACAGAAACTGGGCTGACCAAGGCAGCAAGAAGACAGTTTTTTGGTGACTGTGTGGGCTGACGCCACAACGTTGAATCTGAAGCTCATGCTGCATCTCTTGTATTTATTCACAGAACATCTGCTGAGTTTTGTGAGCGGGAGGCTTGGGTGCTAGGCCAGATGACCCAGATGAACCACGTTTCTTCTTGTATGCTCATGCAGACTGACAGGCTGTTAGCCTTCTAGACCCTCACTTGTCTGTAGCCATGCCCTTGTATATAGTTTCATCCGGGGAGCATCAAAGGGGACTCTGACTTGCTTCTAGCAATGGATTATGGCAAAGCCTACCGTATATCACGGGAGGGGGCGCTTTTAGAAGCTGCTGCTGCTGCTACAAATCTTTGATTCCTCAACTGAGACAGTAAGATAAAGCCAAGAGAAAAGCCTGGCGTGCCCTCTTGTTCTGTATCTGTCTCTTCTGCTTTGATTCATCTGCTTAGCATTGTACATGGGACAGTGCCAGTCTAACCTGTCCTTTTCCCCTTCAAGGCTGAAGACACAAAAGTAATTGATTATCTTAAACCCACAGTCACCTTGGAGTCCAGAAATGGCCTCGGGTGAAAATTAGACCCACATATCTCACCCACCCTGCCAAATAACCGATTCATGGTGGATCAATATTCTTAATATGAGACCTGAAACTCTGAGGTTACGGAAGGAAAGCAAAGAGTAAACCCATGGAAATAGTCACAGGCAAGGAGCTATGAGAAGGACTCCAGGAACTGAGAAAGCCATTCTATCAACTGTCAGATGGGATTAAAGGTCTTAGTACAGCAAAGGGAACAGATGCCAGAGTGGAGAGAGCCTGTAAAGAATGGGGGGAAATCATTGCTAGATATACAACCGGCAGTGCATTAACACTTAGCATATGTGAAGAACTTAAAAACTGGAAATGAAAATAACACACAAATATTTAAATCAATAAATCAGCTAATGCAATGAACAGACATTTATCAAAAGATGAAATGTCACTGGCTTATAGGTAGACAAAAGAATGCCAGCCCTTAGCCATGAGAGCAATACAAACCTAAGATTACTTGAGACCCCATTTCACTTTAGTCAGAATGACTGACACTCAAAAACCAAAACAGCAGCAAAGGAAACCACTTTGACCGTTCCTCAGGCCTATAAACCCAGTGCTTAGGAAACTGAGGCAGGGGTATTGGTCTGAATCTAATGCCAGCCTTGGATATACAGTGAGTTCCAGCCACCATGTGCTCTGAAACAAGGATTAGATATAAACATACACATACACACATGTTATAGTCTAATATATGCTATATATTACAATCTACTATGTACATGTATGTTACAGATGCACATACACACCGAGTGATATCGCTAAATCTCTAACGGTCTAAGTCAGCACACACAAAGACACCTGAGCATCCATGTTTATTATGGCGCTACTCACAATACCCAAGCTGTGTGAGAAAAAATATGCACGGTTAAAGAAAATGTAGCATATATTCACAGCAGAGATTTTATTCCGCCACAAGGAGCAAAATTAGACATTTGCAGGAAAATGAATGGACCAGAGAGTATCACACATACTACATTGTATATTTTCTCTCATCTGTGAAACACAAGGAGCAACGAGGGGTTTGGTAAAAGGGGTGAAAGGAAGCGAATGTATGCGGTCAAAAGACACAGTAGACTTGAACGATCACGAGTGTATGCGGTCAAAAGACACAGTAGACTTGAACGATCACGAGTGTGTGCGGTCAAAAGACACAGTAGACTTGAACAATCACTATGAAGCACCGCTTTTTACAATGAATACACAGTATGTTAAGTCTCAATTTCGATAACACAACTTTCAAACTTCTTTCAAATAATAGTGAATCAAGCTGGGCAAAGGTGATCATTCCACTAGATCATTTGGATGTCCAGCAGCACCTCTTGGGGCCAAGCAGCAACACTGGCATTGATTGCCCTGTGCCCAGCTGGACTTTCTTGCTTGCTTGGATATGTACTTTTGAGACTGAATTATGACTCATTTCATGGTTTGGGGAGGAAAGTAAAATAAAACATATGTTAGCGTTTCAATTAACAGACATATAACCTAAAAAATAAATTGTCAAATAAATTAATAATATTCTGAGTCTAGCAAAGAAGAGGAATAGTGAAATTGTTTTAAAAATCAGTTTAAAAAGTTATGAAAATTTAAGTACAAAGGACAAAATTGAAGAAAAGAGTGCAATATAATGTATGTGGATACACAGATACACACACACACACTCACACACACACACACACACACACACACACACTCACACACACACACACACACTCACACACACATACACACACACACTCACACACACATACACACACACACTCACACACACATACACACACACACTCACACACACATACACACACACACTCACACACACATACACACACACACTCACACACACATACACACACACACTCACATGTAGTGGGGAGCTGTGGGCCAGCTTCCCGCTGCCCAGCTCCCAGCCACCCGCTAGCTTTATCCGAAATAATTAAACACAAATTGTATTCTTTTAAATACTGCCTGGCCCATTATTTTCAGCCTCTTACTCACATCTTGCTTTAACCCATTTCTAATAATCTGTGTAGTACCACGAAGTGGTGTCCTACCAGAAAGATTCTAGCGTACGTCCATCTTGGGCTGGAGCTTCATCATGTCTGGCTTCTCTCTGAGGAGAGGCACAGTGGTCTGTCTCACTTAGGAGAGGTGTAGCATCTTACTGATCCTTCTACCTCACTTCCTCTTCCTGTTCTGTCTACTCCACCCACCTAAGGGGCGGTCTATCAAATGGGCCAGGCAGTTTCTTTATTAGCCAATGAAATCAACTCAAACAGAAGACTCTCCCACATCACTCACACACACATACACACACACACTCACACACACACACACACACACACTCACAATTCCAATTAATAACTATGTCAATGATCTGAAAAGACAACTCTTCAAAGGAAGAAACATTGGTGTCCAATAAATACATTTTATTTCATCAGGTAAATGCAAATTAAAAGCAATCTGATATCCTAGCTCAGTGAGAGCAGCAAATCCCCCAAGGATGTAGGGAAGAATGCTGATTCGGTGCTGGGGGAGTGCAACTGGGGCAGCCACAGTGGAAATCAGAGTAGAGGTGTTCAAAAGGACTAAAAGTAGACCTTCTATATGACGCATCCTTACCATTCCTGAACATATGGCAAAGGAGTCCGTACCCTACCACAGCAACACTTGTACATTGTTGTACACTGGTGTTTACTCTCTCTCTCTCTCTCTCTCTCTCTCTCTCTCTCTCTCTCCCTCTTACTTTAGAAGAATCACTGAAAGAAAAATAAAATTGAGAGCTTCTTTAAATTGCCACAATAATTGACATCAGCTTAAAACTCAAAAGAATAAAACCAACCCTCCAAGCATGGGGGCCAACACTTGTAATTCCCACACCGAGAAGGCTACAGCAGAAAGGTTCCAGGTTCTAGCCCAGCCTATGATACAAAGCAAAACCCCATCTCAAATTAAACAAATTAAAACCATGTGGATAATTCCTCCTGATAAAGAACCAAGACATGCTGCAGTGTTCCCCGAGGGTGGAGGAACAGAGAATCGATCATACAGGATGAAAGCTGTGGTAACTAATAACCATATAAATAGTTCAGAAACAAAGACTGTAAACTGTCACAGTGCTTCTTTCCTATTTATTAATATGTTTATATAAACACACATATATAAGTATAAGTATATATATATACATGTATATATATCAGATATTAGATACAACAAAACATTGATTGAACTAATACCACTAACGAAAAGTTAAATTAACATTTTCATATTTAAGTAGTATAATATTAAAAGAGTAAGCATTCCTCAAGGGAATTTGCCACCTATTCTTTATACATAAGCCAGCTATATCATGTTAGGCAAAATTATGACCCTTTACTGTCTTCATTTGGAAATGAGGCACTGAATAAGGAGATGTGGCTGGGTTTCAGTTTGATAAGAGGTGGGATTACGATGGTTGGTCTTGCCAGCTTGAGTGGGTTTAGGATCACTGAAGAGACATAGCACTGGTCTTTTCTGTAAGGACACTGTCAGAGAGGCTTTACTGGAGGGGAAAACCATGCTCTGTGATGGTGGCGCCTTCTTCCAATGGGCTGCCCATACATAAACCTGTTTGAGGAAACCGCATGCGAGTGCCTGAATCTTTATCTTTCTGAACCGATCCGTGTGTGTCTGATGTTGTGAACCTCCATGGACACAGGCTCCAGCTTCTTTGGCCTCCCACTATCAGTGACTTCCAAGGCTCTTTCAGATCAGCAATGCCCAAGTGCCCAGCTTCTTGACCTAACCAGCTAGTGCGTACTTTGCCTCTCCCGGATGAAAACTGCTATGGTCAGACTATCCAGACTCTAGTCTGTAAAGCAACCTAATGATTTTCTTCACACACACACACACACACACACACACACACACACACACACACTTTATTAATTCTGTTCTCCTAATATTTGATTCATTGATTTTTCTTTTCATTTCAATAAAAATACATGGATGAAGGCATGCACTTTGATGATCTGTTGTTAGGCACATGCTCAAGATGGCTTTTTTTTTGAGAATCGATGACTTCAGTATTATGCAATGTCCCCTTTATTATGGAGAATTATCCTTACTCTGAAATTAATATGCCTAATCCTCCTTTTTTAGATTAGTATGACCACGTCAATCTTTCTCTACCCCTTTATTTTAGCCTATATATGTCTTTATATTTCAAATTAATTTATTGTAGAAAACATATAATTATTTTCTGTTGACTCTGAGCAATCTATGTCTTTTAACTGGCAAATTATACCATTAACATTTAACATAAGCATTAGTATTTTGTTTAGTATTAGTATTAATGTTTTTCATCTTTATTACTGCTACTAGCTGACTTTTGCCTTTGTTCCTATTTTGTTGTTCTATATTTTTCTGTCTTTCATGGTTTTAATCAAACAATATCATTCCATGTTCTTTTTCCAGAGCTTTGTTTACTGAGTGGCTAACTGCATATTTGTAGTATATAGCTATGCCAAGATCACTCACTCTAAAACAATACTGGTGAAGGCATTAGGCAGGGAGAAATGTAACTAAATGGATCCTTTGCAGCCGCTGTTTTAGAGGCATAGTCAGGAGGTGCGTGTATCTATGCCAGCTTTTTCTTATAAAAAAAATAGCATGGTCCATGCCAATAACATCACTTGATGCTGATCGTGGATATTTCTCATATCAAAAGCATTTTGAGATGAAGGAATACCAGTGCAGTGAGAGTCTCTATCACAAACAACATTGTGTGTGGTCATTAAAAAAAGTCTTGGTCAGTGACCAAGCCTTTGATGAAACAGGAAGGAAGGACCTTCTCTAACTCAGAGAAGGCCTAAAACCAACTAAATTAAGGCAAAAATATTGTTTCACAGCCTGAACAAAATCACCTTAAATCTAGAAATTAGGAAGAAAAATCAATAAACCTGAAAATGTAGAAATAAAGGGAGTAATCACTCTTATTAACAAAATATGTACACACTGCCCCCAAAGTCCTACCTTGAGGCCGTTCCTTGCAATCCCTCATAACTAAGTTTGATACTTTCTTAGTCCCAACTCAGAAAGTCTCACCTTTCCTTTTTCTCCTTTCCACATCTCATTCCGGGTCTTGGATCAAAATCTCAGCCTGCTTTCTCTGACACACCAGCAGGTAGCCCCCAGCACACAACTGCTTCCTACACAGCTCCTGGAAGACTTGCAGACTGAGGTCTCTATTTCTGAGCCTTGCTATTTTCTTGTGCTCGAATTCAGAAAGCACAATTTTCTCTATTTTTCCCTTTTCCAATTACCTCCTGCTCAGATCTCCAGCTTGCATACCCTGTAGTTTTTGCTTGCAAGTTTCAATAAAAAAAAAAAAAACTATTCTTGGTTTTCTTTCTATACCTGCTTTTAATTTTTTTATGTATGAGACCAAGGATCTGCAAAGGTGGCCCCATGTTCCCCCAGTAACAACCATTGTACAGGTAGTCCATATACTTCAAAATAACCTAGTTCCTAATGCTTCTCTTCTGTCCTTTGTACTATTGTCATTATTTCAACACATGAATACTACTATATACATAATTAAGATGCTATTTATAATATGACTTTGAACAAATGAATGTCTTTCCTACTGACTGAGAATTAGAAGGTGTATTTTTTTTCTCTCATTTGTTTGTTAGCTGGCATTCTTCCACCCTTTATGTATAATATACATGACTTCCTATCCCAGATAGCTTCCTTGTCTCTGAACAGCACCTTTGACCATTTGTTTGAACTCAGGTCTACTGACAAAAAAAGTTTTTTGCCCTCAGTTTTTCTTGGCTAGGAAATCTCTGTGTTTTCTTTATATCTAAGGACACCCTTACAGGGCACAGAATTCTAGGCTGGAGGAGTCTTCAGCAGTTGAAAGGCTTCGCTCTGTTCTTGCTGTAACATGACTTCTGAGCATGAGTCAAATGTAATTTTCATATATACTATTATGTATGTATTTCCTCAACACTGGGTATTTTTAAGATCTTTCTCTACCTCTTATTTTCTAAAATTATAATTCCAACATGACTCATCTAAGTATAGTACTTTTGTCTTTGTTTCTGTTTTTGTTTCTATTTGGTAGTTGGCTTGGCAGTCTTGCGTGTCTGCAACTTTGCCCTCTGGAGTTTGTCCTCAACCACTGTTCCTTCAAATGATGCTGTGTTTTCTCTTCTTCCTTCCAGCCTGGCACTCGTACTACATGACTGTTACACATGTGTTTTCCCCTCTTCCATCCAGCCTGGCACTCGTACTACATGACTGTTACCTGTTTCGCAGCTGCTGCAAAGGACTTGCATAGTCTTCTCTGTTGGTGCAGGGAGAGGTTGTCAGTTCCTTTTCTCTTTGCAGTTTCTGTTTTGGAAGTTTATGCTCTTATATTCAAGCTGGGGAACTCTTCTTACCCACACAATAGCCCATTACAGATTCTATTAAAAAGAATTCTCCACTTGTATTATAGTCTTCTTTTTCTCTCTAATTTCTTCTAAGCATTTCCAACTCTTTGTTGACAATATCCAATCTTTCTTATCTACTGTTATTGTTTTATTCATGGTATAATATTCATCTTTTTAAAAGGCTACACCCTTATCAAATTCAATGCCTCTGCTGTATGAGACTCTTGTCTCGGTCTCTTCCATTTATGATTCAGATTTGAATCTATTTGTTTAATATTTTGTATGTCTTGGAATGTTCTTGTTGAAAGACAGACATGATGCACAGGGTAAAGGAGATAGCAGTCAGTAGACCCTGTTGATTTCTTGTTGTTGTTATCAAATACCCGGACAGAAGACAAGCAAGGGGCCTGCCTTAGCTCACAACTCTCGAAAACCGTCTGGGAGAGCAGAAAATCCAGCCTGGCCGGCACTTGAAGCACACAGGGATGAGCATCATGAGAACTAGATTAGCCTCACATTAGAAGGCCTCCACAATGCTCTACCCTGTGCTCACTGAGCCTCCAGAAGGCTTCTCACCTGCCGGTAAGGTGTCTCAGCCCTCACTGGCGCCTCTGAGGATTCTCGCGGTTTGCTACAGTCAGTTGTGCCTGTCCATGCTGATCTATCTGGTTATTTTTGGCTGCAGCGGTTCGCCTTGTGACTTCGCTCCTCTGCTGGATCTAAGATGTATTCAGTTTGTTCTCCGTTCTGCTTGCTCTCAGAACAGAATGGCGCCTCCTAAGCTGGGCCCACGCTGTGCCGGAAACTCAAGGATCTAACCCATCAATTCAAATGTGTCATGTTGCTTTTTATAAGTAAACTATACCTGGTAATATCCAAACTGCCAATCCCAGCTTTACATAAATTTGGAAGAGAGCCAAGGTGACTGAATGTAAGGTGAATATTAAATTAATGGCAATTTGAACTACTGTAATTTAAACACATTTTATAGGCAGAAACCTTGGCACACGTTTTTCATTTAAATATAAAGACATAAGAAAAACTGTTTAAATGTCGCAGCTCTCGGAGGGCTCCCCCAGACCTGTGAGGCCACAGCTCTGACTTTTCCATCCCTGCCCCAGATGCAGGATCCTCATGGCTTAGTCTCAGAGTTTCCTCTTTTCTGGTTAATTTATCCTTAGTCTGGCTTGGTTGGCTTCTCTGATAGTAAGAAGAAGAGAACCAAGCTATTTGTGGAGATCCCAGAAGGACTCAATTCCCCCACCCTCCCTTTCTACCATCCAACCCACTGTGCTCCCCCAAAACCAAATGCCACCCCCCAAAAATGGGGGTGGGAAAGAAATAAACCTGAACAAACATTAATTTTTGTAAAGACTTAACTCTGAATACAAATACAGTTTTTCTTCCCTCCCTACATTTATCCTAATCCTTCTATGGATTTTTTAAGGATCACTTTATCATAAAACAAAATATCCTTTTCACATAACAAATTACCTAATAAAAAGCCTTTTTTTCTTACTAGCTCAGGTTCTTTTCTACATTTGTAAAGTAATGAACACCTTTATTTACATAGAATATTAAAGTATAAATAGCTGCCTTTATCCTTTTTTGGTATTTTTATCTCCTTTCCTCTGTGGTCCCCCTGAGGTTCTGCTTTCTCTCCTGTTTTGTGACTCACGCTTAGATATGCACTTGTTTCTAGGAAAGGCTCACCCAGCAGGGGTGAGATTAGATTAGCGGAGCCCCTAGAGTAACCTTTGCTTTGTGGGCTAGAACCTAGACAACAATGAGGACCCTAAGAGAGACATATGTGGATCTAATCTACATGGGAAGTAGAAAAGACAAGATCTCCTGAGTAAATTGGGAACATGGGGACCATGGGAGAGGGTTGAAGGGGAGGTGAGAAGAAAAGAAAGGAGCAGAGAAAAATTCATAGCTCATTAAAACCAACTTAAAAAGAAAAAGAAGAAGTAGGGGTAGGTGTGCTTGTATACTTTGTTCTCTTTGTTGGGCTTCTAACAGTGGGAGCAACTGTCTCTGTTACCTGTTTTTGGTGCCCTTACCTCCTATTGGGCTACCTCATCCAGCCTTAATAGGAGAGGGGGTGCCTAGTCTTACTGCAACTTGACATGTCATGGCTGGTTGATATCCCTGGAGGAGACCTGTCCTTTCCTGAAGAGAAAGGAGGACAAGTGGATGGGATGGGAGTGGGAGTGGTTGGGGGAAGGGAATGGGAGGAGGGAGGAAGGAGAAACTGTGATGGGGCTGAAAATTAATTAATTAGCTAATCAATTAAATTTTAAAAAGAAGTAGAGATAAGGATCAACTGACAGACATCCCTCCTTCCCCCCACCTCCCATGCCCTGCCTCTAGGAAACCCGGGTGCCTATTGGTTTGGTTTCTATTGTACGGACATCTCCATCAAGATGTCTCACATGGGTGGAAAGGAGAGAAGCTGCCACAGGCCAGTTTTCTGGCAGTGGTCTGGAGGGGAAGGCTGAACAGAGGCAAGTTCATTCACAACAAGTGAAGAAGAGATGGGATCAGAGAGGTTTAAAGAAAGAAAATACTACAAAATAACAATTCAAATTTATTTCGCATAATCCTAAGGAAAGAGAAAATAAATTGCTAATTCCTTAGTGATGATATTCAGATAACTTAGAGTTTAACAGTAGCACTGTAGACTGCTGAACCGTCTATAACATTATTTGGGAATAAAGATAGAAGCCAGAGGTTGAGCTGCCCTGCAGGTTCAGGGCTGGAGCAGGTCACTAGCCAAAATTGGGAGGTTCCAGTTAAATGAACGCAGAAGTGCATGTATGTGAAGGAACAAAGGTGCCTAACGTGAAGGGGAAGGGGCAATCGGAGCGGGGTGATAAAAAATACGCTTATCGTACAGCATACATCTACAAATTTAAAAAATCAGAGAATCGCAAGCCAGAAAATAATGAAAATCCAATATCCAACAGGACTTAATATTCCAAAGAAAGAACATCTAAGCAAAGTACCAATAATTCTTAGCTGAAGCCTGATAATAAAATACTATTGTAAAGGCCTTTTAAGAGAAAAAAATAGTTGATATTAAGATTCCAGCTAGCAAAATGAAATCTAGAATAAAAGCTTTGTGAGACTTGTGAAATAAAATAGATGTTTCCCCCAAATTGTTCCAACTTCTCTGGTCTCCCATGAGCTATTTTCTTAAATGCTTTTGAAATCGTAGCTAAGTCACTCTTCCCTGCATAATTTGGAAAAAGGGAATAGGAGTACCATGATTTCTGTCTGCCTTATCCAAAGTATTCTGTGCTCCCTTGCTGCTAACTTTTGCTTTAGTTAAGATGAAGGGGAGAATGCTTTATCTCCTCCTTCCAAAGTAAGTTCCTCTAACAAAGGAAAGATCACATCCTTCCAGCTGAGTACCAGAGGAGACACACTGTCTTCTGAAGTTTGCCGGATACACGGGTTCAAGCTCCTTGCTTGCCAGCTGAGAACTCCAGAGAACATAATGCAAGTTCAGTTTCACAGGGTTAAGTGGTGGTTCCTACACCCAAGGCGTTTGAAACTGCTCCCAGGGTGCTCTGTCCCGGAAGCTATACTTACAGTGCCAGAAAACACCTAAGGTAGTGGTAAAAGCTTCAGAGTTGGCTGCTACATTTGAATCTCAAAACTAAATACAGTGGACTTTAAGTAGATTTCTGCTAGGCAAAATTCTTAACAATCTTGTCATCTGGCTATTGAATCTGCAAAGCTTCCTAGCCTAGTGACCGGTTTGCTGAGTGAGGAACTGAACTTCCCTTCATTTCAAGAGGCAGACAGTCAGAATGCTGATGCCCCGGAACAACTTCTCCTTGATCACAATGACCCCACTTTTTCAGCACTGGAGATGACAGGAGAGAATCATACTAGACCATGATTTAAAAATCAAATGTGCTTCTCGAAACTATCAGCAGCATTATCCTTTAGAGCAACAAACCATTTTTAATGTTTTTAAATTTTAACTTCGTATGTATTGGTGCTTTGCCTGCATTATCCCATTAGTTAGCCACCGAAGCAGAAGAGAGAGTCAGACCCCGGGAACTGGTGCTAAGGCAGGCAAGTTGTGGGCTGCCCTGTGGGTGCTCTTAACCTCTGAGTTTGCTCTTCAGCCCCGATTTTAACTGAGTTAAAAAAAACAAAAGTCAACCTAAGAGTGGCTGAAATAACAAGCGGGTCTCCTGTCTCTGCTCCACTCTGTCCCTGAAGGCAGCACAAGATGTAGGCAAAGCTCAGAGTAGGAGGTGGAGGTAGGGTCAGAATCTCAAGCATCACCTGTGACAGAGTGACTCTGGGGATCGCGGGTCACAGCAGCTGCAAGAGCTAAGGAGGGAAATGCGACCTAGTGAAATGGCAGGGAGGACACAGGCCGAATTATCACTCTCTGGGGAGGCATTATGTCCTGCTGAGAAAACCGGGGGTGGGGGGGCTTGCTGGGAAAGACAGTGCTCCTGTCTGCGCTTATATTAGGCGATCTTGTTACTGACATCTTTTACAGAACAAATAATTCTTCAGCAAAGAGAATTCAACCTCCATCACACTAGTAGAGAAGCATGACTCATTTCAGAGTTCACTCTCAAAATTACTCAGACGTCGGTAAGGCGATAAGGCATACATATATATATATATATATATATATATATATATATATATATATATATATATATATATATATATATTTTAGGCCTTACCCCAGCCCAGCCAGATCAATCAGAATCTTTAACTCAGAAGAAAGATTTCTTTGCCCTGTAGTGTGAGCAATTGAGAACAACTTCTGGCTTCCTGCCTACCTTTAAATTCTGCCTCAAATGCTGTAATTTCTTTCTAATGTGTCATTAAACCAAAGTTTTAAATGTAACAAAACACTTTAAGCCTCCTACTTCTTATCCTGAAAAGTTTTAAAGCTTACTTTCTTAGTGATTGGAGCCCAGAAAATGTGTCTTAAATGTTTGAATTTTCTGCTTCAACAGGAATGTTGGTGGTGGAAGATAAACACATTCCAGAGGGCTCCATGATGCAGGGATGAGCTCTGCCCTGTGACGCTGGCCTTAAATCCCATCAGAAAGTGGTGGCTTACTCCCATAATGCCCATGCCAATACAGCACCAATGTGTATATCTTGTCAGGCTTTTTGCCTTCATGGCTAGCAGGGTTAATGATTTGGTAAAGATTTTGACTAGTTTTCTTCTCCAGAAGCCTGTCCAAACCTTCCATTACCATGACAACTGGCTAGCAGAGAAGTTTCTGAGTTAGTACTAACTTGAAGCTCCTTTTGTCGGCAGACAGTGGTTAAGGAGACTCACAACTGGTAAACATGCAAAGAGTAAGTGACCATGGAGTGCTTGTCCCCAGACAGGACGTCTACATCACATCCTCTCATTTCAAAACTCAGGAAACATGGAAAAGGGGAAGAAAGATTTGAAGAGCCAGAAGTCGGAGAGGAATGCCAGAAAACAGTGTCTTCTGGACATGGAGGGCCTGTTGCTTCCATGCCCTCATGGCAGCTGTGATAGCCTTCGTAAGACCTGCAGATGATCAGGCTAGTTAATATTCCATCGTGGGCAATGGAAGGCTCACAACACACACCCGCTAAGGGCAGCTGAAAGAGTTTCCGTCAGGGATGTTACCCCAGGTAGCCTGTCCATGCTCTTTTGGATAGTCTTCCCCAATGCACACACAGGCACCACTAGTGGGTTCAAATAATAACAAGATGAAGCTGGGAGAGAACGTGATGGGGACAATGAGAAATTTAACTAACGCACCAACTTACTAAAGTCCAAGGTTCTAAAACATTCCTTACATATAAGACAGGGACTATATGTTTGTTTATATGCCAAAAATAAAAATGCAAATCCAAAATTAAGAGAAGGCAATGCTGTTTAAAATAGCAACAATCAATCAAAAAAAATTAAAAAAAAAAAAAAAAACATGAGCCGGGCGGTGGTGGCGCACGCCTTTAATCCCAGCACTCGGGAGGCAGAGGCAGGCGGATCTCTGTGAGTTCGAGGCCAGCCTGGTCTACAAGAGCTAGTTCCAGGACAGGCTCTAGAAACTACAGGGAAACCCTGTCTCGAAAAAAAAAAATAGCAACCATCAAAACACACAAATCTAACAAAGGATCTCTAGAATGTGTATACTGGAAACACAGGGAAGTCAGAGAAATATGTCATTCCTATAAATCAAAAACTCGATGTTATTAATTAACGGTTATTCTCTTTCAAAGTGATCTATGAATGTAATAGAATTACACCCCAAATCCCAGCAATATTGTTTGTAGTTATCAATAAGTTGATTCTAAAATATATGTAAAAGCCAAAGTATTTTAAAAAGCCAAATTATCTGAAAAAATAAAAATATATATTGTATGCCGAATACCTGATTTCAGGGCACATTATAAAGTTCCAGTGATAAAGATGCCTGGCTGGCTTCTTTTGCTTCGCTTCCGCGGGCTGGAGACAAGATGTGAGGCTTAGTTCCCCACTCAGAATGTGAACCCATCCCTTCTCAAACTGCAGACTCCCTGAGTAATGTGTATCTTACAGATTTAGTTCCTGCTTGGACCCACTGGTGCTTGTCATAGCCGGCGGCCTCCACCCCGGGTTCGAGCTGCAGCTTTTCTGAAATATGCTTCTATCCTTGTAGGAGGATGCTAGGAAAATCAGCCAGAGCTCTTGTTTGTCCCACTGAGAGGTAGAACTAGGAAGCTTGATTTCCTCGCCTGTCCTTTTCCCACTCATACTTGGAAAGAGAAGACAACTTAGGAAAGAGAAAAAAGTGTGAGCCACCCCTAAACTTCACCATAGTTTAGTGACACCTATATATTGATAACATTCTTGTCTTTATTATTCTTCATGGGCAACAAAAACATAGTTTAGATTAAAGAAATTTTGATGACATTTCCTTCCAAGTAACGTTTAAGATAAATTTTAATTCTCATTATTTTTATTGCTTTAAAGTCTCTCCCCTCCACAGCGTGCGAAGAACTTAAGTCGTATTTATGCTCACAGAGATGGTGACATTTTTTGCTGGACATCGAATGCACATCTATAATCCTAGCAGTGGGAGGCTAAGGCAGGAGGATCATGAAGAGTTCTAGGCTGGCTTGAACTATATGTCATACTGTCACAAAGAACAAAACCAAAGACTCAAGGACTGAGAACACAGTTTAGGGCCAGAGTGCTTGCCCTACTTCACAGGGGCCTAGATCCACCTACAAAAATTTTAAAGACAGTTTTTATACCCACTGGTTCATTGGTCCCTGTTTGCAGAAGAGGGGAGGGGAGGGTGAAGATTTGGGATCAATGTGGTCCCCTGGCATCCAAAGTAACTATATGAGCCAGTGACATAATAGGCACATAGAATGTCTCTGGGGGAAGGCTCCTGAAGTTTCATTAAGTTACTTCTGCCAGGTGCCTGGGCTGGCAAGATGTCCAATCAGGGAAAAGGGCCTACAGTGCAGGTGCAATGACCTGTGCTTGACCCCAGCACCCAACGTGGGAGGAGAGAAAGTAGTCTTGAAAGCTGTCTTCTGACAACTTTCCCAACAATCTCAACAACCATGTGCAACAATGTGCTAGCATTGTTCTTCCTAGTGCATTTCCTCCGTCTTCCTTCCCCTCTCTCTTTCTCTCTTACACATACACGCAAATAAATTTATCAATACATTTTAATATCTACTGACTGCACTGTTTGCTATTCTAAGAAAAAAAAAATAGCCCACCACCTCACCAATCAAGTAGATTATCCCTTGATTCTCGCAGCTCCCATGACTCTCCCTCTGTGTTGCGGCCACATTCTGCCCAAGCAAGCGGAGTGTGCTGCATATGGAATCTGCTTTTGCTTGCTGGTTGAACCTTCTTTTATAGTGTATTTTCAGAGGTCACTGGGAAACCAAAGTGATAATAGGATTTATTTTAAAGACACTCAAACACCCAAACCTGTATCAGTGTTCTTTCAGTTCCAGGTTGTCAGTAAGAATGGAATATTTGGAGATTCCAAATGGTAGCTGCAACCTTGCTCCTGCAAGCCTGTTATTTGGAAGTGGTAGCTGTAGACTCCCAAAAGATTTGCATGAAATAAAACATGAGTCTCTATTGCCTAAGTGACTCAGACCTCATCCCAGGGCAGCCAGGGCAAGCCTTGGAAGTAATTAAAGGCCTTAACGAAATGCCGCTGCCCTGTGCCTCAATTCCCCCTTCCCACAATCCTGAATAAATCAAGGAGCTCAGGTAACATTTTCAGGCCAGACTTCATATAACAGAAGATGGCCCCTTTTTTCCTTATTTCCCGCTACCAGGTTTAATTTAAATTTGAAAAGAATAACTTTCAGCTTCCATTTCTATTTTAACTTATTCTTTCCAGGGAAAATACATTATCTAAAGCCAGTAATGCAGAAAATATAGTTGCCTTTTGCTTTCTATATTAAATCTAAAAATGCATTTGCAAAGCTACGCTTTGTAACTCTGACATTCCCCTTTTCTGACATTTTTCTACCTAAGACCTAAGCCTTTTGTTATTTATAGAACAAAGTGGGTTACCCTCCTACAAAGAGAACTTAAACTCTCAATATTAGGTTCACAAAAGTATAGCTACTTTCCTAAATCTAAACTACAGAGAGCAGGGTCACACCAGTATAGGGACATAGACAGATGGACAACCTTTATCTTTCGTACAATACAATCAGTGGAGCCCATGTTTTAAGACAACAAGACTTAAAAAACAACCAACTTCAAACTGCTATCTTAAGCATAACTGTTTCCTTGACACCTCTAATTCAGAACTGAGGGCTGCCCTGTTTCTGACCTTCCACAGACGAAATTTGTTTTGTTGAAGCCAACACAAACGTATGCGCAGGGCAGTTCTGCCCCTTGTAGTCAACAGATGGCCTCAACCCCCAATCTTGTTTTTTCTAAACTGAATGAACCTAATCCCATGGCATGTGGCTTTCTGGGGAGACAGCTCAGGGCTCTTTGGTTGCTAATGAGGTCAAAGGATGGAGTTGTGCAGATGTTGATCAGCCTGTCTCCTGGTTCCTCTCCAAAGTTTAGAGATCATTTCAGTTTTATTCTGCACCGTATGAATCCAGATGTGAAACTCAAAAGTGCTCTTTCAAACCCAAAGAAATCCATCTTGCACAGGGATTCTATTATTGTTTTATTTGGGGGACGGGTGTTTAAACCATTATACTGAGTCTGAATGAAAAGGGAGAAGTTTCCATTTAAATCTCTAAAGCCAGATATATAAATAACAAAATGGCTTTTTATTTTGTTTGATTTCTTTTTTGCCTTAGTGTATAATTGAAACAGTGTTCTGTTCTCAGCCTGTGGACTACCTGCCATTCATGTAGGAGTGATGCATCTGCTCTGTAGTCTCTTGAAGCCTCTACAGCACACATTTTGTTCATCTTCCTTTATCTTTCTGTCAGATTGACCCTGGGTACATTAGCCCAAACCAGCATTCTCATGATTCTGGGTAGTTCCTGAAAGCTGGTGCACACAGAGGGCATCAACACTGTATCAGTTAATGCATTGGTGACTTCAGTTTTAACTAATGTCACTGTAACGGAGGTTATTAGACGGTCTTGTTGGGAAGTTCAGAAGCAAATGAGGCCAAGTTTCAAGTCATCCCCAGTTCTGCTATGCATTCTGAGTATCACAGCGGTTGAATTCTGCTGCTTTGTCTCTTCTGCTCCTGCTCACCTAACTGTCACCTCTTACAAAGACAACTTGGACTGTTGGGAGCAGTGAGACCCCAGATCCTGAATTTCTTGTAATCCCCTGATCTGAGTGCCTACAGCTGCTCTGAGCACGAGACCTTCAGGAGTTCCTGATGGCAGGAGAGTGGTTTCTGGTGGGTTTGGCTGGGCATGGCTATCTCTATATATCTGCCCCTGAACACAATAAAGGGGGCATTCTTGGGGAATTCAAGGATGACCCGTGTCTCTGTCTCTCTGTCTGTGTGTGTCTGTGTATTTTAACCTCCAGCCCCCTTGCCTGAAGCTCGGTAACGGGGTAAAAGCGCATAGAACTCAGACACGGGGGTGCAGTGCCGGCATTGGACAGCTTCTGCAGGTGCTGTAGACGGGGAGGGGCTTTTGAGGACAAAGGAGCTTGGTTCACTCACATTTTAGCACGAGCATAAAATGTTATCATTTATAAAGGTGGTGTGTTTATAGAGTGCCCATTTCCACAAGGACAGCGATCTATGCATGAAAATACCTTCCAGTTAAGGGGTCCAGGAGAGAGACTAGATACCTGAGCAAACATAGAAACAGAAGCACAGGCACTGAAGAGCTCGGGAGGAAGTTCTCATACGTGTGCTCTGCTAAGCACACGGTGTCTCACCATCCAGTTCCACAGTGTAAAGGTCAAACCTGCCTGATTATTGCTCAGAGAAGAGAAGAGAATAGAAAAGACCTTTGTGAGAGCAGTTTTTCTCAATAAAGGAAAACGGGGTGTGATTACTGAGTAACATAAAAATCCAATCTTTCTTTATTCCAACACAAAATCTCATTTTGTACATTGTACTCTGAGCACTCTTCAGGAATAATATAAGGTCCAATGAAAGTAAGCAGACAGAGTATTAAAATCAATTTATTCCATGCCAAGAGAAAACAAATTCCGAGTGGTTTGAAGGCATGAGTGTGACAAAATGAACAGTTTTATCTGGGGTAATTTAAACTTTATATTTCTTCCAGTTTTCTTATATGCCAGAACATGTGCTCTCTGCTCTGCCTACAGTGGTGGTGTGCACCCCCGCGGCCCTTCTAACCAGGAACAGAAGAGATCAACACCTTTAATTTGTAAACTCTCCTTTCTGTTCCTTCTGCATGAACTGCCGATGAAACAAATCAAAATTAAGACTCTAAGAGAATTTGGAAGGTTAAACCCCCTCTATAAATATAGTTTATATTAACACAGAGACTCATTTGTGGAAAGAGCTAGGAAGTCTTCACTAAGTTGTCTTTTTCCTATTAGAATCACAAATGGAAATGGAAAAATTATCTCTTCTTTCTCCATGATCTGATAGCATGCTGCTATTGTGGGTGAAAATTTCAATGTCTTTCTTCTTGGGAAGGCAAGTGGTACACTTCCTGGACACAGTGCTAAGATGGGGCCCTACCCTCGGCTACGGAGTTGTTTCTCCACCCTGGGCCACTTGACCAGTTTCAGCAAGTGCCAAGTGACCAGCTGTAACAAGAGCAAGATGGACAGGGGCTTTCAAGTACAGAGCCTGGTCTGTCACAGCGCATGCTCACCCACAGTGTGGTACCAGCAGAGCAACATTATCATTTACAAAAGCAGTTGTGTTTATAGAGCAACATCAGCAGGATGACAGGATGGCACACTCAGTGCCCATTTCCACACTAAGGTCAACACAGACAACTCTGCAGAGTGGAAATACCTTCAGAGTAGAGGAGTCCAGGACAGAGTCTAGGTGATGTGGGATTCCTCCCTATATGCTGTGAATATCATTGGTTAATAAAGAAACTACTTTGAGCCTATAGCAGGGCAGAATAGAGCAAGTCAGGAATTCCAAGCAGAGACAAAGGAGGAAAGTAGTTGGAGTCGAGGAGACGCCATGTAGCTAGCTGCTGAAGGAGACAAACACTGGAACCTTACCAGTAAACCACGAGCCTCATGGTAATATACAAAATAATAGAAATGAGTTAATTTAAGTGTAAGAGTTAGCTAGAAATATGCCTAAGTTATTGGCCAAACAATGTTGCAATTAATAAAGTTTCTGTGCTATTATTTTGGGTCTGGGTGACTGGGAAATGAACAAACAGCCTCCAGCTACAACTAGGCACCTAAGAAATGCAGAGTAACAAATGCCCATGCATTGATAGTTAGGGAGGATTTTCACATTTCTAGTCACTTCTGCTCAAAGCTCAAGGCAGAGAAAGAAGAAGCCCTTTGTGAGGCTGTGAGGAAAATAAATTGTGCGACTGACCTCAGTATACACACCATCCCCATTACAAACAACCCTGGGTTCAGACAGGCTCCACAGCCCCAGTCTACAGCTTCTCCACAGCATCAAGTAACCACTATTGTAGTAGGAGGCCTCTTGTTTGTTCCCGGCTGCTCAGGCCAAAAAACCACACAGAACTGTATTATAATTAAATCACCGTGTGGCCCATTTAGCTCTAGCTTCTTACTGGATAACTTTACATCTTAATTTAACCCATTTTTAGTAATCTGTGTATTGCCACGGGTCTGTGGGCTTACTGGGTAAAGTTACTGTGTCAGTCTCTGGTGGGGCTATATGGCTTCTTCTGACTCTACCTTCTTCCTCCCAGCATTCAGTTTAGTTTTCCTCCCCGCCTAGCTCTGCTCTACTACCCCATCACAGGCGCAAAACAGCTTCTTTATTACAGTGGTACTCACAGCATACAGAGGGGAATCCCACATCACACTATAACTCCAGAGTTCATGCCCATTGTAGGTCTAGGCCAACCCCTAGAACACACACTGTAGAACAGTTCTTGTGCCAGGCCATAAACCCGGGTACCAGGTCATGCCAACACCAAGCTGGTCACAAAACTCAAATTCAAGGAACATTGTCCAGACTAAGGGGCCCAGATCAGAGCTCATAGACATAGGATTCGACTCACCCCAACAAATCCACACATCACACACCCCAGTGGTACTCAAATTCCTTAGTCTCAGAATTTGCTACCAAACTATTTGATCTGGCTCTAAGTCCACATTGTGGACATGAGCAAAATATGAACACACTGACCCAGGCACCTGACTTTCCCACTCTAAGACTCTAGCTGCAAGCCTCCTCATAGGCTTCACCACATAGTCCTCCCAGAATCTTGGGTCAGAGTCACAGATGAGGAGAATGTTCTGCTGAAGCCAGTGGCAAACGTGGAAGGAACAGATATCAGGGAGAGACCACAGGATAATGAACAACCAAGAAATAATTCAGACATATTTAAACTCCATGATACTCCTAAAGGAACAAAGCAAAATATCAAAAAAGACACCAAAACAAAGGAGATCTATAAAGTACAAATAATTAAAACTAATGATCTCAAAGAATTCTTTCATACGGAATAAATTTAATTGAGGATGTAAAAGACCTGTGTACTGAAATGGATAAAGATAAAAAGAAAAGAAAAGATAGTCTGTGTGCACAGACTGGAAGAATTAATAGAACTTAATGCCTATACCACCAAAATTGTGACCTACAAATTCATTACAATTCTTATCAAAATTCAATAGCATTTTTACAGAAAAGAAAAACAATCTTAAAACTAATATGGAACCATACAGATCCCAAAACCTAAAGCAATATTGAACAAAAAGGATTGAGCTGGAGGCATCATGTGATTTTTAAAAATCTATTATAAACCTGCAGCAAAGAAAATAGCATAGTATTGTCATAAATATGGACACACAAACCAGTAGAAGAGAAAATAAGAACTCAGAAGTAAATCTACATAATTGATTTTCATAGTATTGCCAGTGCTCAAGTGGGAAAAGCAGTCCCTTTCTAAGTGTAGTTGGGATCCAGGTACAGTGGTGTGTGCTGTAATTACAATGCTAGACTGGCTGAGACAGGAGGATCAAATGTTAACCAGGGCTCCACAGCAACACCCTATCTTAAAAAATAAGGAAAATCAATTTTTAAATAAAAAGATGAAGTTGTGTTGGGAACTGGATATCTATAAATATAAAAATGGAATTGGGCATTTCCCCTCATTATATATAAACTCAACTATGGAATTGGGCATTTCCCCTCATTATATATAAACTCAACTATGAACTGGGCATTTCCCCTCATTATTATATAAACTCAACTATGAACTGGGCATTTCCCCTCATTATATAAAAACTCAACTATGGAATTGGGCATTTCCCCTCATTATATATAAACTCAAAAGTGACTAAACTTTAAATGGAAAACCTGCAAACCTATAAAACTCCTGGGTTGTGGGGAACAGGGGAAATCTTCTCTTGTTTTCTTTCTCAATGTGGCTCACCAATTTGGCTAGACTGGCAGGCCAGCAAGGCAAGGCCAAGGGATCTTCTTGTCTAAGCCTCTTCAGCATTGTACGGCCATGGCTGCTGAAGGTTCCAACTCAGTCTCACATGCTTGTGTGACAAACAGTTCATTGAAATAGCCATATCCCAGCCTAGAACATCTTCTTGCCATGGTTTTGGGTAATTATTTTTTTTAAACGATGCACAAAGCATAAGCAATGAAAGCAAGAACAGAACATAAGAAACAATCAGCAGACAGAGATGCCCATGGGGGCAGGAGAGGTGGAGCAGCACTTCAGAGCCTTGGCTGATCTTGCAAAGGACCCAAGTTCCATTCCAAGCTCCTGAATGATGGCTCTAAACCTTGTATAACTCCAGACCCACAGAGCCTGATGCCCTTTTCTGGCCTCCATGGACACCAGACCCAACAAATAATGTACAGATAGGCACACAGGAAAAACATCCATATACATAAAATAATTTCTTTATTTGGACAGAGACAGGAAGACAGGAAGAGCTCTGGGTCTTCCTGGGCAGTTTATCTCCCAGTTCGGAGAGAGACCCTGACACAAGGAGATAAGGTAGATAATGATAGAACACAACATGCTCTATCAACATGCTCCTGTGGCCTCTGGCGCACCGCACACACACAACACACACCACACCACACACACACACACACGAGCATATACTACACACATAGATTATACAATGCACACATACAAATGTAAGTAAAATATAGAAATTGTAACTGTGAAGGGATGAGTATCAATTAGCTTAACACTAGAAATCCTTTCATGGCAAATGTTTATATCAGCACATCTCAGTATATATCTTAATGTATACCAGCTTTATCGACTGAATTTCAGCAAAGCAGGAAAAAATAGAAGAGCTGTGTCTCTATTGGCTGTAGTTTCTCTTGTATGTTTTCTCCATCTGTGTTTAAACAAACAAATGTGTTCATACGCTTATCAGTTGCTTTATCGGTGCTGAAACATTGTATCTGGCTGGAATCTTCTTACACTGCTGTTATATTCCCCTCAGATGAACCTCGCCTTCGTCAAGATCAACAGGTAAGGCTTCTAACATGTGTAGTAGGCTTATTGGGAAGGGTCTGTGGGGTGAACAGTTGCTGCAGGGGAAGGAATGGGCAGAAGGGTAGATGGGCAGCTAAGCAGAGGGATGGTTGAGTGGCCAGGAAAAGGGGTGGATAGACAGCCAGGCAGAGTGGTGGATGGACGGCCAAGCTGAGGGGTGGATTGACAGCCAGGCAGAGGGGTAGATGGATAGTCAGGGAGAGGGGTTGGCTGAACAGCTTAGGGAGAAGGGTGGATGGATTGGCCAGGCAGAGGGGTGGATGGACAGTCAGTCACCAGTCAAAACTTCTGCTGACCCAATGGGAACCCCGTGGCTAGGAGGTACCTTGGGCTAACTTCTGATGACTGCAAGGAGTCAGATCTTTAATTCCGTGTTGACAGGCTGGCCGAGGTAGTGGAGGCTTGAGACCAGGCTGCTCTCTATTGCAGAAGGACTGTGTTGACAGCCCTCTGCTGGCTCCTTCCAGCAGCTGTGGGGTGACTGCTGAGGGACAGGGTTTAGCCAGCAAAGCAATGTTCCATCAGGTGGGGCTCTGATGAAAAGCAGCTAGATGTACAAAGAAGATATTTCAATTTCAGTGCAAATAAAACATAAAGGAGAAAACTCTGGCCGCACGCCTTTCTTCCCGAAGCAGAAACTAAGCACTGGGTCTTGGGTCACCATGTCAACCTGGGGCTTACAGTGTGATTTCCGACCTCCAAGGCACAGGGCAGAGCTTGGGACAGTACGTTGTGTTTTGGAACCAGCATCAGTTTTATGTCCTTCGTGTCCTCTACTGGTGAGATGCCTTTCTCTCTGTGCCATTAAGAACGAAGTTGGCTGACGGACACTGTGGCCACAGGGAGTAACATGGTCCCTATCTGAGACAACGTTACAAAGTAAGAGGATGTGCATGTTGAAAAGCCACTGGCTTTTAACATTACTTATAATTTAAAAATTATATTAGATGCATTTTCCTGTTTTCTAAAAAAAAGCCTTTTAAAATAATACTTATCAGGTGGCAAATACTGGAATAAACATCTTTAAAATGTCCTAATCGTGTGTTTTGATTTTCAAAATAAATTTACTATTTCCAATGGCACGATGTTGTTTTCCCTACATTTAGGAACTTGGTCTAGAGCGTCCTTTTCCGCCTATTATGTACATCCGAGCAGGCCCTTCACCGTGGCTGCCATCAGTGGGCAGATGTTCAAGTGCAGCCGTGGGCCTTCTAGCAGCACTGAGCAAGGCACTCGACAAGCAAAGCCTAACATCAACCTTCTGCGGTACGGAAGGGAAAAGGGTCTTAGATGATCTGCCCACAAAGGCAGTCTTTACTCTTAGGACTTTGGGGACATTTTGCAGGAAAACAGAGTACTGTCAAAACAGTGTTAGCATCTAGTCTTATCTAAAGAGTTATTAGGAGCCCATAGCCACGAGCCACTGTGAACTGGATTGTATCAAGTGCAATCCCACGCCCCCCTCACTTCCTTCTTTACTGTGTGGCTGTGGCTGAAAAAGGAAGTCAGCCATCCAGGCCTCCTCCATTGGCTTTTGCCATCAATTATAGATGGTGAGTAATACAGGGACTCATAAATGCCTGAAAAACCGGAACAGGGAAGAGACAAGAACGATGTGTGCGCTAATCTACATCCCAAGTGAGTCACTTTGTCCTCTCCAAGATCAGTTTCCTCTTCCATAAAATGAAGAAAACTAATGTATTAAAATGCTTGTAAAGTTTCAGGTAATGCCTGCAAAGCATTTGGCTAGCCAACCAAAGGCTACAACTATTTAGCACTGTCCCATAACCTGTGGTCAATGTTCAATATATTGCTGTCATGGAAATTGAGGCAGAAATGTTGGCCATGTAGCCCCCAACGCCCAAACATAGGTGTGCTAAATGTCTAACCTCTGACAAGAAAAGCGTACCAAACTGTGCAAAACCCTCCAACGTAAGATGGGTTCACAACCTCCTTGCTCCCTCTAACCCAGCCGTTCTCAATCCGTGGGTCACAGCCATTAGAAAGCAGAGTGTTTCCTATGCTCTTAGGAACGTGCAACAGTAAATTTATCTTTGCTTCTACTTCATAACTGTAAATTTGCTACCAAGAGATGTCTCAATTCCTAAGAATATGTTTTCCCATGGTCTCCACCCTGCGGCTCAGAACCTCTGTATAAACACTGTGCAAATTAATCTGTTTCCTGGAACCTCTGCCCTGTGTCTACGTAGGGTTAGTTTTACCCGTTGCTGGTGGGAGGTGACATGGTATTTCTAGTACAACTATGACCTGGAGAAACTGATTCTGAGACTGGATTCTCTTCTTAATCCAAGTACACATTACGTGGTCAATATCACATCATCTCTGGGGACTAACATTGATCCTAAGTTTAGGAAGCGACTCCACCGTGCTGGCTGTAGATATTTGCCCATTCACATCTTCATCAGAATAAAACTTTCTGGATTATAAAGAGAAGAAGAATCAAAATACTACAGTATGCAAGTGGGGAAGATATAAATAATGCTAACCCTTCCATGTCAGCCTCTGAGTCTGATAGGCCCATACTAGGCAACCAAAATTGTATATTGTATATTATCTACTGAGTGCTTTACTTTGCCTTTTATCAAATTATGCCACTGGAGTTACTTCAAAGGTCTTTACTACAGGGACAAGTTGTAATCCATTCATCACTTTTCCAGTGGTTTATATTGAAGTTGGTTATGGCTTTCCCGGTAAGTAAGAATTTGGTAGCATGTCGCCTTGTACACAAACACACACAAGAGAAGAATGCGGGGTTTGAAGCGTGCAGCTGACACACGGCCTCAGGTCTCAAGGTCTTAGGATCCAGGCACTGACACAGTGCAGGTCTGATCCAGCTCAGGTCACCCAACTTCAGAGCAGTGGTTGCTCATTCGAAAAGACTTTTACTCAGAGGCCATGCCAGACCTGGCTCCAGGCTGTCACGGGAGCACAGCCATTGACAGGCTCCGTCACTGCTCTCCAAGGACTCAACTAAAGTCACCATCCAATGCCACTTCTTCCTTTACCTGGGGCCCCAGTTACTGGTTCTCCCTGGGACTGGGACTGGTTCAGGAAGGAGGAAGCAACATTGCCATCACATCTCCACATGAGCTGTCCCTCTGCTAGCCGTGTTTTCTCACCCTGAAAGTCTGGATCCCAAGGATGCACTCACCCACGCAGAAGACATCATAGCGTTTAACATTCCCCACCAGTCATGGAGTCCTTGTGCTCATCACCCAAGCAAAGACAATTAAACAATGTGCGGGAAGGGTGAGGGAGGACAATTCAAACAGCTTGGCACATTTGCTGATCTACAAAACAAGTCTGTTCTGGGAGTGGTTAAAGCAATCAAGCCTGAGACGGAAACTGTGTTCCATAAAACAGCAGAGGGAACACATGAATAATTTGAAGCTTCCTGACCACTGACAAAGAAGTGGAAGACTTTGTCTAGATTTCCAAGTGAGTGGGTGCAGCCGATTTCAGTCAAGGAAGAAACTGAAAAATTAATATCAAACTCCCAGAACTGATAAAATCACAGACAATGAAGAGGAACAAAGAGAACCAATGTACAAAAAAGAAGTACAAAAGCCGAACTCCTGACTACTTAACTTCTATGATGAGACTTTCACAGCATGGCACTGTCTGCTCTCAGAGCATGGAGCACTGTCTGCTCTCAGAGCATGGAGCACTGTCTGCTCTCAGAGCATGGAGTACTGTCTACTCTCAGAGCACGGAGCACTGTTTACACTCACAGCATGGTGTGCTGTCTCCTCCACTCCGCTTTGGGCATTTCTGGTGCATTGTATGATGGAGAAGTGAGAATGACAATTCTGAGAGTCAGATTCATAGGAATTCAGGATTGTTTAGACATATATATATATATATATATATATATATATATATATATATATATATATATATTAGATTTGTTGTGTTCTGATAATAGAATATCATGTCGTTGCTGGGGAAACTAAGAAGAAAACTAGAGTTAATGTCGACATGAACTGATAAAAAAGGTCTCTCAGTAAGGTAAGATTCCTTGGAAACTGTAGCCCAAAAACTCTGAAAGGGAAAAGAAAAGGAATTCTATTGAGCAGGTACTCAAGCTAAAATACCAACCCACACAATCACATTTAATCCTTACCAAACTCTGTTGGATAGGTTTTAACAGCCCAAATTTTAAATTTTTATAGTATGTCTATTTTATAGGTGTTTAACCTGCATATATGACTATGTACCATTTGCATGCATTTTGCCTATTAAGGGCAGAAGAGTCCTTCAGATACCCTAGAACTGGACTTATAGGTGGTTGTAAGCTACCATGTGGGCACAAACCTAGGAATCAAACCTGGGTCCTCCCAAAAAAAACAGCTAGTCTTCTCTATTTCTGGGCCTTCCCTGCAGCCACTTTCCAGTGTTTTGTATGGAGAAACTGACATTCAGCAATGCTGGGTAAGTTTCTCTAAGTAACACCATTGACAGGTGCAATCCCTGAGTGCACAGACACAAACACTCAAGCATACCTACCAGCCAAGCGGTGCCCAGCTCCCACTAGGAAGCATACCTACCAGCCAAGCGGTGCCCAGCTCCCACTAGGAAGCATACCTACCAGCCAAGCGGTGCCCAGCTCCCACTAGGAAGTATACCTACCAGCTGAGCAGTGCCCAGCTCCCACTAGGAAGCATACCTACCAGCCAAGCGGTGCCCAGCTCCCACTAGGAAGCATACCTACCAGCTGAGCAGTGCCCAGCTCCCACTAGGAAGCAGACTTCGACATCATCTATATGAACAGTTCCAGAATTTATACAGAGACATTCTGATAATGGTCTTATCAAGAAGACCGAAGAGGCAAAGTCCTCAGAAAAACTCTGAACCTGTGAGATATCTCTTTATACTTTGACCTGGTGATCGGACTGGGTACCTTTCCGCAATAAAAACTTAGTCCTTGTGATCCTTGTGCATTTCAGGAACCCGCAGAGTGGACCTAGAATGAATATTTAAAGTAGGTATGGTAGCTGTGGCTGGGGTGTAGATGCACGATTTGGGCGGTTACATGTCCAGGAAAAGTCCCGATTTAGAAACCTTATTAGGTTACTACTGACCATCACTCTATGTAGGAAGTAGAATGAAAGCCTGCCCACCCTCACTCCACACCATGCACACTAAAGTACTTTATAAACAATCAGCAAATAATAGAAGAGTCCAGAACCATCAAACCTTGTAGATGTGGGATAGTTACGGGAGGTATCTCTTCCTAAGAAGAGGATTCACAATAACTCTGGAGTGAGACTCTATACCTAAAGTCTTGCCTAAAGCTATTGGAGATGAAAGTCTTTCCCTCTGCGTAAGAAACTGGAGTAGGTCAGGTGCCTCTTGGGTTGGCTTTTCTAACTGGCCCTCTTTCGTCTTCCTTTGTCCCGAGTGTGGATCAGCAAAAGCTGTCGGGAACCCAGTTGTCAAATACATTGTTGAGATAAATTCATGGCCACGAGCCTGGCTCAGAGGAAGACTGAAGAGGAGACTGGGCACAGGGGAAGCCAGGACGGACAGAACCAGAACAGGAAGCAGAAGGAGAGTTATCCAGAGTATCTGCGGTGTTGCAGGGTGCTTACATGAAGTCCTGGGTTCAGTCACCAGGATTGGAGGAAAATGAGATAAAATAATCAGAGCAACTGAGGCCTCCAGCTGAGCCCAGGCCTCAATCAAACACTGGAAGAAAAGAGGAAAGAGCAGATAATGGGTCATAGATACAGAGGGCTTTTGCCTTACACTTCAGAGGTTCCCAAGGCTGATCAGTCAGAAAACACGCCGAGTAAGGTCAGGATGATGACGTCACTGATAAAATGGATTCTGGAGGCAAAGAGATCTGGGTTCCAGTCCACCTCTGTCACTCACTAGGTTACAAGGGAGACTACTCTGTGTTAGAGCCACCATGTGAAAATGGTAATAGTACATGCATTGCCAAGAAACATAAAGGATAAAAGAGAAATGCCAACTGCTATCATTCAGTAAGCACCAAAGCTGAGTCCAGACAAGACCCTTCATCTTGTCTGTCTTCTTTTTCACTTCTTAGCGCACAAAAGAGGAGGTTCACTGGTTCGCTTATTAAACTGTTTCCCACATACCTCCTAAGGGCTCTCAGTCCCAGCTTTAGACAGGAGAGCTGTGTCTTACAGACACACCGAGGGGTATTTGAGGGTTACCCAAGAACAGATGGAGCAAGAACTTCCACTCTGGAGTTTTGGGCAGTTAATGGCCTCATCTTTCCCTGAAATAATTACTCTTAAGCACACCTGAGCACAAAGCACGCCTTTTGTACTGTGATTCCTATGCCAATTCAAACATTCCATCACTTCAGATGATGCACTGGCAGATTCATCAAGAAAAAATACATTGCTAACAGAAAGTATAAAATACAGCAAAGTAGATTAACCAATGCATTATTGTGCTTAATATACTGCTGCTTCTGTGTCAGAAAGCTCACGGATGATTAAACACATGACGTCCTCCAGTTAGCACACCGGGTGATCATTAGGCATTAGAAGGTGACAGAAATAACGAACCTTGGCTCCTTGGTTACAAGAATCTGAACGTCAAGGCTTATTCCATAAAGGCAAGGTGTGCTTTCCTTTTTGTGAACCATTAATGTAACTCTGGATTCAGTACACAACCCCACCCACCACAGGGGGTTTACTGACCTAAAATGTGAATGCCTGAAATTAAACTATGAAGAATGGCGTGGATGACTGCTGATCCAGCAGCTGCCTGGAGAAGTGACCGTGGGAACGGGGCAGAATAAAACAGAAGTAGAACTCTTGGGGAAATCTGTTGTTAGTGGAAAGGCTGAAATAGCACAGCAGGTTCTGCACAGAGCCTGGGAGAGAATGCCACAGCTGAAGATGCCCTCTCTGAAAAGGCACAACCTCCCAAGCGGTTGATGTACGGCAGGTCAGTAGCAGCAAGGACAAGCATGAGCAAGACGAGGCAGCTGATTAGTGAACCGGTCACTTCCAGGCATTGAGTTGGACGTGTAACTAAAATAGGGCTTGTGCGACGAAAGGGCCAGGTGGCCTGCTCTGTCATTCCGCCAGAATCAGCTAAGGGGAGGGACAATAGCAGAATGGAGCTGGGCATTTATTTGTTCCCTCGCTTGCTTTGCCTCTGACCAACGTGCATCTGAGATCGTGCACAATGTTCCGAGCAGCACAGAGACTGCCCAACGCTCACCTGACCTTTTCCCCATCCACATATGGTTCATCTCCCCTTTTCAGGAAGAGCAAATTTAGGAGAATTATCTCTCCATTCCAAAGACTTGGTAGAATAGTAAATCTCACTTCTGTGTGTTTTTCCTAAGACAGAAAGGCTCATGTGTAGAGACATATGCCTAGAAAAAGCAGTCATAACTGGGATAATGAATGACTTATCTACAGCATGACATGGTAAACAGCATTTTATCAGGATTAGTCCTGTTCATACCTCTTAACCTGAAGGAATTTCTACAACATACTGTGGACTTCTGAAAGCAACACTTAGAGAGGCACATATAACTGATTCCAGATTGCTCAAATGATGAGTTTATTTTTAATTTATTAATTCAATAGTGTTCATGTGTATGTATGTATATATGATATAGGATATCGTAAGACACCTTTGTGAAATTGGCTCTCTCCTCCTACCTTTACGTGGACTCTGGGGAGTGAGCTGAGGTTATCAGGCTTGAGTGGCAAGTGCTTTATCCATTCTGCCATCTTCCAACACAAAATAGTATGCTTTAAGATTTGTTATCATGTGTGTTTGTGTATTACTATGTACTGAGATATAGAATGCAAACCTGTTGGCTAATCATGATGAAGGGCCACATTTTAAAGAGGCTGGGGAAGACCCTGAAAGAGCTGGGAGGGGGGAATGAAGATGATCAAATGCTTTTTATGAAATTCCCAAACAAAAAATATTAAGAAGCAATATTTCAAGTTACACTACAGAGCCTTATTAATAAAAACAGCATGGCCCTGGCACAAAAAGACTCACTGATCAATGGAATAGAATAGAGGCACAGATACAAGCCAAACAGTGGGGGAGAAAAAAGGGCTGGGTGAGTTCATCAAAGCCAAGAATATATGAAAAAAAAACCCTTACAGAAACCTTTTAGTCTGTGAGTTATTTTTAAAATACAATTATTTTTCAAAGAGTTTGAACACCTTTTACGTCCACCAAGTCAAACGTATGATCAATGACCCAGGGTCCTGGAGGTGGAAAATAGTGAGCAGGTTTACTAGCCAGATGTGGCCATGGCTGCTTTACCCACAACTAAGTGGAAACAACATAAAACTCAAAAAGCAAAGATCATCCAACCCATGATGATTAGTCGAGCAAATGCCAGGAGCTGCTCTGCGGTTTTCATGCAGCCTTACAGGCATCACCCTTTCTCCTTGAAATAGCTGCTGGGGATTTAGCTGTTTGCTAAGGATTTTATCTTCTCAACAATCTCATTTTACAGTTGAAGGAATGGAGACAGGAGAGTTTAAAACTCACTTGAAAGGACAGAATTTGCCGCCTGCTTCACCTTCGCAGGACATCTAGAATATGTCCCACGAGGAAAGAGATACTCCTATTCACCCTGTATGTCTAGATACAGCCACTCCGG
This sequence comes from Arvicola amphibius, assembly GCF_903992535.2. Taxonomy (NCBI): domain Eukaryota; kingdom Metazoa; phylum Chordata; class Mammalia; order Rodentia; family Cricetidae; genus Arvicola; species Arvicola amphibius. The sequence continues at coordinate 3,647,485 of NC_052057.2, read as the reverse complement.
ATGTGTCTATTTGATGGATGAATGAGTCCATCATTATTTTCATTAGTGTTCTCTTCAAAATCAAAGAAAGGTTATCAGTATGAGATACCTAAAGCCTGCAGAAGGAATCAGTACAGATTAGACTAATTATGCTTTTCTTCCAAGTACTTGAAATACAAATACTTCCCGCTGTTTTTTTTTAAAAAGTATTGTTTTTTACAGTAATTACACATTAATTTTAATGAGATCTTTTATCTGATCTCCTGTGTACAAATCTTTATAATAATGCTCATAATGGAAAACTGTAGGGAGCCCCATGGCAACAGGGAGGATGCTTTGACAAGGAAAGACAGCTTCTATCACCTTGTGATTCAGTTTATCAAAGAAGCAGGCACAAAGAACTAGGGGAAGAAATCAAAACAAAAATGCAGGAAGACGAGAGACATCATGATTGCGGTGAATCACTAACGTTTCCTAGGTGGATGAAGTCAGTAAGCTGGGAGGCTTTTCTGGTGTGTGCGTTATTCTGCTGCCACTCACAGTGTGTGTGCTGCCCTCCAGATTCTTTGCACACTCATTCAGACACATCTCTTATCTTAGCACCTCTTCCAAACAACGTCAGAATTTGGTTCCTCTGGGCTACACATGAGTGAAAGCCTATGTGCCCTTTGGCTGCTTCTGCTGAGTCCCCCAGTCACTTTCTGCCTCCGATTACGGCTCTCCCAGCTGTCCCCTTCTGTGCCTCTCACGGCCACCATGCTCTAAGCTTCCACTGCAGTTCTTGGTCTCTAGCACACTGGCATGCATCAAGTGATCTTCCTCTCTGACACCAGCGTTCCTTCTCTTTGCCAGACTAAGTCTCTAGCTTCTAAAGAGCCATAATATCTTCTAAGAGAGAAGATGGGTCAGACCTCAAATACCGCAGGAAGTCAGAGAGAGGAAGAAGAGAAATAAAGCTGCCGGCTGGCTGTGTGTTGAACAGGTGGTTCTCAACCCTCCTAAAGATGTAGCAGTTTCTCATGCTGTGGTGACCCCCAACCATAAAACTATTTTCATTGCTACTCAATAACCGTAATTTTGCTACTTTCAGAATTCTAGATTTAGTGGATGATACTCTATAGCTCTTCATTCATATGCCACAGTCTATGTCTCTTCCGTTTGGAATGAAAATTAATTCAACTCCCTTTTAGGGTGAGTGTCTTCTGCAGGTAATTCTAATTTCTTAAAACTTGATATGGTTAGGGGTCATCTTCCTTTCCATAGCCTCCCTATGCGATTCAGATTAAGTTTTGTTGAATAGCTATATTTTATATATTAAACTAATATTGGTTATAAACAAACAATCCCCAATGTCTATAACATCTATAATCAGTGTATAATGTAGGCCTTAACACTCTCCCAAGTATCAGATTCAGGAACCAGCATGCTGATGAGCTTATGAAATGCTGTGACCAATAAATAGCTGGGCTAAGATCAAAATGACTGTTGGATGTCAGGGTTCATGGTCTTCACAAGCACCCTGTCCCTTGGGATCAGAGCAGCACTTGTAGAAACTGTCTCTGAGATACACACTTCCTGGTTAGAGAGACAACCAGCTGACCCAGGTGGAATACTAGGAATCTCTTAATTGTAACTAAACCCAACGACAGTCACGGTATCGTACCGTTCACACGGAGGCATCCAAAGTAGCTCAGTACCAGCCAACTCTGTGTTTTACTGGTGTTTTCAGAGAACACTGATTTCCAAAACTGCCTGTTTCACTAGTTGCTTGAATGCATACGTCTTGTTTCCCAGCTCCTGCTGGCCCTTGAGCTGGTGGAGGCATTGACAGAACACATGAATCACTGTTTCTTTAACGGAGTTACACTGTAGCTAGACCGGCATTTCCATTCCCCAACACATTGTTACTGTGAGATCATTGTGTGGCTTTTGCTTGAACATCATTCTGGGAAATGCCTGGTCGGCTGGGACAGCCACCTTGTTGGTAGGCATTTGCAACTGTCAGCTCTTTTTAACATTAAGGTGTGTGTGTGTGTGTGTGTGTGTGTGTGTGTGTGTGTTCCTTCCAATACCCACTGTGATCACAGTCCTACACCGTCACTGAGGAGTAGAATGTGTTATCACGTCTCAAAGACAACAGCAGCAAAGCCAGTGTTTCTCCGTGTTGGTTTTTACCTTCTCAAGGAACACGGTGAAACACTTCATGTGGCAGAGTTATGTTCATAGCACACAGAGGCAGAATTCAGTGTGGCTAAGGACCACTGTGGGCAGAAAAGGCAGATGTAGTAACCACAGTGACTGGGTTCATAATGGACAAATAATCAATTTTGCTGAGGGATGGAATGAATAGGTCTTAGGCAGTTTGCTGTCTAAACATGATTATACTAATCACAATGCCGGAGTCCTCCTTCTGATTGATCATGACACAAAACCCAGCTGTGGAAATTCACCAAAGGTGGCTAAGTGCTCATTTTTGGCAATTTGGAGAAGAGCCACAGAATCAGCAAGCCTTGGGCCACTGTGTCACACTTCTGAGGATGCCCCTGGGGAGCTGCTGATTCTGAACTGTAAGTTCCTGATTGCTGAGTAGTTCATCCAGTCAAGGCTGCGGTGCATAACTGGGCAAGGTATGGGTAACAGTTACAGACATATATCTAAGTTAGAGAAGCCAGGTCCTCACAATAATTATAAGAATAATGGAAAAATATTACTAATGGAAATGCTTAGGCAGCCCTTCAACTATTGTCGACGTGTAGGGCTTTTAGCTCATATGAGGAGAAATGCACAGAAGTTAATGAAAGGTCAGTAAATTCCAGACTTGACACCAGAGTCCAGCTGTGCAGACAGTAGTTCCAGCAGTAAATCCAGAACAAACAGGGAAAAAATAAAACTTCCTCTGCACACTTAAGATCCAGGTATTCCACTATATGCAGGTTGCATCTCATATGTTTGGGGCCGGCAAGATGTCTCAGCAGGTAGCTCACTGCTAAGACCGAAAATCTGAGTTTAATCCCTGAGACTTAAAGGGAAGGAACAGTCTCCCACAGGTTGTCCTCTAACTTCCACACATGTAGTATGGCATGAATGTGTTCATAGCCACACACACACACACACACACACACACACAGAGAGAGAGAGAAAGAGAGAGAGAGAGAACAATAATTTAATTAACTAATTTATTATTTTTTAATTAAAAATACGCCTTGGTAATAGCTATAAGGGATCAATCGAAGGACTTGTAAAAGTGGCAAATGAAAAAATACATCCGTCTATAACGTCTTCCTCCTCTTGACCCCATGGACACCTTTTGTGGAAGTCAGAGGTCACCTTTCAGGGGTTGATTCTCCCTGTCCACCTTGTTGGACGGGGTAGCTCTAGTTTCTGTTGCTGTGCCCTGTCCTTCACAATGATCTTCAGGGGGATTTCCGTCTCTACCTCTTGGCTGCCCACAGTACTGGTGTTACTGTTGTAAGATGCTACATCCAGCTTGTTTGTGGGCACCAGGGCTAGAACTCGGTTGGTTGGATCTGAGCAGCAAGTGCTTATCCACACTGAGCCAACTCCCTGGCTGGAACCTTTGGGTTGTCTAACTCTGAAGCCCAGCCTGCCTCTTGGTTTATTAAGTTGCTCACATCTCAAACTCCCTGGCATCCTCATGCTTCAGTTCGCAAGTGCTGGGATTACAGACATGAGCGTCACACACTGATTGTTCAACAATGAAAATATTACAACGTAAACCAGAGAACCGAGACGGTAACCAGATTAAGCAAAGTCTTTTCAAAGATGGCGGCTGTTTGACCACATGCATATTCCAATGAGGAAGAGTATAATCAGAGAGAGAGAGAAAGAGACAGAGAGAGAGAGAGAGAGAGAGAGAGAGAGAGAGAGAGAGAGAGAGAGAGAGAGAGAGAGAGAGAGAGAGAAAGCTTCCATGAGAGAAATAGGAGATGTCCAGGAGCCTGGATTCCTAAGAAGTCGGGAGAAGATGGCGATCAAACATATAAGGTGGGATTGGCCTTAGCCATTTCCCCCATTGAAACTGGAAGGAAAGCATGGGTGTGTTGGGACATTCTCCCCTCACTGCGCCGCGCTCAGTGGAACAGTCACCGATGTTACCTGCTAAGAACAAGCAGGTACAACATCTGACTAAACTGGGGATGAGATTCCAAGCCTCTGCAAGGCTGATTCTGGGTTTTTCTAGAAGAACCCACTGAGAGACCAAAAGGAAGGGGAGTAGGGGGTGACTGTTTGCTTTGTAGCTGCAAGACTGAAGGGGAAAGGGATTCCTGGGATCAATGAGACATGTGAGGAATAATAGCTGACGAGCCAGCTTAGAAGCTGGACTTCTTATTCAGGACCAGAATGACCATAGCATGAACATTGAGCACAAAATAATAAGACACATTTCCAACACAATCCATCCCCTCTGTTTCAGCATCCACAGCGGGAGAGAAGCAGGACGCTGAACAAATCTACGAGGACTGTTACTTAGCAGCACCAGAGCCCCCAGGAGGAAGAAGGGGAAAACCCAATTGCAAGGCTGAGCAGAGTGACAGGTGCCTGTACCTGTAATGCTTGCAGAAGAGGTAAGAGGATTGGGAATGAAAGGCTAGCTTTGACTACACGGGCTGTTTAAGACCAGCCACCTGTGGTTCACAGAAACAATGACAAACTGAACAAATGGCAGCGTCCACCTCTACCAGTTTCTGAGTCTGCACTGCAATCTCTTTATGCCTTCCTGCATCAGAGTCTCATTATTTTAGTCATGATGAATCGGTTCTTTACCGCAGCCAGTGGATGATCAGGAACGGTGGGACACGGTGCCAGGGAATGGGGTTAATGGTGAGATACTCCTGCCTGGATTTACTCATCAGGCAAACGTAACAGATGGTCATCAGCCCAGGAATCTCATGTCTGAAGTTCAAAATAATATTCCTAGCTATTAATAAACGCAGCTAGGTATCATAGGAGAGCATCGGGATCTTCATTATGTCTAATGGAGTCTCACTGTTAGCCTGGAATTCTTGATCTTCCTACCTCAGCTGCTGAGTGCCGGGATCACAAGTCACAGTGACCCATGCCAAGGTCATGCTGACAAGAGCCCAGGGATTTATTTAAAGGCTCAGTGCGGGTCAGTGATTTGCCATAAGAATATGCTGCCTGTGATTCTGAGAAGCCCCGCAGCTCCAGAGTTATGAGAGTGGCTCAGGGCATGTTAACACAGAGTCTGTCCCTCCTAAAGTTTCAGTCAAATTTCTCAGGTGGAACCACGGAACAACCCTCCCTGTGAGCAGAAAAGGGTAGTCTTTGCGGAATTGCCTATTATCCACAGTTCTGCCGGAACAATAGAGAACATAATAGCCACGGCAGCCCGCATCTGATGGAGGGCATGTCACACCAGCCCGTCTTCGGATGTTCAGCCTTTTCAGGCTCTTTGCACTATTTGTACTTTGAAAGACCCCATTTTACTCTGATATAATATAGTACTTCTACAGGTTTATAATAAAATACTTAAAGACAGGTTTTCGTCTAAAACCATAGAGCCTCTACTTCTCTCCCTGACAGAGAAGATTGTGTAATGACTAGTCATCTGCCAACCTCACCATTATTTCCACATCTGTCTTCAATTTCATAATGGCTCAGAGTAAAGGTAAGCATATTGCATATGATTTCTGGCTCTGTGGGCACATTTCACTTCCTATTGCAAAATAACAGAGTACGGAATAATTGGATCCATGGCTGTAAGAGAAGCCTAGGGAGTGCTGTAGTCCCCTGTACGTCATTAGTGATTGCTGGGACCTGGAACAGAGGGCTCACCCTCTCTGGGCCCTAGTTTCTGTCACTAGCAGATATGAACCCCTTCAAATTTCTGTTGTTCTTACCATTCATCTTCTGGTCATCTGGTCTACTGCAATAGTTTTCATGGCTGTCCCAAAGTTCTCTTCTCTGTCTCGCTGCTGCCAAACCCAGTTCCCAAAGCGTATGTTCTCACCTGTGTCACTCCCAGCATTTCCTGACAACATAAGGAACACTTATGACAACATAAGGGCACTTAAGCGTCCCACTGGGGTCACGAAGGCCCCTATCTGGCCTCAAGTCCACTTTGCTTGCAAATTCTTGGGGCTGTAGATCTCACCTGTATTCTTTTTTGCCTTCGCCACTGAAAGAACAAAGGATCTTGCTCCTTAGATCTTAGATTCTCCCCCCCCCCACACACACACACAGCTAGAAATCAAAATTAAGTCAGGAAAACTTCATGGGATGTTTTCTAATCTGTTTTCTAGACTTCACTATTGATTTGGACCTTGGACAGCTATTGCTTTACATAGTTTCTGCCCAGGGCAATATGAAGGTAAACTTGGTTTTTAATTTTTGCTTTCCTCTCCTCTTGTCTCTGAACTTCCTAATGGAAAAATTATTCCCACAAAGTAACTTAGCACCACAACTTTATGAATGTGACACCTTTCTTTACTTCTGTAACACAGGAATTCAATTCTAAATATGAAGTGATTTACAATATTATAAATTGTAATATTATAAATTACACAAATATTCATGCTGATATAAGGAAGGATCTGCAAGCTTTTGAAGTCACGGATAAATGTGTACTACTGGATCTTGTTTCCTTTGACTGATGCGAGTTAGTTGCTTGTACGGAAAAGGCAACACCAGCCTACATAAATGACAACAAAATTAAATATCAAAGATGTGTTTAATATTGCATAGCTTTAAATAAGACAAGATGATCATTCAAGTACATTTGAGTCAACATTTCCAAAGGCATGTGATTTATGTAGGCGTTCTGACTTGATGACTTATGCCTTGTAAGCAGAAAAGAAAGGTAAACACCAGAGGGCCTGTACACTACTGCTATACCAGGAAAAAAAAATCTATGAAACATTTTCCATATTAGTCACCTATTTCACAGGCCAATGACCCCGAGAACTGCTAAAATAGTCAATTATTTAAAATGCAGCAAAGGAAAATAAGCATTGAAAATATTTTCTTCCTCTTTCTATGTTTGTTTGGTTTTTTATTTTGTTTTGTTTGTGCTCTAACACTGAACCACACCCCTGGTCCTATTTATCACACTTTTTAAATGATTGTATATGCTAAGCCTAATAACACAGCTATCTTATGCTTATCTTAGTTTATAAGTCTTTTGTGATAATGATTAGGTTCTTTATTTACGTGGTTACAGTCTTCACTAACCAATACATTTACTGGTTACAGATGATACATGATAATCAATTATCATGATGAAATTTATTTAGAATGTATTGAGAGCCATCGTGTGCCCTTTGGTATTCTGAGCCGCAAGTGAGACAAAGAACAGCTCAGAGAAATACGGACTCTCGGGAAGCCCACACTGTATTTAAGAGAGACAGAAAATAAGAGAATGCTAAGATGATTTCACACAGTGATAAACACTATGGAGAAATGAAAGGGGGTGGTAGGAGGCAGAGCAAGAGGCGGATGACTTGAGCTGTCAAGGAGAATGTCAGCCTACACGACAAGAGTCAGCCATGCGAAGACCTGGGAGGAGAGCGGTACACACTCAGAGCGAAAGCAAAGGCCTCTGACTGGCAGCAGGGGGCAGCGTAGAGTCTGTAGCACGAGCGTCAGGAGACCTCAGAGAAGGAGCGTGGTGGATGGGAAGGGGCTTCCCACGCCTGTGTGTTGGCCACACTGAAGGAGTTGGATATTATTGGAATTTCATCTGTACATCGCTAAAATCTTAAAGAAGGAGTATGCCATCTATGTGTATTGTTTGAAAAGAACATTTTGAACCCTGAATGGGAGAGAAGAAGGAGGGGGAAAGCAGGAATGAAAACAGCTCATGCAATGCAGGTCACAGTAGAGGAGGGTATGCAGCACACTTCTGACAGCACATACAGGACTTGCTAAAGTCCAGCCAAACGAAACCCAGTACAGTGAATAAAGAGTGGACATGAAATCCACCAGGAGCTAAGGAGATGTTGGCATTTGATGGCTGCTGGGCAGAGAGAGAGTCAGTTCCTCCACTTATGTGATCCCTGGGAGGTCAACCATGTGCCGGGCAGGCCCCACTCCCAGGGACAATAAGAAGGAGAAATCTCAGAGTTGGGTGGGAGAGGATGAGAGGGCAATTATGGAGAGAGTTGTGGGGAGTTATATATTCAAAACACTCCGTGTGAAATTCTCAAAGAATAAATATTATTCAAAAGCATAAAATGGCCAGGCATGGTGGTGCATACCTTTTAATCCCAGTCTCCGGAGGCAGAAACAGAGGGATCTCTGTGATTTCCAGGCCAGCCTTAGCTACAGAGGGAGTTCCAGGACAGCCAGGGCAACATAGAGAGAGAGAGAGACCCTGTGTCAAAAACCAAAAGCTAAAAAACAAACCAAAACATTGAGTTTTACATCTTCTCTACTTAGCATAGAACTTAGAATATAGCAAAGTTAATAAATATTAGTAGAATTATGAATCAATAACAATATATTTATTTTAAAATTAAGTTTATTATCATCCAAATCGACCATCTTTCACAGGTCAAACTGCACAAATATAGTTTCCTAATTAGATACATAAGGTATATGATGGTGCACTGAGTAACTCCGGGTCTCTGCTACATTGGCTTCCTCTGGCCTATGTAGTCTGAGACTGAATTGAGCAAATACTGCTTCCTTCCAGAACCATGGCTTTCAATACACAACTAGAAACAGAAGAATTTAAACCTACCTGAAAGGTCGGATGCAGAGATGACATGGTGGATAATCAGGTCTGGCCCTTTCTGACCCTGGTGGATCTGATCACAATTCAGCACTCAAAAAAAAAAAAAAAGGACCAGAGATGGGAGGTGGAGGTAGGGTGGAGGCCAAAGGAAAGCGGACCACCATGGCACGTGAGCAACAAGATTCCAATCAGAACAAGCCACTCTGACTACCCAGGATTGCTTGAGGAGTCGGGAGATAAGTGAGAGACAGATGAGCAAACTGTGAAGTTGGTTTGCAGGATAACACAGCTGCCTCTGAAGAGCAATGCACGCAGGGAAGGCAGGAGCTTGCTTGGGCAGAAGCTGGGACTGACTTGGCGCTGATGGAGGAGCGTTTCCTTCCTTTGGGGGAAACTGCCAGTTTGCATGACGTGTGTCTTCCCAGTGTTTACCTCTGTTCAGTGTCCCTTTCTCATCACTGAGACAAAAATGCTGAGCATAAGCAACTTCTACGCAGAAAAGTTTATTTAGCTCACAGTTTCGGAGATTTTAGCTCACATTGTGGCGGGAAGGGTCCAGCATAGCAGCTCAAACCATAGAAGGAAACACTCTGTGAGTTCATTTTACTCCGCAGTGGTATTCGAATGTGTGACTCATTGAGATAATCCACTCTGAATTTACCCAGATGAAGCATCCCACACAGGCAGCGAGAGCTGCTAGCCCGCGACAAGTCCGCGGGCTTGAGTCTCCTAATTCATCGCATGATTCCTTCTTAAAAACTAAGCAGAGGCAGGTATAGTGAAGCACATTTGCGATCTCAGCACTTGGGAGGTGAAGGCAAAAGGATTAAGAGTACGAGACCATGCACAGCTCAATAGTGAGTCCTGGGCGAACTTGGACTACATAAGTCCTAGTTTAAAAAATAAAGTAATTAAAAATATTTAGAATTAAATTGGCTTTTAAATGTACGAACAAACAATGAAACACTTCAACAATAAGGAACCACTCTTATTCATCTTTTATATTCCCAGCCCTGAATGAATGAATAAAAAAATTGAATGAACAGTGTATGTTAAATTCTGCCTCCTTTTAGATTAGAATCTAAGAATTATTCTAAAGTGGCAGAAGCGAAAGAAAGCAGGAATTTTATTTTTGCCCTTTAGGGTAATGAACACATCAAGAACTGAATTTTTCCTAGAATGGAAATGTCTTCCCGTGCATGGAGACAGCCTTGGACCTTGTAGGAATCGCCAGGTTTCGTCCCCACCTAGACTACTGCAGCACTGGAAGACCTGCAAGAGGTATCAGCCAACAGATGCATAATTTTTGGTTTTTTGGGGTTTTTTGTTTTTTACTGGAATTGAACAACCCTGTATTCCTGGAATTGCTATAAAAATTGATTGGATTTTATTTGAAATCAAAAGTAAAGAGAAGGTCATCATCAGTAAGGCCAGAAACAAAAGAATTCATGGAAGACCTACAAGCAGAGCAGGAAGAAGACATGCACAGTGAGCACCTGAGAGCGGCTTTTCATCAGGAAGAGAAGGTACCCACCATATGCAAGCCTGCTGAACTTCTAGCCTTAAGTTTCCATAGCTTTGCCCGCTCGTGCTCATCAATACACATTTATTTTGACTGTATCTATTCATGCTTACAGTAGGTGACTGCACAAACACACCAGAAGGCTCACAAATGAGGCAAGCAGATGCACAGATACAATATAATAGAAAATAAAGGTGCACAAGTCTTTCTCCCCATTTATTATGTAAGCCATTAAACTATATTTAATTAAATGTTGTCTAAATACACCCAGTGTTCATAAACATAGATTTTATTCTCCAGTCAACAACTGGAACTCAATCCACTGGAGACTAACATGAAGAAGAGTACGAGCTTGAAATTTGAGGATTCCTCCCTCCCCAGGGCTTTGGTTAAATCGAACGAAGGGCTACACATTGCCATTAGCCACTTACTTTCAAAAGAATAAGAACACTGTAAACTCCATGTGTTTCTCATCTGAGACCCGAGGAACGAGAGGGAGAAATAAAACCAGACACTGGGAAACTACAAAATCACAGTATCCTGTTTCTAGAAGCTAACGGAACGTGCCAAAGAAGAAACGAATGTAAAATCAAACTTCAGTCAACTTAGAAATTCCCTGTCAAAGCACTATAAAAGAATATATTGTACAAGTACCCCTTGTGGTTTGGACCTGGAGTGTGCCCCATAGGTCCAGGTTACAGCATTAGTTACCAACACTTCCAGTAGGTGGTAGGACTTTGGGGAAGGGGCCTGCTGGAGGGAGTTCAGATCATTAGAGGATCCCTGAAAGAAATGTTGAATCCTCTTCTCTCTTTTCTTCCTGTCCCCTATGAGGTGGGCAGCTTTCTCCACCAAATACTTCCCATCAGTGTTCAAGATCACAAAACAAAGCCAAGCAGTCATTCACTGAAACTTCTGCAACTCTAACCAAAAAAGACCTTCTACTCCTTTTGAGTTGGTTTCCTTGGGAATTCTTTCACAACAACAAAATTAGAGTGTGTAACAAGTAAATCGAACAGGAGCAAGAAAGAGCATGAGGACAAAAATGTTCCCACTAGGCTAGGAGACAGGATGTCATGTTGTCCATATTGATAACAGAATTACTAGACAAAGTAATGAGAGGAAGCACCCGCCTTTTGCTACATCTGTCTACGTGGTGTAGAGAGAGGGTGGTCCCCTGTATCAAACCTGTGTCACTGAAAAGATGAGCTTCTGAAAAACATTTGTGGTGTTGTGTAAGTGTACTGAGCTACAGCTGTAGACTCATCAGCCAGCACTCTGCTCAGCTGATACAAGGGAAAGGCTCTGTGATTGGTCTCACCTCTTTACAGCCTCACCGTGACCACTGCTGCCATCGCTCGCCTGCTTGACCAACGATGCCTTTTGCTCTCCCTTTCACATTACAGAAGCAACTATAATGTTACAATAGTTAAAGTTCAGATATCCAGGGGACATTATATTTTGTATTTTTTTATTCACAAATGCTGAGGGTTTTTTTTTTTCTTCTACACTGAAGAGAACGAATACAAAGAACACACCCCTGTGGGTCTTGTTTCGGGAAGCTTCAGAGATGCTTATAAAGTGAGTACTCCACCCTCCCTTCTGCTTCCCCTGTGGGAAGCACGCATTGCTGTTCTCTAAGCATGCGTTTCGAGTTTCCATTCACAGGTTGAAAGTGTGCTCCGCAATCTGATTCTTACAGACCTGCAATAATTCTGTTCTTATCATGCATTCATGTCCTGGCGTCAAAGTGCAGCTTCAGATTGCTACAAAGCTCGTCCACAGTAGAAGCCCTCCCCACGCTGTGACTGCTCCACCTCTGCCCTTCCGGGCATGCTGGGTCAGCTCCAGTGCCGTGCTGTCACAAATGTTACTGAGCTTCGGTGGTTTCACTATGAACTTGTGTGAGAATTTCCTGGTGTTATCTTCGTTGCACGGCCCTTCCATGTTCTTTTGATTCCTGTTTCACAGATCTTTTTCAGGAATTTCCATTTATTCTAATTGTCATTTCCTGGTTGGCTGTAGATTTTTCAAATAACTTCATCCAATTTCTTTGCTATTCTGATCACAGTGTCAATATTCTGAACTAAATGCAGGGCATATTTATGTAGGATCCTAAAGGAATTGCTAATGGTCATTGAGCTGATTAGTTTTGAATGTTCCCATGACACAACCTAGAATAAATCAATGGGGAGAAAATGCTTAATTAAAAAACTGTTTAAATCAGGTTGGCCTACGGCCATGTCTGTGAGGAGTTGTCTTGAGTGTTAATGGGGGTGGTAAGATCCACCATGCGTGTGAGCGGCACCATTTACTGTGTCTAAGAGTGAAAGAATCTGGCTGAGCACAGCATCAGGTCAGCAGTGTGCAGCATTCACCTTGACTGTGGATGTGATGTGGCTCGCTGCTGGAGTTCCTGCCTTGCCTTCCCTCCAACAGTGGACAGTAGCAGGGAAGGAGAAGCTGAATAAGCCTGTTTATCCTCTAAATTGTTTTCAGTCAGGGTGTTTTATCATAGCAACAAAATAGAAGTAGACTACTTGTACGGGTATACCGTAAACCCGTGGCTTTGGTAGATAGAAGTGTTGGATTGCACGATGCCATGGAGGTCTTTACAATATGAAACAGGGCCTTAAGTTCATAGATTGCAAAACATCCGGAGGCCCCACGGGAGCCTTCACTATAAATGTATCTTTGCTTCATTGCCATTTAAAAGTTACTCAAACATCAATTCTTGATAGTACGGCTCTTTAAACACTGAGCTAAAAGTGTTCTTTCAGACACTAGACATAGAATGAGGTCAAAGTGAAGAAACAAGAATGCTGGAGAGGACTGAGGAATTCATTAGGTGAGTGTCCAGAGAACCACTGAAGTGGGTACCAAGAGAAAATATGGAGCTATTGCCCCAAGACTGAAATAGGAACATTTCAAGATATCAAGAAATAAAAGGAGAGCTCCTAATGCTAAAGGAATCCTAAATCTTTTGAGTTTGACTAGAGTTTAGCTTAATGGAAATACTTTACATAGAAATACAAGCAAACATTAAAACATAGAATTGGTACCAGGTATTTCCTTTATAAAAAACTAAAGCAATTTAAATCTTTTTCAAAGTGGATGTATCTTTAATGCAAAGGAGAACCATTGAATCAACCATGACTTTGATCTTTGATGGTATGTCTTTGATTAAATTGAATTTTAGTAATGTGGTCATTCCTCTTGTTTTGTTTCATTTCTCACCAAAGAAATAAAAAATCATCCTGAAAAGGTTAATGTTAGCTCCTTCTGCTTCTTAATCTAATTCTCTACTAACATTCCCATTTTCTGAAAGTTGCTACAACATATTTCTCACATATTAATAGCAGTGCCACATTAATGCCTTATGCATATGTGAGATATTAAAATGGGAATACATAGATACAAAGACAAGAATAAAAATGATGATAATAGTAGATTTGTTCCTAACTATAAACAATGCAAAGCCCTTTCAGAGTCTAACTAATGTGTTAGACTCAAAACAGCCAATATGGAACTTCTTGCTCCTAGGCAATAGGCTTTCTGTCCTCAGAGAATAAATTTGACTTACTAGGCTGACTTTGGTTATGGCAATAGAGAATTATCAGAGTGAGGCCTTTGGGGGCTTATAAAAACTTATATATTTGGTAAAATATGCTTTGTTCCTGACCATCATTTCAAAAGTAATAGTGTAGTCAGACTCTTTAAGGGACTGAAGCAAAAGTTCTATCTAGTTACTGCAACCAACTCAAAGTCCAGGGTCTCTGGGTGACACAAGTTTCTCTCTGTCAAATGTGGAAATGTCTTCTTTGGGTTCAGTGCTGTGTAACATAAAGAGTACAAACTGCCTTACCTCCTTCCACTCCCCCACCACGCACTCTCCTCTAACAGGAACGATGTCACCACAGGGGACAAGAATAACCTGACACTGCCCCACAACAACAATGCATTTCTTCTGGAAGGTAATTTGAAGGTGACTGTATTCTGGAATTCATCTGTATCCCTACCTTCCTCTCTGGAGATCCTTCATGAGTTACCCTCAAAGGCCATGGGTGAAGCAGGAGCTGAGAAATGCGCTTCCGTTGTGGCTCTGGGAGCCTGAGGGTGGTTGAAAGCTGCGTCCCCTGTACAGTATAGTTCCCTCCAGCAGCTTCTAGACCGCTAGCGCTGTGTTCGCAGTTACTTGCCCTGCACCAACACTGGGTGATCTTCCTTACAAAGAATCCCGGAAGGGATGGTGTATTCCTGTGTCTCCCCCCATCGAGCTTCTCTACTCCCGGACCTGAGGCTGACTGCTCAAAGATCTCACGTATCTTGTGGGGCAGTCCCAGCGGGCTCAGTCCCACTAGTGCTATTGGAGATGGTTGTTCTTGAACTCTGCTTCTTGATGGCTGTAAACTTCTTACTAGAGAGCTCTACTCCTGAGGTTCCTGCTAGCCACAGCAGAGCAAAACTCCAACGTTCAGAGATGACTGTAGTAGACCTCTATTTCTCGCCTGTGTAAGTTCTGAAACTGGGGCTCATCGCCTTCTATGCTGTGGCTCTTCAGGGTCTCAGGCAGTTCCCAGGGATGCCGTGTTCTCTGCTCAGTCTGCGGGAGGAGAAACTGTCTAGAGAGCTGCATGTAGGGGCAGCTGTACAGTGGTACCCACGCAGTGGCTCTATTCACATTCTGTCAACTAAAACCTAATCACACAGACACATTAACTGAAAGGGAGAGTAGAAAGGAAAATTAATCTATGTGTCCCCCTATATGTATTGTTATCAACTGAGTGTACAACTAAGCTGTCTGTTATAACTCCCTCCCAAAGTTCATCATTTTCCCATAATTACTACAATCAGCCATCTTTAATTTGGTTTCTAAGGAATCTTTACACTTATTTCCTCTTTCTCATTCCTTCTGCGACATCCCTCAATTGGAGAGATGCATACATCCATGCATTTTTTTACACGCATGTTCTCGGGTGAGCTGGATCTCACAGTCCCACCAGGAATAGAAGGAAAGCACACAAACAACCATGCAGCAATACACAGGCGGAGAACAGGAACCCTGGCAACTCCAGAACATACGCATAGGAGAAGCCAGAGAAAGCATCTGAGAGAAGGCAGACTTATGCTGAAGGTTTCAGGAGGTTTTCTGGGGTTGTCGGAGGAGAGGAGAGCCTTTAAAACCACGTGGAAGACATTCAAACACATTAATTAGCAGCATGTTTAGGGGCTGGAGGAATGAGTCAACAGTGAGGACCATGTACTATTCTTGTGGAGGACATGAGGTCAGTTCCCAGTACCACGTCGGGCTACTCACAACCACCTGTAACCCCGGCTCCAGGGAAGCTGACTGTCTTATGGACTCCACAGGCTCCTGCACTGTCAGGAGCATATTCTCACACATAAGCACACATGTATACACATAATTTTAATGTTTAAACTGAATTCTGGGGTTTGAGAGAAGATGCAGCAGTTAAGAGAACTGTCTGACCCTCTAGAAGACCTGGGTTTAACTCTGGGCACCTACATAGCAGGTTACAAACGCACATAACGCCAGTTCCAGGAAATCTGACACCGGCAGCACCAGGCAAACACTCATACACATAAAATAAAAATAAATGAAATGTTTTTTAAAATTAAACTTCAAAAAACATTGTGTTCAACATATATTACCAAAACTTATTTAGCATTCACCTTTTGATTTAAATAATAGAAATAAAAGAAAAAGTTGTGAGGACACAAACTTCACATGGGATATTGGGACATGCATTATATTGCAGTAACAGGATCCTATTCTTTGGTATTCATATGTAACTTTTATTAAGCATATCTACCTTGGGACATGACTGAATTTTAAGCATGATCATGTTTCTCTTCTTCTACCACATTAAGCATCCTTGTAGCCCAGAGAGAACACCGAACATGCCACATTTAGGTGGGGAAAGTCAGTGTTCCTACTGAGGGCATCACATATCTCTGTTGCTGTTGCACTTAGATAGCTTTTAAATCCTTGCTTCTGATAAATCTAAAGGACCCAGGATCAGCAGGCAGATCACCAAAAATAAATTTTTGATTAGAGCAATTATTCAGAAGGAATAAATGAGGCACTGTTATATAATCATCCTCCAGTCCCTTCTGCTTATTCAAATAAACAGGTTTCTTGGCACTTAGGTCTTTTACAGGAGCAATGTGGGTAGAATTGTCAATGAGCTCTGTCTTTTCGGAGCAGCAAGTGATATTCATGCACAGATCCAAATGCGAATGTGCCTGTTTATTATGCTAGGCTGCCTTCTTTTAGGGCCACAGGCCGATTCTGGAATACCACATGCAGGTAACCACCTCAGAATTGGGCAGAAATACGTCCCACAGACAAATCTACGTTCCAGGACTGGGTAACATTACCCAGGAATCTGGTCCTCTGAGTCTGTCCCTTCCTGGTCTTTTGGTGACTCCTAAAGCCAATCGTGAGTCACTCCTGATGCCAGGTGGAACCACAACCCTGTTACAGACCTCAGACCGTCAAGTCCGTGGCCAAGTCACTTACAGAACTGCCACCAAGCAGCACGGGCAATTCTGCCCATTTTTCTAAATTCTAATACACAAAACCCAAAGTAAGTTCCCACTCTTCATTTTTCCTTCTTCCTTTTCTTTTCCTTTCTCTTCTTTTCTTTCCTTTACTCTTCTTTTCATTAACACTAGTCAAAACCCAAGCATGCTTCCTCTAGCATCTGGGCACTGTAGCTTGTTCCCTGAGCCCTATCCCCTTCCACCATGTGGCTGTGTGACAACTCAAAAGGTACCGATTCCTCTCCTCCGTCTTTCCTGCACCTGTGGAGACAGACTCCTCTTTGACCCTGTTGTTTCTCTTCAAACTTTATTAAAAGTGTCATTGAGCTTTAAAAAAAAATACCTAAGCAAAATGTGAGCAAATTCAGGGTTCTATCAGCAAGACTAAAATATTGTTCAGGCAGCCATAGTCAGACTCAGTTTAGGTCCTAATGTAAGGCCATGAGCAGGCAAGAACTAGGGTTTGCCTCAATAAGACAAGGACGGGCTCTAATGTAAGGCAAGATTCAGGTCCCTTCCTGCCTGCAACATCTCTCTCACCCTCCAGCGACACACTGCAACACTGACTGTAATGAAGGTGGCCACTCTCCTCCTTCCCACCATTTGCACCTACTGTAAACTTGGCAACAACTAAACTACATTTATCTTTGGGAGTCATTACCCTTGCCAACTCTTAGCACCGCCCTCTGCATGTGATTTAATAGTAACTAGAATGCATTGAATGTTTGCCACTGCCAAGCACAGCTCCATATGCTTTCTGTGCAATGAAGGATTTAACACTCCCCGCAGGTGAGATCCAGAAAGCATCAGAAAGCTTCAGTTCCTGCCAGAGGTCACAGGTGTGGGAGCTTGTTTGCCCTCTTCTCACTCTGGTGTTTCTGCCTCTAATTAGCATTCGTTGCGGGAAACTGAATTATCTCTGCTTGTTACCCAGAAAATGCACGGAGCTGATTACTAGTTGTGTGCCCGGTATGGCAGCGTGTGCTGGGTGCTTCGACATGTTATCTTGCAGAATGCTGGTTTTCTAGCCCCTACAAATATGGAATGTTAACTGAAGAGATGCTGAATAAATCAGTCACATCACCAGCTACGTAGAATCACTACTGGCCTCCTCTTTTGCTGTTTTGATGCAAACAGAAACCATACAGCCATTTATAAGAGTCAAAACAAATTACTTCTTTCTGTTAATGTGGGTTAGCCAGTAATAACTGACGTCTTGAAAACCCTATTCACTTTTATTAACCGGATCTATTTTTTTTTTTTTTTACCAATTGTGTACAGGATGTCTCTGTGTGTTCTTAAATCCTGTTTCCATAAGTTTTTGTGATATATCTTACTGTGAATTCTTAGATCTGTAAGATATTTAAATGAGCAATTAAGCTGGATGGTGCTGGCACACGCCTTTAATCCCAGCACTTGGGAGGCAGAAGCAGGTGATCTCTGTGAGTTCGAGGCCAGCCTGGTCTACAAGAGCTAGCTCCAGGACAGGCTCTAAAGCTGCAGAGAAACTCTGTCTCGAAAAAGAGCAACTAAATCTAGTAAATTGATTTCCTCTGCCAGTGAATTTACTAAGGTGCCAGAGAGCCAGATAAGACTCTAACCAACCAGCTTGGCACATGATATCTGATTTGTTCCTCTGTTTCCTGTCTCCTATAAGGCGCCAAAGATTGTATTATAAAATTCACAGATGTATTTAATAGGTTACCACCCTTTGAGAACTTTCTGATCCTGTCGAGTAAATAATAGCTCAACCATTAAAATACTTCAACATGAGAATATGTAGTCTGTTCTATTAAAATGCACTTAAATACACACACACACACACACACACACACACACACACACACACACCTTAAGAAACCTTAAGATATAAACAAGTTTTAAAAAACGATTCAAGAAAAAGAGCAGGGACTAGATTTTAGATTCGTTCCACCTGAGTTTGCCTGAGTGAACTTCAGCACATCCCTAGAGCAGGATAGTATGTGAGTGCCGTTTAAGGTAAAGTCAAAAACAAAAACCTGGGAGATTAAAGCAGGCAAAAGTAGACAAAGACCTCCCCATTTTGATACATATCCAGAAACTGTTTTGTCTCTACCATTTCTGGACTTTATTCTGCAATTTTGCTTCCATCAAAGTTCAAAATCTCATAAGGAAAACAAGAAAACAAAAGAAGACAACGCGGAGCCCAGGATTAAAGCCAAGGGACGGCAGAGAGTAAAAGGCTCCGGCAGGGTCTGTCTTTGCAAAGGCAATTTCCAATTGCACTGGGAGTAAGCAGCAAGGGCCACTTACTGCAAACCTGATTCCTTAATTAATTTACATCTAAATCATGTAATGTAAACTGATGAGGAAATCGCTCCTGTGACCAAAGCTTTTTTTTTTTTTTTTTAATGTGTGCCTTAGGATACCACAGCAATCATCAGAAAGGACCAAACATCAACAAAGGCTTCATGAGAATGTGGAGCTTTAAGTCGGCGGATGAGGTGAGGGTGTGAAATATTCCCCAAGATAAATGAGGAGCAGCTCGGGAGTTAAGGAAGCACTTACACTTCCAGGGGACATCATTCAGCACCCACATCTGAGCTCACAAATGCCTGTGCCTCCTGCTCCAGGGGATCCAGTGCCCTCTCTGGCCTCCACAGGCACCTGCACGCATATGCACATGCCCACGCAGAGACATATATACAGACATAATCAAACCAAGCAACATGAGAAGTTAAAATAAGATTTAAAATATGACAGAAGATGGTGAGACAATGGCCTAGATCCATTGCTTGCTGAGGGACTGAGAAGCAGGTAAGCCGGCGGAATGACTTCCAATCCAGCTCTGAACTCAAAGACAGAGAATGCCAATGTCCTGCTCAAAGACAACCAAGCAGAGAGGGCAACCTCTACTTTACTCCACTTTTTATTCTGCTCACACAGGAAGCCAACTAGAGAGGTCTACCCACACTGGAGAGGAAAGTACAGCCTCTTGAGTTACCCACCTAATGCAAATAGAATAATGTCGAACCAAACAGTTGGCTACTGTTTACCAGTCAAACTGAAACCTAAAGATAATCACCACCCTGTGGATGGCTATGAAAACTGACAATTTAAGCTTATAATTCCTATGGCTTTAAAATTTCATCTGCCCAGACTATAGGACCTACAACCCCAGGCAGCTGTACTGGAGGTTAGAGTGGCCCCAGGGACCCAAGAGAAGTTACTACCCACTGCCCACTAAATCCCTTCAAGACTGTCCAACAACCCTGAACTGTACCTCCACCCCTGGGCTCCATATCCCAGCCTACTACTTTGGAAGAAGTCTGTGGTTTTACCAGAAGCCAGGCAGGATCAAGCAACACCCCAAGGAAGGCTGCCTACTGTCTACTGTTAGTTAACACTCCCTAAAGCCTGCCCAATAACACCAAACTTCAACTCCTCCCCTGGACTGTATACTAGGGCCTACAGACCCAGCAGCAGCCGTATAGGAGGCCAGGCTGCTTATAGAATCCCCAAAAGCAAGGCTGGATCTAGGTCTACAACTTCAGAAGAATTCAGCTTTACTATAGCATAGGATGGATCTAGGGACCCCAGCGCTGGCAACTGTACTGGAGGCCAGGCTTGTCCTAAGGACCCCAGAGACCAGAGGAAATCTAGGAGTCCCAGAATACATACCCTTCCCTGGTCTCCACATCCTTTTCTAGCACTTCAAAAGAGGACTTTGACCTTAGCAGAAGCCAGGCTGGTCTAGAGACTTCTAGTCCCCCCCAAAACAGAGGGGACACCATACTGAACCCAAAGACATGCTAGTAGCCATAACTCTTGGCCATTTAGGCCAGAAGACCAGAGAGGAAAGAAAAAACAAGAAACAAAGCACCCATTCAACAAAGACAAATGCAGGAATCAACAATACCTAGACCTAAAATCTCCCGAAAACCCGATGTCTAAAGGCCACTGTAAGAATACAACCAGTAATAGAAAAGGAAATATGGCATCACCAGAGCCCAGCTATTCTACAACAGCAAGACCAACACAACTGAAGCACAAGAAAATGACCTTAAAATTATTTTATGAAGATAATACAGGTCCTTAAAGTAGATAAAACAAATCCTTTAAAGAAATTGAGGAAAAACAAACAAAAAAATGGAAGAAATTGATAAATCCCTATAAGAAAACCAAGAAAAAGCAAACAGATAAAGGAAACTATTCAAGACCTGAAAATTTTTAAAAAGCCACAAATGGAGGGAATCCTCAAAATGGAAAATCTGGGTAAGTGAACAGGAACTACAGACACAAGAATCACCAACAGAATACTAGAGATAGAAGAGAGACTCTCAGGCATTGCAGACACAATGGAGAAAATAGATTAATCAGTCAAAGAAAATGTCAAATATAAAAAACCTCTAACACAAAGATATCCAGGAAATCTGGGACACTATGAAAAGATCAAACATAAAAAATTACGAGAAGGGAAATTCAGAGAATATATTTAACAAAATCATAGAAGAAAATTTCCCAAACTAAAGACATGCCTATAAAAGCAAAAGAAACTTACAGAACACCGAACAGATTGGTTCAGAAAAGAAAATTTCCTCGCCACATAATAATCGAAACACTAAACACACAGAAAAAAATAATTTTAAAAGCAGCAAGGGGAAAAGGCCATGTAGCATATAAAGACAAATGTATCAGAATCACACTGAGACCCTAAAATCCAGAAGGGCCTGGATTGACATCTTGCAGACTCTTAAGAGACCATGGATGCCAATCCAGACGACTATACCTGCAAAGCTGTCAATCACTATAGACTGAGAAAACAAGATACTTCAGGACAAAGTCAGATTTAAACAATATCTATCCACAAACCCAGCCCAGCTCCAAAGGAGGTACTAGAAGGAAACCTCCGACTCCAGGAAGTTAACTACACCCATAAAAACACAGGCAATTGATAATCTCACTCTAGCAAATACACAAACACACACAAAACCACCAACAACAAAATAACAGGAATTAACAACCATTGGTCATTAATATCCCTCAATATCAATGGACTCAATTTGCCAATAAAAAGATACAAGCTAATGGATTGTATATGAAAACAGGACCCAACATTTTGCTGCATACAAGAAACACACCTCAATATCAAAGATAGACATTATCTCAGAGTAAAGGATTGGTAAATATTTTCCAGTCAAATGGATCTAAGAAGTAAGCTTGTATAGCTATCCTAATAGCTGACAAAATAGACTTTCAACAAAAATTAATCAAAAGAAATAGAGAAGGACATTTCATATGCATAAAAAGAAAAATCCACTTGACGATGTTTCAATTCTGAACATCTATGCCCCAAATGTAAGGGCATCCACATCGGCAAAAGAAACATTTCTAAATAATAATAATAGTAGGAGACTCTAATACCCCACTTTTGCCAATTGACAGGTCATCCAGCCAAAAACTAAACAAAGAAACACTGGAAGTAGCAGACGTTATGAGTCAAATGGAACTAACAGATATCTACAGAACACTTCACCTAAGCACAGAAGAATATACCTTCTTCTCAGCACCACATGGAACCTTCTCCAAAGTTGAACATATATATACTTGGTCACAAAGGAAGTCTGAACAGAGACAAAAATTTGAAATAACCCCCTGTATCTTATCAGACCACCATGGATAAGAGCTGAATTTCAACAACAGAAACAACAGAAATCCTACAAAACTCATGGAACCTGAACAACTCTCTAATGAGTTGCCACTAGGTCAAGGAAGATAGAAAGAAAAACGTTAAAGACTTCCTAGAATTCAATAAATATTAACGAACAACATACCCAAACTTATGGGACACAATGAAAGCAGTGCTAAGAGGAAAGTTCACAACACTAAGTGACTTCATAAAGAATTTGGAGAAATCTCACACTAGTGACTTAACAGCACACCTGAAAGCTCTAGAACAAAAAGCAGACATACTTAAGAGAAGTATATGGTTGAAAATAATCAAACTTGGGTTAAAATCAATAAAATAAAACAAAGGGAACAATACAAAGAATCAATTAAACAAAGAGTTGATTCTTAAGGAAAATCAACAAAGTACATAAACCCTTATCCAAACTAACTAAATGGCAGAGAGAGAATATCCAAATCAACAAAATCAGAAATGAAAAGAAGGACATAACAACAAACACTGAGGAAATTCAGAGAATCATTAGGTCATACTTCAAATCCTGTACTCCACAAAATTGGAAAATCTAAAAGAAATAGATAAACTTCTTGATAGATACTACTTACCTAACTTAAACCAAGATCAGATAAACAATTTAAATATACTGATTACCCCTTAGGAAATAGAAGCAATCATTAAAAGTTTCCCAACCAAAAATAGGCCAAGATCAGACTATTTTAGTGCAGAATTCTACCAGACTTTCAAAGAAGAGCTAATGCCAATACTCTTCAAAATATTCCACAAACAGAAACAGAAGGAACACTGAAATTGTTCTATGAGGCAACTGTCACCCTGATACCCAAACCATATAAAGACCAAACAAAGAAAGAGAATTGAAGACCAATTTCACTCATGAACATTGATGTAAAACTACTCAATAAAATACAAGCAAACCAAATCCAAGAACACATCAAAAAGATCACCTACTATGACTAAGTAGGCTTCGTCCCAGAGAACAACATATGAAATAGTTCAACATATGAAAATTTGTCAATGTAATCCACCATATAAACAAACTAAAAGGAAAAAAAAAACACATAGTCATCCCATTAGATGCTGAAAAAGCCTTTGACAAAAATACAACACCCCTTCATGATAAAAGTCTTAGAGATATCAGGGATACAAAGGGCATACCTAAACATGATAAGAGCAATAAATAGCAAGTCAATTGCCAACATCAAATTAAGTGGAGAAAAGCTCAAATCAGTTATACTAAAATCAGGAACAAGACAAGGTTGTCTACTCTTTCCATACTTATTCAATATAGTACTTGACATTCTAGCTAAAGCAATAAGACAACTTAAGGAAATCAATAGGAAAAAAATTGGAAAGGAAGAAGTCAACTATCATTACTTGCAGACGACATGATAGTATACACAAGTAACCCCTAAAAATCTACCAGGGAACTCCTACAGCTGATAAACACCTTTAGTCAAGTGACTGGATACAAAATTAATTCAAAAAAGAAACAGTAGCCCTCTTTATATAAAAGATAAATGGGCTGAGAAAGAAATCAGAGGATCAATACTCTTTACAATAGTTTCAAATAATAAAAAATATCTTAGTGTAACTCTAACAAAGGAAGTGAAAAACCTGTATGACAAGAACTTCAAGTCTTTGAAGAAAGAAATTGAAGAAGATATCAAAAGATGGAAAGATATCCCATTCTCATGGATTGATAGGATTAACATAGTAAAAATGACCATCTTACCAAAAGAATCTACAGATTCAATGCAATCCCCATTAAAATCCCAACACAATTCTTTACACACTTGAAAGACCAATACTCAACTTCATATGAAAAAACAAAAAAGAATCCAGGAGAGCTAAAACAATCCTGTACAATAAAAGAATGTCTACAGGTCTCACCATCCCTAATTTAAGCTCTACTACAGAACTATAGTAATAAAACTACATGGTATTGGCATAAAATAGTCATGAGGATCAATGGAATTGAATCAAAGACCCAGTTGTGAACCCACACACCTAAGGACACCTGATTAAACAAAGAAGCCAAAATTATACAATGCAAAAAAGAAAACATCTTCAACAAATGTTGCTGGTCTAATTGGATGCCAGCACATAGAAGAATGCAAATTGATCCATATTTATCACCCTGTACAAACCTCAAGCCCAAGTGGATCAAAGACCACAACATAAATCTAGATACACTGAACTTGATAGAAGAGAAAGTCGGAAATAAACTTGAACACACTGGCACAGAAGACTACTTCAAGTTAACTGATGTGGTGGCTGCAAAGTTAATCTCACTGTGAGCAAATGAACTGAATGGATATTTTTCAAATGAAGAGGTACAAACAGCCAATACACACATGAAAATAAGTTTCACATCTCCAGTAAACAAATCGATGCAAATCAAGACTACTACACGAGTCTAATTCCAGCCAGAATGGCTACCAATCAAAAGCATTAGATGCTAGGAAAAGGAAACTCAACTCATAGGGAAAGGGGAACTCAACTCCCATATACTACAGGTAGATTGTAATTAAGTCACTGTGAAAATCAATATGAAGTTTACACACACACACACACACACACACACACACAAATAAAAGCTAAAACCAGAACTACCACAGGATATAGCTATGCTCTTCCTGAGTCCATACTGACAATAACCAAAGTCACCCGACGGTGAAGATGCTGTTATGGAATCTGCTATGTACCAGCACAAGGTGAGTGGTTGCGGAAAATGTGCTGTGTATACACAATAGAACTTTATGCTGTTTGAGGGGAAATTCTGGAGCTGAAGATGATCATTATAAGTGGAACAAACTGGCCTCGCAAACATGAGTCTGCTTTTTGAAATCTAGGGGCTAGGGAGGGAAATGGAAATGAAAGCAAAAGAGAATCTAATAAATAGGGAAGGAAAGGACGATGGAAGCCTGACTGCAGCTCATATGCACTTGGGAGGAAAGAGGCAGAAGGAGGAAGAGTCCAAAGCCAGCCTCGATCACATGAAGTTCTGTGCCAGACTAGGATACGCAAGAGCATCTCCACCAAACACACACACGCACGCACGGGCACACATAAACACGGGTAATGGGGTAAATATGAACAAAGCACATTTAGTACATCATTAAGTAACTATACATATGCGATACTTTAACAAAAATCTTACTTTGTACAACTAATATACACCAGGAGTTTGGGGTTTTGTTTGTTTGTTTGTAGAATTCCTGAGGAGCTGAAGAGATGACTCAGTGGTTAAACACACTGGCTGCTCTTCTAAGTTCAGTTTCCTGCAATCACATGGCAGTACCCATCTAACTACAGTCTCAAGGGATCTGATGCCCTCTCCTGGCCTCCCCAGGCATTACAGGAAACATAAACAAAACAAAAAAGCATCCTAGGTAGCAAGATGGTCAGTAGGTAAAGGCACTTGCTGCCAAGCCTGACCATATGAGTTCAGTTCCCAGAACTCACATGGTGGAAGAAGAGAAAGAGCAGCAATAAGTGTCTTCTGAGCCCCCTACTCCAGCAACAACATGGCCCTGTCCACCACGATTCACAAGTTAAGCCTCATTATTTGGGAGATGCCGACAACTTCCGAGTAAACTTTTTATAGGCAGGCTTTGGCTCCTCTTTGCTTCCCCTGCAGCCGGGAAAGTGGATATGCACGCCGCGCAGATGTGGACACGACCTAGGATGTGGCAGAGTAGCTGACAGACGCTTTATTCTAAACTTGCCCCCTCCTCTCCATCTGCATGGGACGTGACAGGGAACATCAATCAAGTGAAAATTAAGTTTTCTCCTGCTAGGAAAATACAACTGACTCTATGCCATTACCAACAATCCAGAATATGTTGGGAAATTTAACCCGTGTAAACCTCAGACTTCTGTAAAGATTTCCCAGTGCTGTCCTTACAGGCTGCCTTGCACACAGAAGTGGTGGAGAGAGCAGGAACATAGAACAGGGGGAGGAAGGCGAGGGTTTTATTTCTCCTGCAGGGTTTCTGAAAAGCACATTGTGAACCCTAAAGATTACCCTTAGTAATAGGAAAATCTAAGAACCTAGCACAAATCAGTTTTCCTTTACTAATGGGAATTTTCCACAGTTATGCGGTTTTGCTAGAAAAGGTCCGTGTATTCAGTCACTTCCAACAGATGCTCTTTCAAATGTCACCTGTTTGTGTCTTGTTTCATTGAAGTTGAAGAATCTTGCAAAAAGTCATTTTATTAAAATCAGATAAAAAGAGAAAAGTCAGGGGGGAGAACCACCGTGTGTAGCTTGGTAAAAGGCCTTGAAAAGAGCTTGCAATCCTACCTTGCTCAGACTCCACAGCGCCCCACAATCCCCCGGGAACTTGAATTGGCTTTGAAGTCTACCAAATAGTAAATGCTTACCTTGAAGTCTGAGTCACTTCCTGATTAAATTAATAAATTGTTATTAAACACTTTCTAGGCATTATGGTTTGTAACCATTGATAGAAGGTAAACATTTGGCAAGCGAGCCAGGTATAGTGGTACACACCTTTTGTCCCAGGACACAGGAGGCAGATAGTAGTTAGTAGCTAGCCTGATCTACTCAGTGAGTTCCAGGAAAGCTAGGGCTACATAGTGAAATCCTTTTAAAACAACACAGCCTAGTCTAAAAGAGCCAGTGCCAGGACAGGCTCCAAAGCTACAGAGAAACCCTGTCTTGGAAAAAAACAAAAAAATATTTTTTCAAAAAAAAATCAGAACTGGGTGTTTGCGGTAAGATGATTTCTGCCATGAAAAGAGAAGATGGGATTGCATGTTCATAGCTGATTCCTCACTCGGGATTAGAAAACAGGAAAACATACAAACGATCCGAGAAATCCTTTCCAACTTGCAACCACAGAGGACTTTAGAGAAGTTGGTATCTGAGCTGAACCTAAAAGAGTTGGAGACCACCTCTCGTGGTCAGGGCAACAGGATTTCACATCCTGTCCTCAGAGTTGCCTTTGGCAGTTTCTGTCACAGAAACAGAAAGTAGAGCACAGCTTTCGAAGCCAAGATTGGATCCACCAGGATATCTGCGTACACCCACTCGAAGTTAATCTTGAAGAAACATATGGTAAGCTTGAAAAAGGCTGGACCTCTGCATATCTGGGGACAGGTGGGAGAGGGTTTCCTAATATTCTTACAAGCTTCCGTGTCTGGGAAACAGAGACTTAAAGGCAGGTCACGGGGAAGTCTGCAGCAATGACTGTAGCAGAAGCAGCAGCATCAGGGGCCTGTGAGCACTGTCCCATCTGGCACACCCACCCAGACTCCCACCACCCCTTTTGCACATTTCTGCTTTGCACTGGCAACTAGGGGCCATCTTCATATCGTGTTCACACCATCCTCTGGTATCCTTACCATGGTATCACCAAAGAGCGCTCATAGATCAGCCTGCTAGACTAGCACCCTTGATCAACAAACACCCTTTAGAACCCAGTCACACCATCCTCTGGCTCCTTACCAGAACACATTAAATTTTGCAGTATCAGGCCCATGTGGTTGTGCTGAAACTCAAGCGTAAGTCTAGAACCTAAGACTCGGAGGGGAATATACGACTGCTGGGTGGAGAAGGGACATACTGTCTTGTTGCCCAGGAACTGACTCTGCAGGACTCTAATATGGGAGAATGTAAGCTATTAGCAGAAGGAAAAGCTTTGGAGATGGGGGCATCCACTCAGGTGTCTTATCTGTGAAGATTCCATTCTTTTTAAACCATAGATGTGTTGACTGTTAGCTCTCTGCCCATTGGTCTGGTCCTGACAAGTTTTTTAACAACTTGACATTTAACAACTTCATCTGGGAAGGAGCCTTAGGTGGGAAAGTGCCCCCCTCCGATTGGCCTGTGGGGAAGCCTACGGGGCATTTTCTTGATTAATGATTGATATGGTGGGCCCAGCCCATGGCATAGGCGGAAGCAGATGATTGTTGCCACCAGTCCTGGTCAGGCTGTCCTGACTTGTATAAAAAAGCACGCCGAGTAATCTGACCAAGCAGGTAAGCAGCATTCCGCCCCAGTCCCTGCTTCTCAGTCCCCGCCCTGTTCCCAGCCTTTACTTTGGTGATAGACTGTAATGTAGGTAAGCAGCATTCTTCAGTCCCTGCTTCTCAGTCCCCGCCCTGTCTCCAGCCTTTACTTTGGTGATAGACTGTGATGTAGAAGTGTAAACTCTTCCCGTCCATTGTTTTCAGTCATGGTGGTTTATGCAACAATAGAATCCATCACTAAGACACTAATTTTTCGTCAAAGGAACTGCAGAACAAGAAGTGTGCATTCCACTACATAAGAGGTCTGCTGCAGCAAAGACAGCACATAAGCAAAGAGTACACATAGCCAGAGAGACAGGACAGGAGGTGTCCAGAAAAGCAGCACCTTCTGACCCTGTATGGATTTATATAAAGCTTTTAAATAGGGTGTGGAATGGGGCTGGGTTCCTAGAATGGATCATTTTAAATGAGTGGGGCTTAATTGGGTGAGACAAAGTTGGGACTTCTGAAATTCCCAGAAACTCCTGGGAATGATGATGAGCCATCATCAGATCTGCCTGCAGCAATTTACTTCGTCCTCCCTGTCCCGCAGCCGTTCCGTCCCAAAGAAACACATAGAGGTTTACATTAATTATAAACTGGTTGACCTATTAGCTCAGGCTTATTAACTCTTACTTGTATCTTAAAGTAACCCATAATTTTTGTCTGTGTTAGCCATGTGGCTTGGTATCTTTTATCAGTGAGGCATTCTCATTTTGCTTCTTCTCTGTCTGGGTTATGACTGCAGACTGAACCTTTCCTCTTCCCAGAATTCTCCTGTTCCAGTCACCTCGCCTATACTTCCTGCTACTGGCTGCTATTGGGTACTGGCCAATCAGTATTTTATTACACCGATACAACTGTCAGCAGTTTTCTCCACAGTACTTTCGTGTATTGGGTACCGAGTCATTATCATCCTCATCCCCTCCTTCACCACTCCTTAACTCCAGCTGTGGAGATGAGCAGATTTGCTCCACCCACCACCCAACCATGCTACACTCATGTGATTGAAGGAAGTGAGGAAAGTCATGCAAAAAACCAAACACCACATCAGTGCAAAGATACCCACTACTATGTGGCTTCTTACACTTACCGGTGTTCTAGCACCAATATTATAAGAACCGTAGCACCCTCAACAGGGGTCTTCAGCTAGACTCAAATAGATTAAAACCTGTTCAAGTTTAAAGAACAGGTTTTTGGCAGAAGTCCAACTTGACACCAAAATTCATGCACTTACCATTACATCACCATGGATCTTCAAATCTTATGGGATTAAAGCTCTCTAAATTCAGATGTTTTTTTGGTTCCCCAAAGTGAAAAGTCCATGACAAAATTTGTGATAACTTATAATTTGGGGTATTACAAGTGTTTTTTTTTTATAAAAAACTAAATGTGTCTGTTTTTCTGGCTTAGAATCTGAGTCACCTGTGTCCCATGGGTACTCACAAAGCAGTCAGCATTCATTGCCTTTTTTCTCAATGATTTTACCCAAGCACCTGTCATGTATGTGACAGCTGGGTTGTGAAATGTATGCAGTGCTCACTCAGTGTCTCTTCTCTCTTAAAACCAGAACATCTAAAGCACCGACTGCAAAGGCAGCAGATATGCTTTATGGGAGATAACCCTTCTCTAGCACTGCAAAACTGAGACTCATTTACTCTTCTTATAACTTCCTGCTACAAAAATCAAATTAAGCTGTAAGGGAAGTTATCTGCAACTATTTTTAATTCTGTGTCCGCAAATCCTGGCTCTGGCTCTACCACTTGTTATTTTTAGTATTCAATATTTAGATATTAATGATATCTAGAATATCTGGTATCAACTATGAAAGCCATCATAATTAACCATGCATGCTAATAAACAAAATCAAAATTATCTGAATTCGTTAATTATTCTTTAGTAAACAAGGGAAACTTCTGTAATTCTACCAACAAAACATTTGTATTGGCACTTGAAAATGATTTTACTTTTATTGTACAAATCTCTTTGTAATATCTGACCCTTTGATCTCATGAAAACATTGAACCTGCAACTGTTGACCTGGCAAGTTAAACTCTTTTCAAAGATGAGAGACATTTGTGTGTGTAAATTCTAATAAAAAACAAAACACACATTAGTAGCAACATATATTTAATATTGAAGAATCTGAAGTATAAAAATTAACACATGATTTCAACATTTAAAAACATTAACACTTCTTGCCAAAACAATGAATATCAAAACATAGATGAAATATAACTATAAAAACCTTAAATTTATTAACAGCAAAATTATAATTTATTTGTGTAACAAATATTAACAAAAATATTTAGTTACTTCAAGGACCACAATGGTTGACTGATTTTTCATTATGACTGTCAAAAATTTGCATCTTAATCTTTTTTGTCTCATCATTTCTTTCTACATAATAGTTAGATGCTTCTGGTTACATAACTATTCCAAACTCCACTACAGATAGTGATCCTTGGTAATCTAGTCTAGTGTAAACACTGTCTTTAAGTACTTCAATAGTTATGAAATGATGTTTTACAAAGTTGTTATACAAAAAGAACATAAACTACTGGAATCTTTTCAAACCAGGAATTAGAAAGTCCAAGTTCACAAAGAACAGTGGTGGTTCGCTGCCACTGACTCAAGTGTCTGCCAGTCCTACCACTCTTGACGTTCTGAATGACAGCTGGTATTTAATGTTAAAATATATTGTTTTTAAAGTCAAATGTGCAAACCCAATTCTAAAATACAACAGTACTTTAATTTTCATGCCTTATACAAAGAAAATTTATACTACTGTATCCAGACTTTCTTCAGAAGAATGAGGCCTGATTGGAGATATATAGTCGTTGTCCAACATGGCTGCCATTAGCAAGTGATATTGTTGGTGACAAGGGATAACTTGGATAAGAATAAGGCCTTGAAGTATAAGGAAGCACGCTGGGCGTCCCAGAAGAGAGGGTAGCGCTAACAGGGGAAAGACTATTTATTGAGCTGCGACGGAAATTGTAGTCTGTAAATAAATATATATGAACAATTATGCTGCACATCTTTTATGGACATAAATTTAATTCAAGAGACAAACATTCAGACAATCATGTTTTAACATAATGTTCTAACATTTAAATACCTGGTGACACCGTATGGTGGTGGATTACTATCACTGCACTGCAAACATAGCGGCTACATCAAGTCAGGACTCCTCTTAACTGACAACACTGCTGGGAGATCTCACATAGGACATTATGGGCTATCTTTTTCTTTTTAACACAGAAAAAGAGAACCTATGATTTCTCATTAATCAACAAAAAAGTTTCTTTAAATTTGGTTCATATATATATATATATATGGAAAAAAAGAACAGCAAATTTGGTTTCTTTTTTTCTTTTTTTTTTTTTGAAACTCTATCAAGCATCAAACCAGCATAAACATTTGCCCCTGGACTTCTGGTACAAACTAACTGTCCAAAATTTCATTATTTAAATGCTGGCACAAGCATTCATATAACCAAACACAACAATTTAACATTAGTCTCACTGGTACCACAAAACAGTAAAATGAATCATCTCTACCAAATGAACTTCAAAAACCATTATCAACCTAATAGTATAGAAAAGTATCTAAAATTAACCAAATTATTAAAACAATTATATTTGAAATTACTATTTCAAACAAACATTCATCTTATGTACCAATAATTTCCTGCTTCCTTAATTATAGTATTTCTGTATGTGTGTGTTTTATTGACCAAATTTGTAGATCCTGTACTTTCCAAAAACTCAACTATGCTCTTTACTGCAGTGTAGTCAAAGTGGCGACTGCAATTGTAAAATAATCATTGGTAGAAGCTGTGCTGTTGTAATGGGAAGTGGAAAAGGTCGTTTAATGTACAGGTCAAGTTCTCCCCACAGCATCATTCACTATGAGCCCTACAACACGTGTTCATCAACTTTATGTTGTCATGGGACTTAATATGTAACCAACAGGAATGAGACCACCTGCAGGAGAGTAAGCTCAAGCAACATCAGAAAGGACCTATTTAAGAAAAAATAAAAAATGAAAATCAGTTGTAAATAGGTTTAATTGCTAGCATTGTAAAACTTTAATTAATTTTATAAACTAATTTTTAATGAATGGTACAAGATCAATAGAGCAGCTTGTTTTAAGAAGTCATAAGCATGTTTTGGTATGTCCAAAACAATGTTCAAAATATTTTGGATATTCTGAATTGAGAAATTACTTTGAAACCATTTACTTTTCTAACATCAGATTTATTCTTTTAAAGAATCTACTTTATCCAAGGGTTGAGGTATTGAACATAAACTAAAATGCAAGATATTCTATGTATTGATGAATAAATTGCCCTTTAAAAGTTCTGACTTTTCCTGTTAAAGACTGGTAGGCACATACAGTCTCTTAGTAGCCACATTCCTCTAATGTACCAAGTTTTTTTAAACTTTACTGATGCAGTCATCAGCAACATGATTTAAAAGTGACTTCAACAGACAGAAAATGTAGTTTTCAAGGAGCTATCATGCTTTCTTTAGTTTACACCAATTCAAGAGATCAATGGAGCTTACTAAAAAAATGTGGACTCAAAGTTATCTCCAGAAGAAGATGTAAAAACAAAATATAAAGCTGGCTATGAGCATAACATTTAACATTTATGACAGTCCCTCTACCACAAATCTTTAAGCAAACATGGATCACCTACTATATTCTCGTTTTTAAAGAAAACTACATTAAATCCAAAATTAGAAAATGACTCATAACATTATTCATATAAGATGATATGAGAAAAACCTCCAAACTACTGCAAGAATTGGGCAAGTGAAAGACTTGTGAGATGTTTATTAACATTTCATAAGCACTTCACAAGTACTACTCCTAAAACCATTGTGAATCTAAGTACATTCAGGAAAACAACCGGCTGATTAGAAAATAGGACACATGTTAAGATAACAAATTAAATTTAAAGTGAAATATATAGTTAAATAAATGTAGTAGGAGCATATTCCTTTGACACAATTTACATATTATAGAAAACAGAAAATGGAAAAAAGAAATTAACAAATGAGTTAAAATTCCAAGCATGCACATACTTGTCCCCACCCCATCCCAGTTGTTCTTCAACTCTTCAGTCCCAAACTGAACTCTGCACCCCTTCCCCTTATTAATGAGCGAGAGGGAGCCAATTTTAGAGTTTAAGTTTTACGCCCCATGCAATCAGCTGTCTTGATAGTGAAAACTGAAGCACAACTTGCAAACAGCAAGACACACTGTGCTCACGTATTGGATTGGATGGTTACATAAGCTTACGTCATCAAGTCACCTGTCTCTTCCCGGCTGCAATCACTTTCTAACTCTACTACCATGGATTCATTCATCTGGTTTTGGATTTTGTTATTTTTAAAATATTTATTATTCTAGCTTCTTTATTTAATATAATTTCTAAGATTCAAGTTCTCTATTTCAGCAATTTCTTCCATTTTATTGTTAAGTATTTCTCAGCTGTATGAATACACTATGATTTTATGCAGTCATCTGTTGATGAACATGTGACTCTCCTAATACCAATCTCTTACAGATATGCTCTATGCTCATTCTTACATAAACATTTTCATGATTTTTTTTCCTTTGAGGAAAATACCTAGGAATAGGGATGCTAGGGCATGGGGTAGAGATATTATGCTCTAGAGTATTCAAACAGTAAAATATGAAATTGCCAGTTGGTCACATCACAACTTCCACAACAGTTGGTATGCCAGCACATGCACACATGTGCACACACAGGGGG
Organism: Arvicola amphibius; assembly: GCF_903992535.2. NCBI lineage: Eukaryota > Metazoa > Chordata > Mammalia > Rodentia > Cricetidae > Arvicola > Arvicola amphibius. The sequence goes on along the minus strand of NC_052057.2, from coordinate 3,613,197 downwards.
TGGGGTAGAGGTTGTTGCATGTTACATCTTACTCTGGCTAGTCTGGAATTCACCTTGTAGAAGAGTTTGGTCTCAAATTTGCACTGATTCTCCTACTTTTCCCTCCTAGATAATGTGAAAACAGGTAGGCACCACAAAACCTGGTCTAGTATTCTTATCTATAGCTTCGTCAGTACATATGTATTCCACTGTGGTTTTAATTTATATTCCTTTATGACTAATAATGCATTATCTATGTAAATATCTTTATTCAGATATGTTAAGCTCCCTGCTCACCAATATTGGTTTTGTCTTTGACTATTAATACATATAAACTCTTTACTATCCAATTCGAAATTGAAAATAGAGAATGGACTGAAACTTTACGAGGTGTTAATTCAAATGACCCCAATTCATATGAATAACAAAGACAGCTGATTTAGGTTAAGGCAGATCCATAGGTCCACAGGTAAATGGGTACAGAACAAGCTAAAATTTTCAGATCTCCTGATTCATAGGAAGGTATTGTTTCCAAGTTTTTAAGAAACCTTACGCAGGATATTTGAAAGCAAGCATCTCCAAAAGCCTCCAAAGGCCTCCATTCCGACAGGGCAGGAGCAAAAGGTCAAGTCAAGGGCGCCACCCTCTAAGCAGCCGGGGTGTGGCCTGTACCTCTTCATTTCACAGCTTCTCCTCTCAGTGCATGCAGCTCTCTGCACATTTTCTTTTTTTTTTTAAAGATTTATTTATTATATATACAACATTTGGCCTCCATGTATGGCTGCAGACCAGAAGAAGTCACCAGATCTCATTACAGATGGTTGTGAACCACCATGTGGTTGCTGGGAATTGAACTCAGGACCTCTGGAAGAGTACTCATTGCTCTTAACCTCTGAGCCATCTCTCCAGCCCCACATTTTCTTATGTGCTAAAAATTTTGTAATTTCAATTGTATTTGTGGGAGATCGACCATGAGAATGATCTAGCAGAGATCTCTCTCCTGTTCCTGCCTCGACCCAGTGTCTCATGTATCCCAGGTTATCCTTAAACTTGTACCAGGGATGAGCTTGATTCTAATCCCTTTGCCTTTACTTCCCCAGTACTTGGAAACAACGAGAAAACATGAACAATAAACCCCTCTAGAGACCAAAATTCAGCACATAGGCAAACAGTAGAGGAGGAGCAGATATAAAAACAGTGCCCACGACGCTGAATTGACTCCAGCTGCTTTCCTTTTCAAGAAGCAAGGAGCCCAAGCAAACCACACTGTGAGATGTCAATTGCTTCCTATGTACTTAAGAGATCATAATAACAGACTCCTTCTACTGCTAGTTTCTTCTATGTACTGAGATCATGACAGGCTCCTTTTTTTTCATTATTCACCATTTTTTTTTATTTTAAATACCAACCAGTTTCCCCTCCTTTCTCTCCTCCCAATCCCTAACCTCCCTTTTACACCCCCATCTGCACCTTCTCTGTCTCCATTCAGATGGAGTAAGGAAGGTCTCTTACTTGCTTTGCTGATGGGAATCAGCAAATCAAGCTGAGGAACAACCAAGCTCCTCCCGGCTGCCTCAAGGCTGAACAAGACATCCCACCACAGGGAATAGGTTCCAATAAGCCAGCTTATGCACTAGGGACAGGTCCTGGTCCCACAGCTAGGGGCCCCACAAAAGACAAGCTACACAACTGTCACACAGATGCAGAGGACTTAGTTCAGTACCATCCTGGCTCCTTAGCTGACCATTCAGAGACAAACTCCTTCCAATTCTAATTTCTAAACTGTCTGGACACAGCCTTCAGAGCAAGAACCATGATGGAAGCTGTAAGTCTAGGCTTCAGAACAGATCCCACACTGTAGCTCACTAGATATATCTGGGCCAGACTCAAGAGAAAGGCTTATTAGACTTAAAGACACAACTCTTCATGGGTTTCAGTTTAGCCAGTCCTCACAATTACTCTTTCTAAATCAAGCTTTAAACTCATGAGGTTAAAAGAAGGTGACTCTAAAATAGCACTGTGTGCTTGAAATTTATGTAAGAGTTAAGACCTGCAGCTAGTTTTGCTAAAATCTGTAAAGATAAATTTAAGGTCTAAGATTTAAGTGTCAAGAATAATAAACATATTTCTCATAGACATTAATAAGGCTAGCACTTAGTACACACCAAAAAAGACCAAACATGACCAGAAACAACAGAACCCTTCTAAAAGTGATGAAGCTCTCTCATTGCTCCCTTTGATAATGCTGAATTAAGGCACATACTGATGAAGTGACCTACTCAGGACACAGAATTATTACACGGGCTGATCCCTTTACATGTATAAAAGGGGTTCCTGGCAAATCATAAACTGCCTTCAAACTGCACCACAAACACGTCTCTATTGTGCTCTGGTGAGGAAATGACAAACTGAATTTTTATAAAAATAATTTAGAGTCAAAATATTATTGTAATAATGTAGAAAATGTCTCATTCTCAGCTTAGTTTGAGAAACACTAGATAATTGAAATGTAGCATTTACTCTTAACTATATCTGATTTAAACTACTATTTATAATCTTGGTGGTTCGATTTAGATATCAGAACATTGTCAGGTTCAAAGATTGGAAAATATATAAAATATGGAAACCCACTTAACTTTTCATTTTTCCTTAATGATTCTTTAGCTAGTAAAACTATTATAAACAAATCACCACACAGGGTTTTATCAGACAATTCTAGGCATTTCCTCATGGTCAAGAGAGGATTAGCTGAAAACTTTTTCTGGGAATGAAATACACCACATATTCCTAAGAGATGTTTTCTTACCTGCTTATTTTCTCCAAATTCTTCTACACAGGTCCAGGCTGAAGAGACTGTGTTCCCTGTCTGTAAGCAGTGAAGACAGAAAAGAATTGAGTCCTTGGGTTAATGTTATCCCTATCTTGGAAGTGCATGGAATCCTTGATAACTTTAGTTGAAAACTTTTTGTTAGTAAGTAAGAAAAAAAATGGAGAAAAAGAGACAATTGCCAACCAACAGGTATCATTTCTTGACTCTGAAAAGATGGACAGAGAACTATTTCTGATATCTACATAAAAATCCTGAGTTAGTGCATCATCGGAAAAAGCATGTCAATTAAGGCCTTACTCATCAGTGGATTCGGGAAATACTCTCCTATTAAGAGAAAGGATTTTAAAAAGTTAAGCGAGGTTACATAACTTCAGAAAAGCAAAGAAATGTAAGCAAATTCAGGAAATGTAAATGTTTGTAGGTATAGCTACTTACACATGAGCTATCATTTCCTTCCTGCCTTTAGAAGAAATAGATGGACAAAATAATACTGAACTCAAGAAACTTTCCTGACAGTCACCTTTCCCTGGAAACTACCATAACCAAACACAGTTCCATGGCAACACCTGCATCTATTTTAGCTGCCATCATTCCATATGCCTTGAACCTTTCCATCAAGAAGATATATCCAACTCCATGCTAAGAAACTACATATACATGTCTGATGATCTCCAAAGGCACTGCAGAGTTTTAAATAATGTTTTAAAGCTAATTCAGTATAAAAATGTCACAATAAATTGTTAACACATAATGAACTAGGTAACAATCGATTCTGTTTTAAACACAAACACCTATCTGAAATCATTGACAACAGCTAAGAGAATAACGAACCATAGGGTAATGATTGTAAGACACATTGAAAATCCAAAGAGGTATAACTTTCTTTGAGAATTGTCTCTGTCCCTGCAAGGATTGGTCAATCCTCAAGAGGAAGATGACACAAAGGGGAAATTATACATGGAAAAAAATCACTGAAGTTCAGAGGTAACAAACTGAGAGTTGAGGAGGAGCTACTGTTAAGGCAAGATCAACCCTGGTAAAACTGAACTCAAGAAAACCAGCAGAGTGAACTGACCTCAAACAGATCAGTAGTGAGAACTGAACTCAAGAAGACCAGCAGTATGAACTGATCTCAAGTAGACCAGCAGTGTGAACTGAACTCAAGTAGACCAGCAGTGTGAACTCAAGTAGACCAGCAGTGTGAACTGAACTCAAATAGACCAGCAGTGTGAACTCAAGTAGATCAAGCAGTGTGAACTGAACTTAAATAGACCAGCAGTGTGAACTCAAGTAGATCAGCAGTGTGAACTCAAGTAGACCAGCAGTGTGAACTCAAGTAGATCAGCAGTGTGAACTGAACTCAACTAGACCAGCAGTGTAAACTGATCTCTAGTAGATCAGCAGAGTGACCTGAATTAGAGAGCTTCTCAATTCTCATTGGTAGTAAGACAATATAGACTTTTCAATCATTTTGCACCTCTGTGAAGAGAAAATAACTTCTCTATGAGTAAAGGTAACAGCATGTTAGACCTTAAATTATAATTTTTCATATGCAATATCTGGTATTCAATTAAAAAATCAGTTATACTAGAAAATAAACTAGATCATCTAGAGCAAACAAAAATAGCAGTCAAAAAAGCAGATCCCTAGGATATTTAAATGATAAAGCTTCAAACTGGATATTAAGATAATTATGTCTTGACAGTAACACATAAACCCACCATGTAAACCAGTGAGAAAACAGAGGACCCTGAAATAATTCATTCTTGACAGAGGTGATTACTAGTGTACATCAGAGGAAAGGCAGTGATAAGAAGTTGGGAATCTGTTACAGGATAAACTAAGCCTCTATCTTCCATGCTACACAAAAACCAACTTAAAATGGATCGAACATGTAATGTAGCTGAAGCTTCTATAGGGAAACATGTCAAGATACGGGATAGTAAGTGACTCTGAACAGCTTGGGACACAGTGGCAAGGACTGACAATGAGACTGCAATGGACTACGTCTCTGCACAGCAAAGCGGCAGAAAATGAAGAGAGAGCATTCCAGAATGCGAGAAAACCTGTCAGCTACTCAGCTGACAGGGAATTATTATCCAAAATACAGAACTCATCGAATTTGTTATCAAAAGAACAAATTATCCAACCAACAAATAGGCAAATGAATTGACAAGAGAGTTCTCAAAAGAAACATAAATGGCCAATAAACTTAAGAAAAGGTGTTCAGTATCTTAAACATTAATGAAAAGCAAGTACAAGGAATAATGATCTTTATCTATTGCTAGTATGGTGTGAATTAGTACAGACAGGTACTACGCCAAACAGTATGGAGTTTCCTCAAAAAAAAAAAAATCTAAGAATGATTACATGATCCATCTATACCAAACTTCTGGGATATACACAAGGTATTCTATGTCTGCAAACCCCAGACATATCTGTACATCCATGTTCACTGCAGTAACAGACACATTAACCAACATAATGAAATCAGCCCAGCAACAAATGACCAGATAAAGGAAATGTATCATATATACACAGAGGAGCTCTATTCAATCATAGGAATGAAATTATGAGGCTACTAAGATGGCTCAGTGAGTAAAACTGAGCCTATCAACCTGAGTCCAATTCCTGGGATCTACACAGTGGACGGAGAGAACTGATTCCTGTCCTTCTTCTGGATGTCGTGAACCCGTGTTCCCACACACATACACATGTACACATGCATAAACATATGGCATCTACAAGATAATGGACTGGACTGAAGATCTTCATGTTATATGATATAAACTCAGAAAGATAAATATTGCATTTCCTCTCATGTAAACTTTATATTTAAAAGCAAAGCCCCCACAAAAGTAGTGATATTACTTGGAATGAGAAATGGGACCAGTGGAATGACTGAAGAGTGACAGAGATTATTGGGGTAGATATAATCAAAAATATACCATACTTGTATGATACCATGATGTTACAATGAAGCCTACTTATCTTGTATGATTAGTGCACACCAAGGACCTGAGGAGATAGCTCAATAAACTGCCTACTGCACAAGTATAAAAGGACTCAGCGTGAGGTCCCAGCACCCACATCAAAGCTGGAAGGATATAATCTCAAAACTCAGAAAGTGAAGACAGGATCCTCAGGGTAAGCTAACAGAGAAAGGAGAATAACTAGAGAGCAAGAGGCCTTGCCTTAGTAATGAAGTGGAAACAACAGACACCAACCTCTGGCCTCCACACGCACACACACATGTCCATAAACAACAGACGCCAACATCTGGCCTCCACACGCACACACACATGTCCATAAACAACAGACGCCAACCTCTGGCCTCCACACGCACACACACATGTCCATAAACAACAGACGCCAACCTCTGGCCTCCACACGCACACACACATGTCCATAAACAACAGACGCCAACCTCTGGCCTCCACACGCACACATGTCCATAAACAACAGACGCCAACCTCTGGCCTCCACATGCACACACATGTCCATAAACAACAGACGCCAACCTCTGGCCTCCACATGCACACACACATGTCCATAAACAACAGACGCCAACCTCTGGCCTCCACACGCACACACACATGTCCATAAACAACAGACACCAACCTCTGGCCTCCACACGCACACACACACACACACACACATGTCCATAAACAACAGACGCCAACCTCTGGCCTCCACATGCACACACACACATGTCCATAAACAACAGACGCCAACCTCTGGCCTCCACATGCACACACATGTCCATAAACAACAGACGCCAACCTCTGGCCTCCACACGCACACACACACACACACACATGTCCATAAACAACAGACGCCAACCTCTGGCCTCCACATGCACACACACACATGTCCATAAACAACAGACGCCAACCTCTGGCCTCCACACGCACACACACATGTCCATAAACAACAGACACCAACCTCTGGCCTCCACATGCACACACATGTCCATAAACAACAGACACCAACCTCTGGCCTCCACATGCACATGCACACACATGTCCATAAACAACAGACGCCAACCTCTGGCCTCCACATGCACACACACACATGTCCATAAACAACAGACACCAACCTCTGGCCTCCACACGCACACGCACACACACACATGTCCATAAACAACAGACGCCAACCTCTGGCCTCCACATGCACACGCATACATGTCCATAAACAACAGACGCCAACCTCTGGCCTCCACATGCACACGCACACATGTCCATAAACAACAGACGCCAACATCTGGCCTCCACATGCACACACACACATGTCCATAAACAACAGACGCCAACCTCTGGCCTCCACACGCACACACACACATGTCCATAAACAACAGACACCAACCTCTGGCCTCCACACGCACACACACACACACACACATGTCCATGAACAACAGACGCCAACCTCTGGCCTCCACATGCACACACACACGTCCATAAACAACAGACGCCAACCTCTGGCCTCCACATGCACACACACACGTCCATAAACAACAGACGCCAACCTCTGGCCTCCACGTGCACATGCACACATGTCCATAAACAACAGACGCCAACCTCTGGCCTCCACGTGCACATGCACACACATGTCCATATAGTAAAAATGAGCATTCATATAGTGTTCCTATAGTGAGAATATTCATACATACACGCATGAAGAGCATAGGCAAATACACTAACAAATATGAATGGTAATAAATAAAAGTAGCTATGCCTAATATACTCAGGAATTCTAAGGTTAAAATTATTTAGAAGAAACTGGAAGTCCTAAATTGAGCATGGTGACACAGGTCTGTAATTCCAACTCTGAGGAGGCAGTAAGTAAAATTCCAAATCTGAAAAAAATATCCAAATGAATATTTCTTACCAGCATGCTAAGAAGGAAATACTCAGATTGAACATACAGGAGGGCAGAAAACACTGAAGGAAGTGTAAAGGCCTACCAGGTGTGTAAGTAGAATGATAGCGGCGGAGGAGAAGTAGATATCTGAAGACAATAGTGGACTTTTTTAAGACATGCTATAAAACCTGATAACATAGCAAAAATAATCTTCCAAATACCAAATATATAAAACACAAAACAAATAATTCCATCAGTATATCCACACAAAATCAGAATGTTTTTAGATAGATGCTTCTGTTTTTAATGTTTAAAACAAAATTGATTAATATTAACCTAGACCATATGATATATGCACATACATACACCACTAATTTATGCTAATGTGACACTCGTTCATTATGTGGTCCATGTGAGCACACAGGCCTCTGGTTTGTGCTTGTGTGACACTACAGAGTCATGGGGATGGCAGTACTCCATAACTGTAAAGAAATGGAATGGGGGCTGGTGGAGTAGGCAAAGCATTTGCTATGTAATTAAGCCTGATGAGTTCAGATACCCAAACCCCCTTCAAAAGCTGGATACAGTAATACTGTATTAAGCTTCTGTAATCCCAGTGCACTTAGATGGGGAAACTGGACTCAGAAACAGGACATAACCAAGCAGCTCCCAAGATAGCTAGCAGAAAACAAAAATAATCAAAACCCTTCTCTAAACAATGCAGAAGACATTCACCAACTCCTGAAAGCTGTCACAGGCCACCCAGACACGTCCTTCTCACACTCACATAAATACCACACACACGCACACAAACATTAAAAGAAGCTATTACAAGAGGGCTGTGCACTGGTTTTGTGGAAACCTAGTCTGTTTGGATGCTCACCTTCCTAGACCTGGAGGGAGGGGGGAGGACCTTGGACTTCCCACAGGGCAGGGAACCCTGACTGCTCTTTGGACTGGAGAGGGAGAGGAAGGGAGAATGAGGGGAGGGGGAGGGGAATGGGAGGGGGGGAAGGAGGTGAAAATTTGTAATAATAATAACAACAACAATAATAAAACAAGAGGGCTGTGCATGAGCTTAGTCTGGTAAAGTGATAGCTTTGCGTGCACAAGACCAAGACGATCACCATTACCCTCTACTACACAGGGAGTGTGAGGACAGCATGGGCTAGAAACCCTGAATCTGAAAGAAAAAGAAGGAGGGAAGGAGGGAGGGAGAAGAGAGGGAGGAAAGAACAGTTCTTCACAATTTGAAACAAGACACAAATGTAACAGCAAGTGAACAAAACTGCTACAAAACACCACATGGATCATCTCCAGAATCACGTTAAAGAACCAGACCAAAATATATAAAAATGCATAGATTTCAACAAAATACAAAATTAGAAGAAAGGCCAAATTATGGAAGAAAAGAGGATAATGTGTGAGAAGAAAATAAAAGCATCACCGAGTGCGCAGAAGACTACACACAACGTCACTAAGGTGACACAGTCTGTATACTTAGTTTACATGTATGAGTAAAAATTAAAAGCAAAACACTGGGAAATATGACACCTATTGATATAAAATATTCTTAATATATTAACTGTGATAAAATATAAATCCACTGATTCTAACAGGTTATCAAAACCAGTTAACACAAAGTAAAAGAGAGCCCAAATATGAAGACTATTAAAATCCCAATGGCTGTTTTCAGTACAAGTGTGGAATGGAAACACTAGACTACAGAAACTATCTTCTCTATGTGACACACCTGCTATCTACTCAACTGGAGTTTTATAATTTAGTTTAAATTTTTACTATCAATAAGAACAAGTCAAGCAGAGAAAAATACTGGAATTTAAATCATCATCAACTACTACGTCAGAGGAATACACCTCCCTCAGTATCAGCCATCCACTCACCACCGCTCATCACTTCAATGTTCCTGTGTCAGTGCCTACAATTTCCGTATCTCTAATTCTTCCTTCTTTCTACCCAAAATACAATCAAAATTGATTTTCCTCAGACTCTTTTAACCTTAAAACATATGTATTGCTTTCAATTATTTGAGAAGCAAAGGAGTATTAAATGACAAGCATTCACCTATATAAGGAAGGGCACAGAAACAACCAGTTCTCCATACACAAAACTCCTTTACTTTATAAATCTTTATGGATCAAAAATGTCTCATAGTAAATAGGCAGGCACTGTGGTACATAATGATAAATCTAGCACTCAGAAGTGGAGGCAAGATTACAAGTTTGAGGCAAGGCTAGCCTGGGCTACATAGTGAGTTCAAAGGCCAGCATGAGCTATGCATTAAGATCATGTTTAAAAACCATAAAATACACTGCCTAATAGGAAAGAGCCACATAAAACTCCTACATTAAACTGTAGCCTGATATATTATAATACAGAACAAATCATTTTTAGTGACAATGTCCAAAAGAGGCTGAGTGTAAAGAACCAGGCAGAGGACGGTAAGCAGGACGCCCTAAGGAGAGCTGGCAGCACTAGAAACCAGTGAGATGACGCAGGTGAGATAGATGACCGATGCAGGAGGTGCACACCCAGGGTACGGTGGGGAGGGGACACTAAAAGACAGAGCACTTAAACTAGAACTGGGACAGCATAATACTTAGACTAAAGTTTAAATAGTTTAAAGGCTGAGACAGGTCTAGAACCTTTCCATCATCTATCTCCCTAAAACACTCCTCTATTAGACTTACTTCCACCTCCTGGGACTGGAAAAATTTTTTTACAGTCTTTCTTCTACATGCCACCTCTTCATACATCTGAAGATAGCAACTGCATAAATACAGAAATTACAAACAAATCCCAGATATTTTAACTATCTGTTCTCTGCCTCATATTAGTTTCCAGAGTCTCAACAGTTGTCAAGGTTTAACTAGACCTGGTACCCAAAAGCAAAACCTCCACATGATCCCAACTGAATATAATTATTTAGTCTGGATTTTATGTAACTTTTCTGTTTTTCTCTGAATTATATGAAGACTTTGCAGAAAAGAATAATTGTTTTAAATCTGCTTTACAAAAAAGCAATACAAGCATTTCTTGGTGGCTTTCGTTCTTTGCCACTTTAGTTATCTAGGAATAAAAACAAAGAAAAGCATTTAATAAAGATGAGCAAGTTATGAAATTCAGAAAATGAAAACCCATGCTCATAAATAGAAAAAAATTAAGGCCTGGGTTCTGTTGTGAAATATTATAAGGTGTGTTATATTTCTCCTTACTGCTTTTATTTACAATGCAAAGACGTTACATTAGTTTGATTAAATAAAATTAGCCTGTGGTCAGGAAGCTCAGTCAGCAAGTAGCTGACAGGAAGTGGTAGGGAGGAGCCAGTAATCTTAAGTGGGAGCCCACTGCAAGGACTGTGAGTTTTTGGGAGATGCAGACAAGGAGAGCCTCTGAGCCAGCAGGCCTTCTCCTCAACCTATGAACCCTGAGCTCTGGAGAAGGCAGAGATCTAGACGAAGCTTCCCTCTGTGGCTGTGTGGGAACAGAAGCCTCTGGGGCCGCACTGCACTGCTGCTGGTAGCTGTGGAGCTGTAGTTGCTGATTAGGACAGCAGTAACTTAAGGGGCAGCCGCTGTATTAGATGAAAAAACAAGGCCCCTTCTATATTCTTTCAAATTCTCCCCCTAACCCATAATCATATCCTGATTTTTAAAAGATAACCATGATCTACTTAATTGTGATTGTTAATCATTATTGCTTTTTAAAGGAGCTTTATTATATATTTATATTGCCTTATAGTACTCTGGTTTTATTTGCCTAATTACGTTCTCCTTGTTTAATCTTTCAGTTTAATAACTATGCATTTTATGTTTTACATATTTTGCTAACAGGACTTTTAAATGCATCCCAGGATAAATAGATATACTTAAGGAATCCAATTATTTATGGATTATATAGTCTCACTATAATTATGCCTCATACACACACAGACTACACTTTAGAGTTGACTAGAGAATTTTCATCACATAACACTTAGCAGAATTTCAGAATCCCAAACTTACAAAACTGAAAACAAAACTCATTGTTCAATAAGACATTAAACAAAAGCTTAAGAAAATGAAATAATTTCCCTATTCCAATAACAGAGTATTTGTCATCAGTAAACTATTTTGAGTCTTTGAACATTTATGAAAGAGCCTGGCCATCTGCCCCAACTAATGTTAGTTAATGTAGCAACTTCCTGTTATAGCAAAACCACAAAAAAAATTACAAAAAAAAGAAAATCCAGAAAAGCTCCTTTGAAGGTTGTGTGTGTGTGTGTGTGTGTGTGTGTGTGTGTGTGTGTGTGTGTAAGCATGTGTGTACACCTGTGCCTATGCACATACAGAGGACAAAAGAGGGTACTAGGTCTCTTGGAGCTGTTAGAGGTCCATGGGACTTCAGGCTCATCGTGTGGGCCTTGGGATCCAGCTCTGGTCCTCATGACTGCATAAACATTCTTTACCTCTGAGGCATGGCTCTGTCTTCCCAATAGACTTCAGAGAAGTGAGAATGTTTTAATGCCGGTACATAATTGAGAGAAGTTACAAGCATCTACCTATATGTATTTGAGTACAAGAAATAAAAACAAGTATACTAAGTAAATCCCAGGCAAAACAAAAAAATAGAATAGGAAAACTTTCCCATATTTGTAATTCCCCTATGAACCAGGAGTCTTTACAGAACATAAAATCTATTTTTTCTTAAGACTTTCCTCTTTGCCTTTAAATTTTAAAGAAAAATGTTAATTTTTCATGTTCTGGCATCATCACTATGCTCATGCATGGTACACCTCAATTTTATAGAAATGAAACCATCAAGTAATTCTTTTTCTCTTTGGTTGGGATCCCACTAAGTGAACAGACATTTCTATGCTAATTTTTAGTATACTACACAATCTCAAACTTGTCTAATAAAGATTAATAATGGCATATCTGAACCTTATGAATTTAGTGTGTCTCAAATTTAATAAATTATTTACTACCGAACTGGTCCTTCTCCAGTCAAAAATTAAGAAAAGTAGAAGGGAGGGAAGTTATCCACATATATGACACACATTCTGCCAATTTTATGATATTCATTTTTCTTATGGTTTGGGTCAGTAAACAAATAGATATGAACATGTACTGCTGAAATAAAGTTAATATGAAAAAATAAGTTAACAGGCCCATGATCTTGAAATAATCCACAAGCAAAACAGGATTACAAAAAAAATGTTAATAGAAAAATATATAACACACTTTAAAATATGTTAATGAGCTGGGCAGTGGTGGTTCACACCTTTAATTTCAGCACTTGGAAGGCAAAGGCAGGCAGATCTCTGAGTATAAGGCCAGCCTGGTCTATAGAGCGAGTCCTAAGACAGGCACCAAAGCTACACAGAGAAACCCTGTCTTGAAAAACAAACAAAATCAAAAAACAAAAGAGAACAAAAAAACAAAACAAATATATGGTAATGAAAAATCAAAACATAAGACAGAAAAGGTAAAAATAACCACAGGCATACCTTGTATTTAAAAGAAAAAGCTAAAGTTCTATATCATGGGTTTACAGTTTTTACTAGTTCATGTTGTCAGCTACATAAAGTGTAGCTCCTACACAAAGACCAGCTATGAATTTGTAAAATGTTATTTTTTTCCTATTTTCTGTAAGTGTTGATCTGCAAGGTCAGTGTGCTGGGCTGTCTATACAACTCAGGAGCGCAAGCTGTTCTTCTGGGACTGGAGCTGCAGATGGCTGAGCCTCCCTCCATGTGGAAAACAAACCTAGGTCCCCTGCAAGACCAGCATCTCTCCACTAAGAGAGCACTCAAGCCCAAAGTTACATTATTTTAAAAACTACATTATTTACATTATTATAAAAATTAAAGTTCCATTATTTTATCAGGCCATCTGTTAGCAATCAGCTAATGTTCTGCGGTGACTGTGGACCCACACATTTATTTCTCTGGGCAGAAGGGCATTGTGCAGCTGACAAGAGAACTAAGAACGACGGGTACAACTAAGCTCTATGCCCAGTCCCGTTCCAATACACTTTTAAAGATTTTAGTCTTTCAAATTATGTTTACATGTGTGGATCTGTGCATGTGAGTGCAGTGCCCTTGGAAGTCAGAGAGGGTGATGATGGACCCCACCCTGCTCAGAGTTGCTGTGAGCCACCTGACATGGGGTCTGAGGAGAACCTTGGGAGTCCTCTGGCAGAGCAGCAAGCACTCTTCCCTGCGGAGCTCTCCTCCTGCCCCATCCTATACACTTGTTAGTCTAAATTATAGACAGAATTATAACACACGTCATTATATTATCAGTGTGGTAGAAATACTATGACTATTAAATCAAATCAATATATAACAGGTTATATTTAGTTACCTAACAATTTGCTTCCTTGAAATATGAATTATTGCCTAAATAAAAATCCAATTGCTGGTTATTATACTTCAAGTATAACTTTCTAGAAGACAAATGGGGCCACGTGTAATTAATACAAGTACCCAATAATAACCATTTTAAAGAGCACAAACACCCAAGTAGATACTGATATTCTCATTTCTTAAAACTTCTGGTTGAAGTAACTAAGATTTGAAACAATTGTGCTTCCTTCTGCAAGCCTACAGGCAAGCCTATTATTCTTGAGGTAGCATGCTACCAGGGTTCAGACAGAGGACACCTCTACACGAAGGGTAAAGTCTAGGACTGGTGAGATATTCGATATTAGCTACTAAGTTTATCTGACTTTAAGCAAGTTCCTATAAGTAAGGGTATATAATAATTTTAGAACATCGGAGTACAAAATGGATGGACATAGTAATCTCAGCATTTGGGAGGTAGAGGCAGAAGGACCAGATGTTTAACGCCTGCCTCAACCAAATAGCAAGTTTGAGGCCAGGCTGGGATTCATGAGATCCTCCCCAACAAGAAGAAAAAAAGAGTAATAAAATAAATCCTTATGAGTAAAGCCTTACTGTGAACACCTGCCTCTAGTCACTAGTCCACTTACTACGTTAGAGTCTCAGCGAACTGTTGCTGCATAGTAAATACTAATTCACCAGAAATAGACGCAGGAAAGGTGGAAGAAAACCATCGTCCATGCTCATACTAGTATTCCAGACTCAAAACCAAAAATAAAAACAAAAAAAACTTTAAAATCCACATGAAAACATGTACTTAGGCGACACCATGTGGCAGAACTATGAATTGCTGCTAACATCCACCATGTGTGGTAATACACTTGAATATTTAATATGAAGGAAAATTTAAAACCATTGCTTAAAATGAGTTAAATGACCAAGCTAGAAAATCAACTATCGATACAAAAATACCTACTAATGAATATATTAAAGAATGAATTTTAGAAATGTATTGGGCACAGTTATGGGAGGCACAGAGGTTCTCGTCCACACAAGAATGTTAAGCACACAGGATTGTTTCTTCAAAGGGAGGAGGCACAACTTGTCAACTTCCCAGAAGGCTGGTAGTGAACATGGTTTTACAGCCTGGTGACACCTGCACTTTCTGTGCGGTCAGCACTCGAGCTTGTCCAATCTATAGAACCATCTTTATGGAAGATGTCACACGTACTTCACAAAGAGTTCCAATGTAGTCATATCTTCAGTTGGATTGTGCACACAGGACTGAGTTAATTATCACCAGGTAAATTTTCACAAGATTATGCTGTGCTTAAGTGTGCCTTTAAAAAATTACCTGTAGTCAGACTCCCAAAGATTGAATGAATACAGGCTACAGACACGTTGAACAAAACTTTCTTGTCTCCTACGGATTGTTACTCTGATGGCCATGATGGCTGCAGAGACCCCAACACACAAAGATACTAAGAAATTATAGTATAAAGGGTCAAGCTAATTTAATTTATAAGCAAAATTACAGGAGTTGTTAATATTATTAATAAATATAACTACAAAACAAATATTGGCCTGATGTATTTTAATACATATCAGTAGTTTTTTTTTTAGAAACTGTTATAAAAAATGTTTCTGAACTTCTAAATGTTTTATGGAATTTACAATCTTCATTTGTCTACAATTTACAGGAAACTTTTTAAAAGAAGACAACCAAGAGGATGTGCTGTAACAAAGGAGTTGGATGACTGACTCCTTCACTTTTCCGTAACTGTTGATCAGTTATGAAAAACATACAAATCACAGCATACAGGAGGCAGAGGCAGGCAGATTTCTGTGATTATGGAGCCAGTCTGGTCTACATAGTGTGTTTCAGTCAGAGTTACAAAGTTGAAACACTGTCTCAAAAAAGACATACATAAGTTTTGAATTATAAAAGAAATAATATGCCAATAAAAGGTTAGTTCTTAGAAAAGAAGCTCCTGGCTTTAAATTATCAGAACCCAGATATGCAGGTTGACAGATATAAATATGGGAAGTGGCATTTTTGGTCATGCACAGACACCTGAACAGGTCCTTTAATAATTTAAGAGAAACTATAAATTTGTGAGATAAAAAGAATCCTCAGAAACCAGATGTGGTGGCACTCCTTTAATCCCAGCACTCAAGAGGGAGAGGCAGGAAGATCTTCTTTGAGTTCAAGACCAGTCTGGGCGACAGTATCAAGTTTTAGGCTAGCCAGAGCTATCTCAATAAAATAAAATAAAATAAAAACAACAATCCCTAGAGTCCACCAAATAAGCCTGACATTGCAGAGGTGACGGTACTGAAGTCTGAGACCAGATGACATTCACATGCTGACACTTGGGCGGCAGGACTCTTGTGCTTTCGTTTCAGCTTTCCACTAAGCCGCTTCATTCACATTAAATTAAGTATTTGTGGCCTATTAATTAAAATAAGTGCTATCAAGATGAGAATAGGATAAATATGAGGTCATCAAAGAATCTTTAAAAAAAAAAGAAAATTCCAATTGGAATACATGCATCCATTTCAAAAGAACTAGTCCCTCTTCAAGGGTCAGAGACACATAGTTGAGTTCATGGAATTTGGGTCTTATCATTTGGTCACGTGAAGGTGGGCTGTGTGAAAAGTGAAAACTGAGAATGTTAAAGCTGAGGGCTACTTCTCTCTTAGGTGCATTTTAAAACAAGTTCAACTCTTTTAAGTATGGCCTGAGACCGTATAAAAGAGCTCTCCCTTAAATCTAGAAGGAATACATCCTGAAAGTATTTTCTTCTCTATAAAGAAAAGTTCCATTGTAATATAACCATTATTTTATATTTAGCTTAAATATCTATTAAAATTATTTAATAAAAACAAGTTTTTTATTTCTAAACAATTTATTGACAAATTTTCTAAATGTAAATGCTGTTTATGTTTTATACTTTGCCCATCAATCTGGAAATAACAGCTCATGAGAAAAAAAGCACCAATTATCTTTCAGGTAAAAGACTCACAACAGTGACACTTTTTTTCCTCGGCATCTAACCAAAATCGTGTGACACAGAGAAATCAAACCCTAATTTACGTGTGAAGACAGAAAATAAAATATTTACAAAATTCCATTAAACAATAGAAAAAATAAGCCCTGTGTAACATTGCAAATGTTAACACAATACAGATCAGCTGCAGATTACATGCTGAGAAAAGCAGTGGCGTTAAAAACATGAACACTGACACATGAAATGTTTCTACAAAGTAAAATTATCTAGAAAAAATTACTTGCTCAGAGGAAAAGTACAGTCAAGAAAGTAATCATATAAATTGTTTTAAGCAGAAAGATGAAAGAAATTTCAATTAACTAATGCCACACCTCAATTTCTTCCTAAAATCTGCTAGAAACCATTAAAGCAAACCTGACCAGAGTTCCCTGCCATGAGCCCACCACCATGCTGCTTTTCTAAAAGATGTGCCTTTTAGAAAGGCATCTCGAGGCTCCTTGCTCTGCTCAGAAACTCTTAGGAGTTACAAGTCAGAGAGCAGAAGCTGAACCCTTCACTTTATCCCCAAATAGCAGCATATGTATAGAATTTATGCATCTATCTTCTTCACTGCACTCTGACCCGTCAAGAAAAAAGAAAAAAAAAAAAAAAAACCTTTAACTCCCAAAGCTTGAGAAAGTATCCTAACACACAGGAGACCTGCAAGAGGCCTGTCTTGACTGTGAACTTCACTGGTCATAACCAAAGCAGCAGCACACAAGCCAGATAAGAGTTTCAAACAGAAAAACTAACCAGTGTTCAATTAACTTATGCCACATCTTCTCAATTTCCTCAATTCTTAAAATCTTGCAGAAATCACCAAAGCAAACCTTCCCAAAGTGACCTGAAGATACTTTCCAGCAGAGAATCTCATCCCTGTTTTTTAAAACAAGTGGTCATAAAAGAAAAACAAAACCCTGCTACAATTATCAGTGAACATCACACAGGGAAACAGGAAGGGTGCACCATGCTTGGCTATCTCTCTTCTTCATCATCTTATTTTCCAGCAAATTATTTTGAAAAAGCATAATCATCTAGAAAAGCAATTGCAGTACTGAAATGTCCAGGTTCAAAAGAGAGTCACATTTAAAAAGAAGTGATACGCAATAATCTCAAACGTCGCCACTGACCCAACGTTAAGTATAAAACTTGTTGCGAGGGCTAGTTCCAGGACAGGCTCTAAAAACTACAGGGAAACCCTGTCTCAAAAAACAAAAAAACAAAAAAACAAAAAAAAAAAACTTGTTATCCTAACATACACACCTGCATCTGACCCACTAAACTCTGTGATTTCAAGGACAGTTTGAGTTAACAGGGCAAGATCCTGTCTCAGAAACATAGATGCAAAAACAGGTAAACTCACTAAAGTTATTTCACATAAAATAAAATGGAAGTATTTGTAGTTTTTAAAAATAAGCACTGTATTTCTAAAACTAAGTGAATGAATGCATGCTGTTTCTCCCACTGGGTGACTGACATGAGGAAGGTTACTCTCACATGAAGACAGAAGACAGGCTTTAATTTTGAGGTAAAAATAAAGAGGGCTATATTAGAGATTAACTCTTAACCCCCTTTTGGCTTTCATTCTACTAAAGCATTTTAATCAGAAAAAGACTTGGCTTTAGAAGGGACAGAATCTATACATTTTAACCACTACGAGGTTCTTTGAGTCAGGAGTGACTTGAAGTGAATAGATGGCTTCTAAAACTCATTCAGTTATCTACTATCCCTAAAGGACTGCATCTTTTCTTTAAAACAAATATGGTCACTGAAACACAGAACATCTTTTAGTTCCCATTCAAGTTTCCAAATTTGAAATATGGGGATAGTAAATCCAGGACATCACAAGACTGCCAAAGCTTACTACATCAGACTGCGTTTAGCTTGGCGGTATCTGGCTCAGCAATGTGGTTTAAAGAAAACAACCAAGACGGAACTGTGCAATGATGACTGAAAAGGAAAAGAGACTGCACTGCAGAGCTGGAAGGAGCATCCCAGCAAGCTGTAAGAGAGATCACATGCCCAAAGAAATTATCTGTAGGTAACTGACACTCTGCAAAATTATATCTCTGAAATGGTTTTTTAAAAATAAAACCAAAAGATGTATTAATCTAGTAAAAAAAAAAAAAAAAAAAAAGAAGTATTTGAAGCACTCTTAAGACTCAGTAACCACCTCTCAAAACCTCAGGAAAAAAACCAGTGGTGAGCAGACTGAAGAGACGAGAACACTCGTGCCCTCACCAACCCTCTCTAGGACACATCTCTACCACCAACCAACCCGTCTCAGCTGTGGCATAAGACTTCCCTTCTACCTACGGGTAAAAAGTACTGGGAAGGAAGGCGTCAGCCCTTTAATATCTGCCCCTGAGGACCCAACATTACTGAGGAAAGATCAAGACAGGACACTACTACCTAACAGCCACATGGTACACAGCACCTCCTGTCTACGCACACTGCCTGACCCTGCTTGAAGATCTTTCATAAAGACCTCATCTATGCTTTCTGACCAAGGTTTTCTAGATTCCTGGTCTAGACTTTCCACTTCCTTTGTCTCCTATTCTTTGCTTGCCTAAACAACATTATCAACTGCCTCCATTTACACTTTAGTCAAGCACAATAAGCATAGTTGTACAGCACTCCCTACTTAGAGCCTCAGACCTGGTTACCGGGCCCAAATACGCTCCAGTGTTTACTATAATGTTTTTTGAAAGTCTGAGGATTTAATACAGGGCCATGCACCTACCAAGGCATCTCAGTCCAATTTCTTTTAACAGTTATATACTAATCATATCCTATTAATTCTTCTCCCTAGTGATGAACAAAAACAAGAAAAATACATAGAAATGAAAAGTTTTCTATATTTTTAAATTAACAGTTTTGATACAAGACTAATAAACTCCAAAATGAGTGATTTCAGCCATGTGCACACACACTTTAGCAGGTGGCTAATCTGTGGCATGCGGAATGCATACAACCTGGTGTTGCTATGCACAGAGCCAAACACAAAACTGTAAACTTACTCTAAACATTGACATTTGTTTTGGAATTTTTAACCTCAACTGTGCAGCTCTCCAGTGTGAACTCTGTATATGACAGTACTGTGCCACAATGTGACAGGCTGGACACATCTGCCAGAGTGCTGGCTAATTTTATGTAAACCTGACATAGGCTAGACTCTTAGGAGACACTCGGTTGAGAAAATGTCCCGCCTAACTGGCCTGTGGTAATTCTCTTCAATGACTGACGTGGGAAGGCCCAGCTCACTGTGAATGGTGCCACACCTGGGCTGGCAGCTCTGGGTGCTGTAAGAAGGCAGACTGAGCCCCTAAACAGCATCCCTTCAAGTCCTCCTGCCTCCAGCTTCCTGCTTGAGTTCCTGCACCGACTTCCTTCACAGACTGTGATGTGGAAGTGTAAAGCCACACAACCCCTTCCCTCCCCAATGTCACTTTGGCCTTAGTATTTTATCTGAGCAACAGAAGCCATAACTGAGACACACAGCTAATCTTATCTCTGAACAAAACAAATCAGGACTAGCCTAACTTTTCCTAGATCAGTAATAGTGAACTATATAGCCTATGGGCTGAACTGAAAAGACCCCAGAGGGAGTTAAAAGGCTGATGAAGAGCTCCTGACTGCATGCAGAACCTGTCTCTATGTGGCAACTGAAGGGCAACCCTTTTTCCCCATAGAAGTATGTTGTAAACAGAATACAGATAAGGACAGCCCCAGAGGGTTATAATGTCTTTTTCTTTAGACTACTAAGCAAGCATGGTTTATATATTCTAATTCTTAATCATCTCTCCAACTTTTAAGAAAATGGGGTTCCTTAAAAACATGAAATTTGAAGAGATTTGTCATCAACATCTCTTAATGATGCTTTTTACCTTTCATGAGTAGTAATGACAAATTTCCAGATTGGTGAGCGTAAAGCCATGTCTACACATGACCCACATGAAAAGTCTGCCATTTTTATGAATCTCTAACCTTTTCCACCAAAAATTCATTGTGTAGACTTCACCAAAGATGTAAGGACAGAATTAAAAATTGGTTCACGTGACAAATTCTGTAGCATACATCAAAATTTTTATCAAATGAGAATTAGTCATTATGAAACAATTAAGTAATGAAAAGGGGCCTGAACTTCATAACCAAAGCTCAACTTCCCTCTCAGTAAGTAGTGCTTGAAAAGCAAAATGTAGGAAAATTATATAGGAGCCAAGTCTCATGAAAATTAACTATGAGCTTTGAACTTGTGGTCCTTCTGCTCTGATCTCAGAGAGCTGAGAAAAAGGTAAAAACTCACTACTGACAGTCAGAGTTCAAATCATGACTGTATAATCAATTTAACACAGTATTCTCTATTGTCAACATATCAAGTCTTCTAAACTTACCCAAATGAAGCAGTGTGAACTGGGCTGCCAGTTCCTTTGCATCTTCCAGCGTAGTGCAGAGTTTATCTGGCATGAAGTAACTCTGGGATCCGTTTGCAATCGCAGGAATAACTATCTTATATACCAAAAGTACTTTTCCGTCTTGACTGGTTGTTGAATATAAATAATATTCTGGTGGTGCCCAATTATTCTTGTTGCAGTAATAATCCAAGTGCATCACTGCAGAATTAAAATGATTGGATTTTAAAGAATACATACTAATTGGGGTAAGCTTTGTTCCAGGAAAAAAAGGGTAAGTACATCTTTCAATTTCAGGGGGGCTGGGACTATGCTGACCGTTGAGGCGAGTGGGAAGAGCTGGCGGCTTGCCTAGAGTTTTGGAGTGGCTCTCTTCTTTGTTAGCATATACAAGCAGGTTTTCTGAATTTGGGCTGATCTGGCCATTAAGATGCTGTCGCCAAGTATTCTCTTTATTCACTGGCTTTGCCAGTGTTACCTCAATACTGGCCCCATCAATGCACTTTCCATTCATGACAGACATAGCGGCCACTGCGTCTTCTCGGTTGAAGAAGTGAACAAAGGCATAATCTCTAAGTTTCTTTACTCGTTCCACTGCACCAGGTTTGAATTTATTGAATTCTGCTTTAATCGTTTCCTCTGTAGTTGAAATCATTAAATTTCTTACATAGAGAACTTTAACTCTCTGCATGGTTTCCTCATCAACTTCTTTCTCTGGATCAGCCCAATCTACCTGAATGGTGTGGCCCCAAAGTTGAAACGTTCCTGAAAAAAATTCATGAATTGATTTCATATTAACTAAAGCAAAGAATACAAGTTTAAAGAACTACATAAAATAATTTCTCAAAGAAACTCAAACATATATCAACATATCTGACTAACCATTTACGTCCACTTACACCAAAGTTGTTACTAAAGCAAACTTAATCAGAACTTATGACAAAATTTAGGAGTTGGTAACACAAGCAAGACTTTAAAAATTAATTACTGTTAGAATTAAATAATGCTCTTGCTCAATTCTTATTGGACATAATTAGCAAAGTTAAAATTATATACACATTAAAGTATCAGTTAAAGTATATACATATTCAGTAATTACCAAATGTAACTTATTTTGTAGGAACAATTTCTCATATCTTATAGTCATTTAATTTACTTCCTCATTAAAACAATTCTTCATTCCTCTTCAAGTGGCATTATATATCTCACTAATAATGCTCTGTCACTTACTGTTGTTTATCCATATTCATAAGGGGATGAATATGTAAAGTAACCACACAAGGGCTATCTTACCTGGAATCAGCTTTCTCCTGGCCATTGCAGCAGCCCTGTGGGACTCATACTCAACAAACGCAAAGCCACGGTTCTTGGTCTTGTCAGTTGCACTTGGATAAACAATCACATCCACAACACCTTCTGTGACTTTCTTCATCTCATCCAAGATTTCTTCCTTTTTCTTTTCTTTGGGAATTGCTCCAATAAATAACCTGCAGTTATCCAAGCTAACACACACACCGATAAACTTCCCTGGTCGAATCTCATGGTTGTTAAGAATGCGGATGGCTAGCTGGGCTTCTTCTTTACTGGTGTACATCACAAACGCATAGCCTCTGTTTTCACCACTGAACTCCATCATCAGCCGAAACTCATAAATCTTCCCAGCCCTTTCAAACACAGGAACCAGCTCATCTTCATACATGTCACGAGGTATCTTCCCAACAAAAACCTCACAGCCTCTGGGGGGAGGCGGACCTTCCCAACCTGAGAAAACGAAATAAACAACTGGAAATTAAATTCTAAAAAGCTATATTCATATCTGAGTCATTTACTCAGTCAACAAATTGGCTTTATCAGCCACCTATATGGCAAGCAGTATTCTAAGTGTTGAGGATACAAAAATTAAGTTCCTTTCCTTGTAAAACTCATTATAACAAAACTCCAGGAGACAGTGTGTGAATGATAAAATGCTGTGAGGGAAACACAGCCATATAAGAGGAAGATCTGAGCACAGAGTTTATGCAGTGACCTGAATGAAGCTAAGAGGGTGGAGCAGAAGAAAACCAGATACAGATGCCTTCCCGCCTATTGTAGATGGAGAACAGTAACAGGTGGTGCAGCAACCAAGGAAGCTGGAAGCAAGCGTTTTATTTACTCATTTGGAGATTCTGAGCAAAGAAATGTGTGGTTCAATGGTAAGATCCGTGCCTATATGAATCTCGTTACATAAACACTAGGCCTCTACTCACTGCTCTTTCAAGGTTCTCCCCAAATGACTTGTCTTTAATGCCTTGAGTATACTTTTCTCTGATGCCCTGAATCCTGATTTCTCAATCCAAACCATGTTATTTCCCAATCACTTTTAAACGAGAGCAAGGTTTTAAATAAATGCATAATTTCTTTCAAAATCACAGCTGAAACTGGTAGGGATGTTTGTGAGAATACATGCCTCATCTAAATAACTATGTTAAAGATTTAAACACAGATAAGCAAAACCCACCTGGAGGTGGACCACCAAATTTCCTCTGACCGTTTTCTTGCACCATGTTGTAGCCAGTCTTCTCCATCAGAGCCAGCAAGGCCGCTTCATTCTGAGTACCAGTGCGTACTTTCCCGCAGCCATTTGTTCCATCGGCGTTCTCTTCATTCATGGCTACAATTCCTAAGACAAATCAAGTAACTGTAAGTCCACAACTCAGCTCCAGGATGCTGGGGAGCATTTCTTTGGATTAGATGAAGCCAAGGACAACGTGGCTGACAGGTGAGGTGACCAACCTTCACTACTCCCCTTTAGGGCCCACACCAAAGCTGGAGACATGCTCAGTGGTTAAGAGCACTTGCTGCTCTTCCAGTGAATCTGTGATGGATTCTCAGCACCACACATGTAACTCCAGTTCTGTTACACAGTTCCAGGGATTCAATGCTCTATTCTGATCTCTGTGAGTATGCATGTGATACACAAACATACATACAGGCAAAATACACATAAAACAAATTTAATGAAAACATTTGAAATAAAAAGAACGTCATTCCTTTGTACTGAATACAGAAAATCCTCAAAGAACACTCTAGAGAATACTATAATACCAATTGCAAATGTTGGAGTTTTTTTAGATAAGCAAATATACATTGATAATTTTTTACATGGGCATATAAAAATTGTGGGCCATTTACAAGTAACTTTAAAAATTGCAATCACTGGTGAAAACATACTTTTCTTTCTCAATTCTCTGTGTATTCTTTCAGAAGAGGCCTCCAGGCAGGATGTCTTTATTTGTTTGCTTGGTTTTGTTTTGAGAGAGGCTCTTTCTTACCTCTGCAACCCAGCAGGCCTTCAACTCACAGCAATCCTCCAAGTGCTGGGATTAAAGCATGCCTAACCACTCCTAGCTTCATACTGTTCCTTACGACCAACTCCAACCAATTTAGACAGTCACCATGGAATTCTCAAGTGGCTGAGTCTCCCTCCCCAGCTTCATCTTATGCGCCCCAAACAAAGTCAATGTGTACTTCTTTTTGACTTCTCAAATGTGCCATACTCTCCTCCATCAGCCCTTAGGTCCGCTGACCCCATGCGCTTTCCCTACCTCCTTAGACGCTCTTACTATTAATTAACTCACTCCCCATTCTACATTAGGTATTCCTAGATATCTACTTTTATCATAGAGCCCAGCTCCGAGTGTTGTGATGGCCAATCCCCTGCTCTTCTACCTCTACCCTGGTACTCCCTCAGTCCCACCAGACTTTAAATTATAGACTTATTTCCCTAGCACCACACAGCACTCTGACACATGATGCACAGTCAATAAAGAAAGCAAGAGGACTTCATGACTTCACTGAGATATGGCCTTGGGTGACATTCCTGAGACAGATTCGGTATCTGTCTATGTAAATGTCCCTCACATTTACCCACTGGTGTCCCATGCATCAAACTGCCTACTTTCCCACTTTCCTTAAGACGTTACTTTTCATATTTAAAAAATGAGCTAGGGAGACAGCTCAATCAGAAAGGTATTTGAACCTGACTTCCATTTCCAGAACTCATGTTTGAAAACGTGGTAGGTGTCTGGGGGTGGCTAACCAAACAACATCAATTACCAATCAGTAAAGAAACTCGGACTCAAAATAAATAAGTAAATGATGGCCAGTGCCTGAGGACCCAACTTAAAGAGAAATTAGCATGCATCTGTTCAATATAATCATAGAATCATAATCATAATTTATAATCATAAAACATCTTTAAAATACCCTAGATCTGGTCGACAGAATTTTAATCCAATCTGGAGGCCAAGGGAGGCCGATCTTTTTGAGTATGAGCGCAGTTTGGTCTATCTGGGGAGTTCCAAGCCAGCCAGGGATACACAGTGAGACCGTGTCTCCAAAATTAAATAACAAACAAACAAATGCAAACATTTCAAAAAACTAAAACCAAACCAAACAAAAAACTCTCTAGTCTGAGCAGTGATTAAAACTAACAACGTTCTATCGTGACATGGAATAACTCCCCACGAACACCATTTGAGTCTGAATACTCGTTTTTAAAAACGTGTATATGAAAATTCTGCAGGTGAGGAATCTTGCTACTTAGCCCAGGTTGTCTGTCTGTCCTTGAACTGACCCAGCCCATCAAGTAGTGGGGTTATTTACATAATAAAGCTACAATTTACAAGAAAAGGACCCAAGAATCCACTGAAGCAAGGAAGGACCGGGAGTCTGTAGGGTCTGACCTAGGTCCTCTGCACATGTTAAGGTTGTGTAGCTTGGTATTCCTGTACGACTCCTAACAATGAGAATGGAGGCTGTCTCTGACTGTTATCCGCTTTTGAGATCCTTTTCCTCCTGCTGGACTGCCTTGTCCAGCCTTAATATGAGGGAATGCACTTAATCTTACTATAACCTGATAAGACTTGTTGGTTGACACCCCTGGGAGGGGAGGCCTGCCCTTTTATGAAGGAAAGGAGGAGAGGATCTTGGGGAGAGAGGATGGGTGGACAGAGGAGAGGATCTTGGGGAGAGAGGATGGGTGGACAGAGGAGAGAAGAGAAACTGAAGTTGAGATGTAATATGAGAATTAAAAAAAAGTTTCACTACAGTATAGGTAAAAGCCTTCTCCTCTGCTTGTTTCAGAATAATAGACACCATCTTGTTTCTCTTTATTATTAGTAGGGTCTCCTAACTTAAGAGACAGGAAATATAGATAAATTGCTATCAAGAAAAAACTCTGAACCTGCATTAGCACTAAATGTGTGTCCTTCACTATAATTTAGAAATAAATTTTATGTGACTTCAAATCCAATAAATATTTTTAACCCATTCTGGTAAAAGAACTGATAAATTCTAAAGATTAAAGATATGAATGAGACAGATTAACTGACCATCTTTTGAACTTTTCTTTAATAATTCGATGTTTTCCCTTCATTTCTTTAAAACAGTTTTAACTGAGACAGGTTTAGTATTCCTTATCTAAAGTTTAGACGCTAATTCAGATTCAAATAATTCTGGGTTTGGGGACAGCAGAGGTATTAATGAGTATCTTGCAGATAGGAGCAAACTCTAAAGATGAATGGCTACCCTTCATCCACAGAAACTGAAGGTTTTTTAAATATAGTATTTCTGATGCACTTGTGTGGGCGTTGACATTGAAGTTCTACAATGGTACACAAAAATTTAGAGTTTGTAATATTTAAATTTTAGGTTGGATATACTCAAAGATATTCACTTAAGATGGTCTTTACTCTGGAGTCTTGCCTTTATAGCATTATTAAATATTCTGTAGAAAGAAAATGCTAGAAGCCCTTGGACCACCACCAATATATGTAGGAAAGCAAAAAGATAATACTTGATGGCTTAAGATGGCAAAACTAGCAACTGAAAAGACCTGGAACTCAAACTCCTATCAACACTCAGCTTCTAACACCAGTTGTCTTCAATAATTGTCTAGAACTGCATTGATTCTAACATCAAACACAAAAGATCATACTTAGACTATGCATAGACTAGAAAAGTGACACTTGAATTGTTTTGATAAAGACTGCTACCATACAAAGGTGGCTCACTGACGATAAAAGCAACATACAGTCTCTCTTCTCACCTACCTGACATGTCGGAGTCAGTCGGGAAGCCTGGCTTCTGTTTCTACTCTAGCTCACAGCTAGCTCCACAAGCCAGCCTACGCCTGCTGCTGCCTGCACACGTCTATTTTAGGTTAGTACTGTCACTAAGGTGTATGTTGGAGACTGTTTACATGCTTATGTTGGAATAATAATCAGTTCAACATCTAAAACTCTCCTTTTACTACAGAATAGCTACAAAAACATGGACGACTGTGGATTTCAAGAAATCTTAAAATATGAAACTTGAACTCCCAGGACTAAGAAGTAGAGGAACATCACCAATCCTATCTTCTCATTAGTAAGTATTCTTACCGTAAAACCTCCTCAAAATGAGGCAGACATGTGTAATGCACAACTAGAAGAGACCAAAGACCCAACTCCACATCATAGCCATAGCTGATGCATAATTCCTTCAGAACCAAAACTAGCTGGGAAATTCTAAGTAAATCTAAAACAAGCTGTATTTTGAAGTTCATCCTAAAATGTTCCACGATCAGTCAGAGTTACTCAAACGGCCAGAGAAGTATATAAGTGTACTCAGGAGTGTAAGCTAGCACATGTATTGAGGGTTACAGAGAGGCACAGAAGTGTAAACTAGCACACGTATCGAGGGTTACAGAGAAGAGCAGGAGTGTAAGCTAGCACACGTATTGAGGGTTACAGAGAAGCACAGGAGTGTAAGCTAGCACACGTATTGAGGGTTACAGAGAAGCACAGGAGTGTAAGCTAGCACACGTATTGAGGGTTATAGAGAACCACAGGACTGTAAACTAGCACACATATTGAGGGTTACAGAGAAGAGCAGGAGTGTAAGCTAGCACACGTATTGAGGGTTACAGAGAAGCACAGGAGTGTAAGCTAGCACAGGTATTGAGGGTTACAGAGAAGCGCAGAAGTGTAAGCTAGCACTCGTATTGAGCGTTACAGAGAAGCGCAGGAGTGTAAGCTAGCACACGTATTGAGGGTTACAGAGAAGCGCAGGAGTGTAAGCTAGCACACGTATTGAGGGTTACAGAGGACAGGAGTGTAAGCTAGCATACTTATTGAGGGTTACAGGTTCAATGCCTTCAGTTACTTTAAGATATGTATTCATATTCCAAAATGTCCCACAAACGCTTAGTTCACTAACCTAGGAAATGGAATAAAAGATGAAGGGGTTCTGGGCAATAGAATGAGCAAGAATGATGTTAATCATTTATGGGAAAGGGGAAAAGAAACAAAATCAACAGAGACAGTAAATTGGAAGTTTTATAACATTTTAAAACATATTTTACTTCAACTTTCAAAGATAAATCTTTTTTTCTAAACTTTGGAACTTACAAAGATTTCTTTCTAAATTAATTTCAAAAGAAAAAGAATCACTATTCCAAACCCACTAAGATATAATGTCAGGAGAGCATAACTAACTAATCACAGGACAAATATTCAACTAACAATCTCAACAAATCTTTAAAATACTGAAATACATATCCCATTAGCTTATAACATCCTAACAAATCATAAAGTTTAAATTTCATGGGTCTGAAGAGAGTTCAGCCATCATTTCTTAGATTATAAAAGTGAACAATATATAAAGTTTAATTCTTAAAAAAAAGTTCAGTTTAATAATCCGAGACCTAGAACCTCTTTTCTACAAGGTGCACTACATCTCTGCAACATTGCCCGAACCCTTTGAATGTTAAGTTCCAGACTGGTCAATACAGGTGTTACTGAGCATGGTCAGCGGAGATTCTGAGCAGCGCTTAGTTTAGACACGCACTACAGTCAACATGCTTGAGAAATAAAAACTGTGGTCCTATACATCTAAAACAATTTCCAAATACAAGTTCACAGGTGGATCAGTTCAATTCCATGTTAAATTATTTCTATTAAATAATGAGAGTATGTTTAATTGCAAAAGTTAAATATATAATAAGTTTTGGTGCTAGGTATTTCATTTATGTTGAACAGACTTAAATCTAGGATCATAAAAAAGAAGTATTTTAAAAAAATCCTTCGGGGGCACAGTATGCAGTGGATGAAGGCACTTGCCACTCAAGCCTGAGAACTTCATCAGGAGAGAATGAACTCCTGAAAGCCACCCTCGGGCTTTTCTGCTCGTCCCTGCACTCTCTCACACATGTGAAATGTTTCAAATTATTATAAATTTTTTGGTTTTTTGAGACAGGGTTTTGCTGTAGTATTATAAACAATTTTTAAATACTGAAAACAAAAGTTAGGTGCTCTTTTAATGTATGAGGGATAGCTACAAATGTTTGACCAAACTAAATATGCGAACTACCAGTCTTCTATATATAACATTATTTAAAATCTTATCAGTTTGAACACAGAAATCACATTTTCCCTTTTTCCTTCCTTGCCAACCATCAGATTTTAAAATAATACTTATCAGTGAAATTTTAAATTTATACAAATTACTTATTTGTAATCCTTTCTTAAAATTATAGGATGGTGGCCACCAATAAAACGACACAATTGAACACTTAAGACTTAATTTCAGCCACATAACATACTTTACTTGCATATATTCTTGGTATTAATAATCCTTATCTTATAAATACGTCTGCATTTGGCATGAGCTGTTTAGTAATTTCGGCCATTAATGTTAAAGTTCAAGATTCTAATATGAAAACTGGCATTTAAACATAGCCACACGTGGGAAATAAGGCACTGTTGGTATTTGGTAAATACACCGGGGGGCAACAATCTTTATGTCCTTTGTGGTAAATAAACGCAGTTATTAAAACACTATTTCTAACCACGTGACGCAAATCTACCTATGACAGCACGAAGTAAACTTAATCCTGAATGACCACAAATGGAAGTTTCTTGAACTTCTCATTGTGATGACCCTTGAAATGAAAACGTCCAGTTATTCAGATTACCGAGTTTCCACGCGCATATTCATACACAAAGGCGCGTTACCGCCTCTTGGACGCTACCTTAACTCGGTCCTGAGTGGCTCAAGGGGGCAGACGAGCCGGGTCCCCTCGGATCACTTCCCCGGGAGGCAGACCCCCTGCCCCCGTGCAGCCTCCGCCCCGCGCCCCAGGCTCCTCCCGCACCCCTGCGTGCGTTAGCGGCCGCGTCGGGCAGTTGGCTCCCGACGGCCACTCCCGCAGATGCGCTCGCTCGGCGGCCGGGCCCTCGAGGAACCCGGGGCGGCCGCGGAGCCAGGGCGAGGGCCACGGCCAGGAGGCCCAGGCCCCGCCGACGCCGCTCCGGGTGCTCGGCCATCCCTCGCCTGCTTCGGCCGTTGGCCGCGGTCCGCCAGGCACCCCGCGGCTCCCATCCCCGCCTCCTCACCCCGTCGGGTCTTCCGAGGCCGGACCTAAAGACCAATCCCGGGACCAACGAGCTCAAACGGCCGCCAGCTCCGGATCTGCGCCGGGGGCGGAAGCCGCGGAGAGGAGGAGTCGCCGCGGGGAAGGGCGTGGCCGGCGGGGCTCGTGCCGTCCTCGCGCCTCGGGGCCTCGGGCTCCGCGCCTCAGCCGAGCGTGCCTCACGCGGAGGCGCCTCCCCGCCCCGACCAATCAGCGGCCGCCGCTGCCGGCGGGTGGGCGGGACCGAGGCACGAGTGATGCGGAGGCGCTTGCGATAGGAAGCGCGGACCTAGAGTGGCAGTCGGGCTGGCCAATCGAGAGGAGAGAAGCGGATCCCGGAGAGTGGGGTTTGGCGCGGGGAAGGCTTGAAGGCGTTAGGAGACAAGTTACGGTCTGAGCTGGTGTGCGTCCCCGGGGGAGACCTAGGTGGGTTGGAGAAGTTCTTTGTCTAGAAAGCTGCAATTTGCCAGTCTTAAAACTACAAGTTTGACGCAGAACCGTCCTGGGGACCCTTCTAAAGGACGACTGGAGGCGTGGCTTTCAAAGCTCCCGAGCTTCTCCGGGTCCCCTTGAAACGGATCCCGTGAGACCTGGATGATAATCGGGCTGACAGTGCCAGCCCTGTATGCCTCTCCCTGCCGGCAGTGGTCTAGGGCATGCTCACCCCTTCCCACACGACGTCTGCCACGGTGTGGCGTGTTTGACGGACTGGAAACCCGCGCACAGAGCGCTAGGCGTTTGCACGGGCTGCAGGGGCTCCGGTTGTGCCGCAGAGTGCATATGGACGCCCTGTGGTGTGTCCTGTTCCGAAAGGTGCCCGCCAGGGCAGCGATGCCCAGGCTCTGAGCCTCATACAGCCCTGGAAGCTTAAGCCTCGTCCAATAGACTTGCTTGGCTCTGTTGTTTTTAGGATGTTTTTAACCTCAGAAACAGCTTAGATATGCCAAGGGCGTAAGATATGTTATATACTATTTGCTAGACCTTTTTATATCTTGGATGTATTGTCCTTTACATAACGAATTAATTCTACAGTTTAGAAAGGTTTATAAGGGTTGTTGGAGGAACCTTTAATAGCCAGTAGGTGGCGATATTTCACCGTGGGACGTGAAAGAGTTCTTGGTAGCCAGCAGGCTTTAGGAGCTGTGATTCAAAGGAAGGATTAAGTGAAATGTAGATAAGCTTTTGGCTAGAAAGAAGCCAGAAGCAGGAAATAGCCTTTGCTGGAGGAGAAAACAGAAGATCCATATCAGCTCAGAGGGAATGGTGCTGACTGTGGGCACTAAAGAGTGGAAGGGGGCCTGCAGAAATAGCTCAGCAATTAGGAATCGTCCGTTCCTCTCCCTGGGTAAGGTAGCTCACAACTGTAAGCCCAGTTCCAGGAGACCTAGTACTTCTGGCCTCTGTGAGCACATGCCCGCATGCAGACACACACCTATACATTATTTTTTTTAAAAGTACAAATTTTTTAATTGAAGGAATATGCAAAATAGTGGTTACAGTAGGTTGGACATATGTAAGTATATTTTTCCCAAATAAAATGCAAGCTTTGGAATATTTAGAAGTTAGTTTCATAGATGCCCTATATATAGACCCCCAAAAGGTAAGGAAAACAATGGGAAGTCCTTATAAATGTTTGCTCTCCAGCTCCCTGGTGGGAATACAGGTGAGTTTTCCATAGAAAGGTCAGTGTGTTGTGAGAGTCTCCTCCGTCCATAGCTGGCAGTCGTGACACAGATCCAAACCCATGATAGCTGCTTGTGTGTTTCTAGAACTCTTGTCACCAGTATGGAACTCTGGCACAGGAAACAGCTCTGCTTTGATCTGCTTGCCCTTCAGTCAAGATGGCACCCTTTCAAAAGTTTATGTTTCCTTTTTGGTTTTCATGATGATGATACAGTCATGTTCGCAGCCCACTGGACCCCTCTCTCTTGGTGGTATGATACCTTCTGCAGCAGAATGACCGAATGACCAGAGGTTCCCGTCACTTGAAACCCTGAGCCATTTTCAAGATGTCTCTAAGGCAAGGTAGGTGCTTCAACAGTGCCTTTTCTGGTGACAAGAATGAGCCATCTTGTGTTGTTTTTCTTTTTGCTTTTGTTTTGAGACAAGTTCTCTCTATGTAGCTCTGGCTGGCCTCACATTCACATTGTGGACCAGTGTTGAACTCAGAGAGGTCCATCTACCCTTCCTCGTGAACGCTGTGACTAAAGACGTGCACTACACCCATTTTGGCTGTGATTTTGCCGAGTGTATTTTCTTGGTATGTAGTTTGTATGACTCTTCCTTCTGTTCCCATGATTTGTAAGCTTTGTCTTTTAATGTTGCACCTGAATCTTGCAGGTCTTGCTTATAATCTTTATTAATTCATCTCTTTTATCTGGCTGTTGCTAATTTATCTGTCCTGTCTTAAATCCCTGATAGTGTAGTAATCTAACTGTTAGTGAGGTTTTTTGATGTTTTTATCAACTTAGTGAACTTTTCATTTCCAAAATTTCAATTCAAAAATTATTGGTTTTTTTTTATTTTGTTGGACTATTATTTATTTTCAGTTCTTCCTCTGGAAATTCATGTATGTCACCCTCACTGGAAAACTTATTGTGAAGTCCATCATTGTTGAATGACTTCATTTTTCATGTATTGTTTATCTTCATTGGGATTTTCATGTCTGGCATTAGGTAATTTTTAATTGCTGTGTGTTAATTACCTTTCTCATTTTTGTGACAAAATACCTCCAAATAGCAGCTATTTGAGAAAGGAGGGGTTTATTTACCTTAGAGATACAAGGCTACAGCCCGTCCTGGCAAGGATGGTATGGCACTGGGAGCTGCCAGAGGTGGCTGTTCACAGTGTCCACATTCAGGAACTAGAGTAGCAAGTGCTTGTGCCCAGCTCACTTTCTCTGCTTATCCAATCCTGAAACACAGCCACATGTAGAGGAGGCCTTCCCACCTCAGTTAGCCTAATCTAGATAATGTCTTACAGCTCGTGCACATAGTTGTTTCCATGGTGATTCCAAGTCTTCTAGAGTTGATAGTCAAGATAAACCACCACATGCCCTGTTCTTTCATTTTATTATTTAAGTGGAGTTAAGCTGTAGTCCGATGGAAGTGTGGTTTCATATGCTGCTCTGGGGGTATCGCTGACTAGACATAGTCCTCTGCCCCTTCCCAAGCACAGAATACCAACTGTAGGAGCAACCACAACTGAAAGATAAACCCTCTAAGAAAGGACTTTGTAAGGAAAGAAATAAATGCAATAGGACCGTCTTCTCAAAGGTCTCAAGTAGGGGATGGAATATAAGCCAGTGTTTGAGTGCATTCTTGGAAGTCCTGCATCTGTCCTCAGGTGTGTGTGCACACACAGAGAATCTTAGGATAGTCAGAATAAACACTAGCAATGTGGACAGATGTGACTGCCTTCTACAGGGACCTACCCTGTTGATGGTCTGGTGACGCCACTCAACAGGACCTGGCTGTAACATTCTGAGGTGCTGTAAATTTTTATCCCCTATTTTAAAGCTACACTTTTTTTATTTTCTCCCCTCTCTTGCCTTGTGCCTTATGTTCTATCTCCTTCTGGTAGCTGCTGAGACTTATAGCTTATTGCAATAAAGTTGTTCTTGAGAGTCTTTCCATAATTCAGAAAAGTAAGGAGCTTTAGACTTTGTGAGCAACTATAAGGGGCTAGGAATTCTGGCAAAGAAAGGTACCTCATTAAAGGACAATTAGTTCTCCTGTCTCTATAGCATGACTTGTGGTAGACTCGCCCATTTCAGTAAGGGTTCTCTAAAGGAAAAGAACTGGTAGAATCAGTATTATATTAAAGGGTATTTATTAGACTGACTTACAGGATGAACTCTGGGAAGTCCTAATAATGTCTGTCTAACAATGAAAAGGCAGAAAATGTGGTCAGCCGGGAAATGGCTCAGTGCATGAGGCTGGTATCTCAACAGACCCAGTCTGGTACTGGAGTGCTGGAGCATTCCTGGAGAGCTGCTGCTCTGCATTGGATCCTGAAGAAGCTGGGTTTAATACCAGCCACAGCAACAGGGCAGATTAATTTACCAATGAGAGGGAGGGCCAGCCGGCAGAAAGAAGTTTCCTTCTTCCTTGTCCTTTTATGTGAGCTACCACCACAAGATGTGGCCCAGATTTAGGAAGGGTCCTCATGCCACAAATAATCTGATTAAGAAAATTCCTCACAGATGTGCTCAGCATCTTGGGTGTTTGTTGATTTCCTTTCACATTGCCTTTCTGAGGGATAGTCCCTTGGCTGAGTGATTGACTGCCCCAACTGTCAGGGCTCCACCCAACTAGACAAATCCTTTATCCTATGTGTAGAAGGAGCGGGCAGGCCTGCTTTTCTTCCTGCCCAACTCCCGCATGGCTAGCTTTACACCCGAAATAACAACACACAAACTATTCATTTAAACACTGCCTGGCCCATTAGTTTCAGCCTCTTATTAGCTAATTCTCACATCTTGCTTTAACCCACAAG
Source organism: Arvicola amphibius (assembly GCF_903992535.2). NCBI lineage: Eukaryota > Metazoa > Chordata > Mammalia > Rodentia > Cricetidae > Arvicola > Arvicola amphibius. The sequence continues at coordinate 3,577,790 of NC_052057.2, read as the reverse complement.
GTGGTGGCTTACCAGGAAAGATTCAGCATGTATGACCTGGCGGCTGGCTCCATGGCATCTGTCTCAGAGAGGAGAGGCATGGCATTTGACCAACTTCCCTTCTTCCCACCATCTGTTCTGTCTACTCCCACCTATCTAAATCCTGCCCTATCAAAAAGCCAAGGCAGTTTCTTTATTAACCAATGAGAGTCCTCCATCACCTATGGGCCTCCACAGACCCCTGATCAAGATTATAAGACTAGTACCTAGAATTAACAAAATGAAGTTGTCTAAAAGTGGTGTTGGAATACACAGTCAATAGCAAGCTGAACAGGAAGTGAACAGTCTCTGTGTCTTAGTTACTGTTCTATTGCTGTGAAGAGACACCGTGATAAGAGCAACTCTTATAAAAGAAAGCATTTAATTGGGGGCTTTCTTCTAGTTTCAGTGGGTCAGTCCATTATCATTATAGCAGGGAGCATGACAGCACACATGCAGGCATGATGCTGGAGCAGTATCTGAGAGATGCATCCTGATCCATAGGCAGCAGGCAGAGAGAGACACTGGGTCTGCAGTAGACTTTCTAAACCTCAGAACCCATCCCCAGAGTCATGCCTCCTCTGACAAGACCAAACCCTATAATCCTTTCCAAACAGTTGATCAACTGGGGACTAAGCGTGCAAATATATTGATTCCTATCCACCCCACTTCCCCATATATCCTTAAGTAAACTTTGAAACATAATGTTTGCATTTCTCTTCCTTACAACTTAGTCAAATTGCTTATTCCTGATAACTCACCTGAGACAGTGAAAAGGATTAGGCAATGCTTTGTAAGTGATGTCAGACTCCTCTAAGACAGGGCCCTCTGTGACATTGCCGCTTGCTTGTAATGTCATTGAGTTTGATTTTTTCCCAAAGTGGGCAGCTCCTTGGGAAAAGATGAGCAACTCATTTTTCTTTATTTTCTTCCTTCCTTCCTTCTATCCTTCCTTTCTTTCTGACTTTTTCCTTTTTTTTCACAGTAGTGTTTTCTCACACATAGTATAACATGATTGTGGTTTTCCTTTGTCTTTTCTCCTCCCAGTTCCTCCCCACCTCCTCTCCCACCTACATCCCTTTTGCTTCTTATTAGAAAGCAAACGGACTTCTAAGGGATAATAAAATAAAATGTGAAAAGATAAAACAAAGACATTAGAACTGGATGAAACAAATCAACAGAGGGGAATGAGCCAAAGAGAAGGCACAAGAATCAGAGACTCACTCATTCACATACCCAGCAGTCCCATAAAAACACTAAACTGGACACCATAATTTATATACACGTAGGACCTGGTACAGATCATTGCAGGCCCCATGCTGTGCCTCAGTCTCAGTGGGTCCATATGTACTTTGATCATGTTGGTTTAGAGAGCCTTGTTTTCCTGGTGTCCTCTGCTCTGGCTCTAAAACTCTTTCTGCCTTCACTTGCACAGGGTTCCCCGTAGCCCTGAGGGGTGGTATTTGGATGAGACATCCCACTTAGGGTTGAGTCTTCCAAGGTCTCTCACTCTGCCTATTCTCTAGCCATGGATCTTTGTATTTGTTCCATTTTCTACAGGAGGAAGCTTTTTTGATGATGGCTGAAGAAGGCACTGATCTGTGAGTATATCAGAATATCATTAGAAAACACTTTATTGCTACTTTTTAAAAACCACAGTAGTATTTGGTTTTTACCATATGTTCAGTGTTGGGTGTGGGTTCCATCTCGTGAACTGGGCCTTAAATGACATCAGATATGGTTTTAAGCCACCTCTGCACTAGCATATCTTGCAGACAGTATAGTTTGTGGCTACATACGTGTTTCCATTTCTCTAATGGTAGCATGCAGATTCCTTCACCAATAAAGGCTGTATGTAGGCACCAGCTCAACTTCTCCATGTTCAGTGAGTTGGGTAGGTGTTGTCTTATACAGTGGGACTTTGCTGTCAGTTTTCTGAGGGAAAGGATAGTCTTGGCAACAGCCTGAGTTGTTTGGGGATTCCCATGGAACCCTTTTGGCCAACAGCTCAATTAGATGAAACCCAGTTCCAGGCCTGGAACTTTTTCCACTTTCAGGCTGTTGTGGATAGATCAACAATGAATACGGTTGGGCAAATGTCTCTGTGGTAGGATGAGGCATCCTTTGGAAATATGGTATAGCTGGATCTTGAAATAGGTAGATTGTCATCCACGTACTGATTTCTGTAGTAGCTGTACAAGTTTACACTTCTGTCAGCAATGGACTTGTATTTCCCTTGCTCCCCATCCTCTCCAGCATAGGCTGTCACTTGTTTCAGTGATCTTAGCTGTTCTGACAGGGAGTGTTATTCTTAAAGCACTACTTAAACACAAAACCTTACTCTTACTGTTTGTTTGGTCTTCACTGTGTTAAGTGCTCTTGCATGGCTTTGTGACTTTGCTTACTGTGCCGAGTGTAGAACAGCCTAGGAAAGGGAGCTTTCTGCCTCAGTATTGGTAGTGTAACAGAGACGTCCTTCTACCTCCCCGTGACTGCTGTGTTCCTTGTTGAAAGGATCCAGGTAGAGCACAGTGAAGAAGACAGGTGATATTAACTAGAGCAAAGGAGACGAGAGTGGGCAGGGAGCAAAGCAGCCGTCAAAGGAACTGCTCTCCCAGTGTAAGGATGTCTAGGGAGGCATCATGCTGTGGAAAGTCTATAGCATTTTCCTGCCCAGATCTTCCGTAGGCCCAGTAGGATTAACTCTTAGGAGACTGACAGTATTAGTTTGAGTTCTTTATCAGTTTTAAACAAAAGCATATATAAAAGCATATAAGAGATTTCTGCTTTTTGTTTTTGTTTTTGTTTTTTGTTTGTTTGTTTTGGGTTTGGTTTTTCAAGGCAGGGACTCACAGAGATCTGCCTGCCTCTGCCTCTTGAGTTCTGGGATTAAAGGCATGCCATCAACACCTGGCTTCAGAGTAAATTTTTTAAATTAAAGGAAAAAAAGTTTATAAAATAGCCTTGCTTTACCAGGAGAAAATTGTCTTCTCTTAGGGCTTCAACAAAACCTTGCTGCATCTGCATTTCTTTATTTTAAATGGTGTTTCAAATTCTGAGACACCAGGGGTTGGGGTTCAGAACTCTTTATGATCGATAGGTCAATCTTCAGGGACACTCTACAGTGATATGACTTGGCTATCGCCGTATCAAGAGAATAGAAATACTATTAGCTGAGGAACTTGGGTCATAAAGATGAACCTTGACTGAGGAAGTCTAGAGGAATTTAACCTGCCTGCTTTGGGATAGAAAAGAAATGATTGGCTCAGGATTTCTTCTGTAACTGACATTTTTCTTCCTTGTTTGCTAATTAATCAAACCGAAGCAACAAAGAAGATATCCTCTTACCTGTAGGTTCAGCAATTCCAATGCTGAGGGACATTTACCTTTTCTGTCCTTCCTACAAAGGACAGTTGAATGATGTTATTGTAACAAAATAAACTCAGTCTCAGCTTCCTGCTCCTTACTGCTTTCTTCAAGTAAGTTCCTGACTCCTGAGCCGGATTACTTGTTCTTCTCTCTGTATCCCCACACTATATACAGGCTGCTGCTATAGCTGGCTAGAAAGTGGTATTGGACCAGGAGTGGTGGAGCACACCTTCAATCCCAGCACTTGGGAAGCTGAGGCCCGCATGACTCTCTGAGTGAATCTGAGTCAAATCTGGTCTATTGAGTGAGACTCTGTCTCACTCAAAAAAAAAAAAAAAAAGAGGAAGAAAAGAAAAATGAATGTGAAATTGCAGCACTTCAATGCTTAGCACAAAGTGAGATGAGCATCCAACAAATGATGGATTGCCTCTTGGTCAAATGATAGAAGAGACTCGAGATTATTTATGTTGATTCCAGCCCCAAGAACTTCATAGACTGTAAGGAAAAACCAAACTGTCTATGAACACATTTAATGTCAAACAGTATTTTCTGCTGCCTACAATAGTGATGTTTGAAAAACAGTTCACTCTGAGTTTACTTACACAAGTGCCCCCAGGGTGAAGGGAAATGACACCAACACATGACTCTCAGCACGATGATGCCTAAGGCCAAAATGTAAGTGGTTGGAACAGGCCCATAGAACACCTAGATTCTTTGATTTTGCCACTTAATGTTTTAATTACATAAAGCATGTAAGTAATTAAATGTTTAATTTGGATATTAAACAAAGTTTAATTATCATTATACCCCAACTGAATTTTTTTGTAGGAAAACTCACGGCAATAAAACCTCAGTTAAACTAAGATCTGCTCTTCAGTTTTGCTCCTATTGGACCACTGAGTAAAACAATTCCTCCTTTTCTCTGTAACATTCTTTTCACTGTTTTGTGGTTCCTTTGTTGTTGTTTTGAGATTAGGTCTTGTAGCCCCCACTGGCCTTGAACTCTCTATGTAGTGCAAGCAAGTCTTAAATCCCCTTTGTAACAGGCTGCTCTTAAATTCCCAGTCTTCTGCCTTCACATTCCAAGTGTTGGGACTAACAATGTAGCTCCATGCTTATCTATTTTGTGATTCCTTCTTTTTTTATAACTGCTGACATTTAGTAGGCAAGTGTAGTCCTCCAGCCCACACACACCTGGAGCGCTCCAGCTGCTGCTTCTGCCTTCTGCATGCAGGTGTCATAGGCATGTGACAGCTCCAATAACTGAAATGCAATTCCAACCTGTGATGTAACTTTTAGTGAATTTGCTAAAGTCTTGACCAGTCTGGTTCAGTGTATTCTGTAAAATCGCCTTCCATGCTAGGCATTGTTAATTTTGTCAAAGAGTAATTTCCTTAACTTACTTATTCAGGCTTTATATATTGCTGTGACACACCTCTAATAAGTTCATAAACTACACTTAAGGTGGAAATTTGACAGTAAAACTGTTTAATTAAAAGTGTCACCTCAGCCCCTAACATCCTTACCCCCAAAAGTCTGGAATGTTTGATTGAGGTGCTTCACCCCAGGCCCCTGGCATCTGTCTTGGAATGTTGGGTATAAACTCTGGATCAAGCCACCTCCTGTGGGAGTGGCCTCAGTCCAAACTCCACCTCCAAGAAAGCCTGCCAGACGGTGACCCCTACCCAGGGAAGGTCAAGACCACTCCCACAGGCTATTTTTAAACTGCTCCCCCACCCTCCCACCCCCCCCCCCCCCCCCCCCCCCACCCCCGCTGCCAGGAGCACTGGTGTTTGTTAAACCTGGTCGTCTTCTAATTTGGTCTGATTGACTTATTGCCTCGGCAGAGAGGTTTGTTGGTCCAGAAAATACTTAACAGAAACAAATCTGAGGTTTTTTTTTTTTAAAGGACAGTAATAAATTTAGTTTTAAAAAATAACTAACCAATGACATATATACAGATTTAAGGGCATAGGGAAGAAAATCAGACTTTATTTTATGTTTACCTGTTATGTTCACCTTTGTAGATATAATTACACTAGTATAATAAAGTAACCAGAAATACAGTTTACTTATCTATCTATATGTGTGCAGGTACCAGTATATTTATGTGGTGTGTGTGTGCACCAAATACTGGAATTACTTCAATCCTCTATCTCTTTACCTTTTAAAGTAGCCATACAGGCATATGAAAAGAAAGAAGGGAAACACAGTACCAGACTATTCAAAAGTGAATATAAATAGCTACTATCACTGTGCAAGAGAAAACATCTCTATGATTTCTGGCTACTTAATTCCTTATGCTCCGTAATACTGATCTCAGGACATGAAAATAATATTCTTGACTGACTTGAAATTGTATTATTACATGAAGAAAGGCAAAACAGAATGTGAGATTTGGTTTTGTTATGGCTAATTATCAAACATGTTCATCTAAATGAGGGAAAATGTTGCTTTTAGTGTCAGTCATTCAGTGAGCAGAATACATTTACAGTGAAGTTAGTGATCAGTTGGTAAGCCTGGCAGCAGAATGGAGCCAGGAGGAAAAGAGTGACCCAAGCAATTTCTTGTGACTGTCACCTCAGGGTCTGCTTTTCTGGGGCCGCTGAGTCCAAACAGGCTGTCCTGCTCCACAGCAGACCTGTCCCAGAGGACACAGAAAGGCTTTGTTGTGGCTTACATGGTAAGCACTTCATAGGGTTCTGATCACTTGTTTAAAATCTAGAACACAGTGTTGAAAGCCACATTTTCTCAACAAGCTTATAATGTTTTGTGATCTATAAATATAAACATAGGCCCACACAAAATACATACACATTCACGTGACGACTGGAAGCTAGCCAGACATCATCCACAAGCAGAATGGAATACAGAGTGCAGGAAGGGCTGTGTATGATGCCAGGCCCGTGTAGACAATGGACACCAGTCCCAAGACAGCTGAAGCAAGACAGCTTCTCTGATCACGAATGATGATCTTCACAGTCTCATAAAACTGGAAAACAAAAGCTAAGAATATTAGCAGCCATGAATAAAAGAAAGCACTTATACTACTAAGTAGTCTTTCTGGTTGTTTTGTCTCTACCAGGAACACTTTATGTCCCCAGTGACTTATGAAATAATATACAGAGTGTTACAGAACACTATAAAATGCACCACATAAAAGTTACCCAGCATTAAAGGGTAAAGGCAACAGTAAGTTAATTAATACTAATTAGCATATTCTAAAACTAACCTAAGAAGGAAGTTGCTAACCTTGAGTTTTAAAAAAAATAGGCAATTCTTCTATTTCATTAGCCTAAAATTTGGTGACACCAGTTTCATCTCTTAAAGTCTGAAGGCATAGAGTCGGTCATACTGGGTTGCCATAGCAAAAATCGTCACCAGTGGCTTCTGAAATGGAGACCTTAAATATGGCGCCCACCCTCAGTGGGTGCATTCCACTGTATCACTTCTTCACACGCTAAAGTACTTGGAAATGATATTGTTGCTCTGCCTTATTTGTTGTATGATATCAAATAAGGCATTTAAGATCTCTGTAAGTTTGAGACCAGCCTGGTCTACAAAGCAAGTTCTAGGACAGCCAAAGTTACACAGACAAAACCCTGTCTCAAAAAAAAAAAAAAAAAAAAAAAAAAAGACATTTAGCCAGTCTGGACTTCCTTCTTTATGGGAACACCAGGTAGCCCTGAAAAGAAATGAAATAAAATTCTTTCATATAAAAGAACAGTTAGTGTTCTTCTATGTAAGTTATTACAATTATTACTATTACTATATTTCTTGACAGCTATTTCTGTACCATTGTCATCACTAGAATTTAATGCTAGAATTTAAAATTTAATAAAAAAATTTTCATGTGATTTTTGCTATTTCTACTAGACTCAGGATCCTTTTCTAGAGTGTGGCATTGTATATGAGATGAGATCTTGCTGTATTGCTCAAGTTGACCCAGAACTCCAGAGCTTAATGGAATATCCTAAAGCTGGGAAGGTTCCTAAAATCTTTACTTTTTAATGCTTTTTTATTATTTTTAATTATGTGTATGTGTGTATCAGTGTATGGGTGTGTGCACATGAGTGCAGGTGCCCATGGAGTCCAGAGGTATCAAAAACACACCCCACCCAGAGCTAGCGTTACAGCACCTGTGGGTGCTGAGAGGTAAACTTGGGTCCTCTGCAAGAGCAGTGTGAACTCTTAAACTGCCGAGTCATCTCTGCAGCCCTGGTTTTCACATTCTCTTTTTCCTTGCTTTGAGAGAGAGTTTCACTGTGCTGTCCCTGGTTGTCTGGAACTTTGTATATAGAAGAGGCTGACCTTGAGAGCTGCAGGGATCCTCCTGTCTCAGCCTCTAGAGTGCTGAAGTCAAAGATGTGCAGCACTGTGTTTGACATAATTTCTAAATTATTAGTTTAATACAGTCAAGGACCAGCCGCAGATATGGTAGTATTCTTGTAGGGCTCCATTACTCGTGTAATTATATTCTATGTATAAGTACATAACCTAGTGATCCACGTAAAATTAAGCCAAGCTTGACTGTGTTTTAGTCCACAATGTGAATATAAGGCCATCCCTAGTCAAAGTTTTACATAATATCTAAAGAAATATCCAATATCCTATTAGCCATCCATACATTGTTTATAGGACAAACACCTAATGTATCTCTTCAGCTACACTAAAAAGATATAAAGTGGTTAAAATCAAACTGAATAAAGACTTGAAAATGTAACTCAGCAGAGTACTTGCTTGCAATGCATGAAGCTCTGGGGTTAATTCCCAACACCACACAAATGAAGTGTGGTGATACGTGCCAATAATCCTAGCACTTGGGTGGTGGAGGTACTAATATCAGAAGTTCAAGGTCATAATTGCCTACTTAGAATTAGACACCCGTCTAGGACGCAGACCCTGCTGCACACATGCGCGCGCGCACACACACACACACACACACACACACACACACGTCTCTCTCTCCTCCCCTCCCTCCCTTTCCCTTCCTTTTCTTCTCTCCCTCACTATACTCGGTCCCCCTACTCTCCATTTATTTGACCATCAGCCCAGGAGGCATCCCTAGAAAGGCAGAATTTCTAAGACTGGAAATATAACTCAGTTGGGTGATTGCCTAGAAATCAGCCAACCCTAGGTTTGCTCCACAGACCTGGGTGTGGTGAAGCATGCCTGTGGGAGGTAGAAATAGGAGATCAGGAGATCAAAAGAGTCATCCTCAGCTAGATTAGGAGCCTGAGGTCAGCCTTAGCTACATGAGACCGTGTCTCACAAAAGAGAGGGGAGAGGGAGTAGTAGATATGTAGAAGGTGTTAGGTTCACTTTTGTAAACACAGAGACATTTGAAAAACCCATTCTGGCAATAAGTCAGATAAAAGATACACAGTAGAAAAGGTGTAATAAATAGTAAAAGCTAAAAAGAAAGGGACTTAAATTTCACAATAGACTTATCCTCGTTATCAGTATAAAAATTCCTCGGTTCTGGTTCTCTGATTTCTGAGCCCTTGTGGAGTTAATTCTGGAGCGGGGAGTGGAGATGGGGGGAGTGTTCTAAAGGCTGCCTCCTGCCCACAGTAGCCAGGAACTCAGGGCAGCTGTGCTCATCTGCACAGTAGCTGCTTCCCTTGAGCCAGGGCACCCTTCCTGCTGTAATAGAGGCAAGTCTTAGAGGGTCTTGGGAGGGCCTGCCCTTCCTGAGGAGCCGGCACTCAAGGGGAAGGGGCTCATTTTCCCCTTTTTAGTTGCCCATACTCCAGTAAACAATCCCCAAACCATGGTCTTACAAACAACCCTAACTGTTGTGGTTTGGATAATCATGGCCCCATTGTCTCAAGTGTCTGAATCGTTAGTTGTCAGGAACACTGTCATCTTTCTACCAGAGCGTCCCTAGAAACACCGGACCTAAGAATGGTGTGGCTAGGGAGATGTCCAAAAAGATTCCGGATCCCGACCCCACCTCCTGTAAGTCTCTCCTACCTTCTCAGCCTGCGGACTGATCCGAGCATCATATCTGCAGTAGGTCACAAAGTGTTCGCAGTTGTTCCACAGTAGGCTGTAGGGGGTCAGCCCTAATTGCTGCTCAGCCCTGCATGCCACCTCCTCGTTGTGCAATGATTTCTTCTTGAGAGTCTCGTCTAGGTGATTGACGAGGATGTCTGCTCCGTAGGCAAAGTCCTCTACTGTGTCCACACGGATGCTGGCCACCTTGCAAATGACTCCGGGGATGAGACGCTTATTGGAGACCACCTTCTGAGTACGTCCCTTGTCTTTGGTTAGCGCCAGCAGGATGTCAGGCATTAGATGGGCTACACGGTTGTTCCCCAGGTAGATCCCATAGTGGGTAAAGTGAGTCCGTGACACCTCCAGCACATCGCCCCGGAGAAAAGAGCTGATTTCATAGGGACGGTTTCTCCCTGTCCCTCCAGGAGCGCACACGCTGAAGAGCTTGAAATTGGAGATGAGGAGCAACTTCTCTAGGAGGAGAGACACTGCTTCCAGCATCGGGTTCTTCATCATTCACGGTACCAGAGTTTTGCGCTGGCGCTGGTCTGTGCAAGGTGAGCTTGCCTGACAGCGGCGCTACAGCGCTGCTCACCTGCGGATCAGCACAGTGGAAGACTGCCTAAGTCCGGGAGAGCAAGAGAGAAGAGGAGATGACAAGTTACCCCGTGCTGGGGGCCGCGAAGGGGAGGAACCAGTGTCCTACAGCTGTGGGGACAGTGGTGCAGAGGCGCTTGAGGAGCCAGAGAAGTATCGCGCCTGGGGGCGGTGCTCCAAGAGCGCTCTTCTGCGTGCCTCTTATAGAGGTGCGGAGGGCGGGCCGAATGCGGTCACAGGCCAGAGAACAAGGATTGGGCGCGGGCGTTCTGCACCCTGGCTCTTCTGCTCGAGGACTCTGCCTCACTTGAGACCTTTAAACAGCCCACGTAGAAGAGAGGCCAGAGGCGTGGTCGCGCAACTGGTCCTGCACCTGTCGCGAATGGAGCGTCTTTCAGGAACTTTTGCTAGGAGAAGTGACCTTGGTACGATTTCTGGGCGAGACCGGCTCTAAAGAGTGTTGTTACCGCGGCACCCTCAGTTTACTAAAGAATTAGTAATCTCCAGAGTGCCCGAGCCGCGAATGCCTGCCGGTTCTACCAAAATTGATCTCTGTCGTTTTGGACAAAGAGTTAAGGTGCACTCAAGTGGCACGTGGAGAAGTGGAATTGCTCGCTGGGCATCCAGCCCCCCAGCGTGAACGATCGGAATCCTACAGCTCTGGACGCTCCAAGGCTCCAGCGCCCGTTGAGCGCGCGCCTTCCAACGGTCAAGAAACCCCAACGACCTCTCGCAAAACAGGAGTCCTGCCAAGTTTCCTTGATTCTAGGGTCCCAGCATCCAACGTTTGTGGGTTTTGGTAAAGCGCTGCCGCCGAAGGGAGACTAAGGAAAGCTGAACGCTGGGGCGTGGACTGAGGTCCTTGTCTTTGCGCTTGCAGGAGAACCCCGGCACAGTCCAGGGTGTGGGGGGGGGGGGAGCTGCCAAGGGAGGCAGCTGCTAGGGCACTGGCTCAGCTGGGCTGGGTTCTGGGTGCCCAGACCCACCTGGAGTCCTGTGCTAATATATTATGTAAATGATTAAATTCTGAGGACAAAGGCCACAAGGGTAAGCCAGACTAGCACCACGAGGCTAAAAAGGCTGTTTTGGGCTAAGGGTGAGAACTCCCTTTCCCATGAAGGAACCTGAACCAGGCTGAGACCCGAGGCTTCCTCTCTGTGGAGGACTGGACCTTTGCTCCCAACCTGCCTGCTCTCTGCGATCTGGCTCTGTTCTTCCCACAGATGACTGTAAATCTCACTGCAATACTCCTGCACCTCTAAGGAGAAAAGTGCCGCAAATCAGTCAAGAGAGGAAGGTGGGAAAGAGGAGGTAGGCACAAGCTCCCATCAACACATCTGCAGTCCTGTCTGTTATATGCCATGCACTGTGCCCTCCCTGCCTGGAGGTTCAACAAAATCCAACTGAACTTATTTCCCACACCATCTCTCAGTGTACTTCCTTTTCCCACATGTCTAAGGCCAATAGTACCCTTTTTGAGAAATTGTTTTTACTGAGATAGTGAGAAAGGGCTAGGCGAGCTATGTAAGGAATAACAGGAAGCCCCCTGAGTTCTATCCAAAGAGCCCATTGTCGGAGACATCCAACTCCAGAAGGTTATCCTTTGATCTCCACGTGTGTGCTGTGGCTCTTGCATGCACACACAATAATAAAAGCTTGATTGAGACTATTTCAAGGAATTTTGCAGAAAAGAGACAGGACCAAATGCAAGTTTTTGTTGCCATATGTTTATTTAGAGATTTTGTGAGGGGGTCTATGAACACTGAAGGAGAGACAAAGATCACAGAACAAGGAAGAACACTTAACTGTTCCCCATGACTGGTTCCTTTAATCCCAGCAGGCAGAGGCAGGCAGATCTTTGTGGGCTAGAGGCCAGCCTGATCTACAGCCTGATCCTGTGACCCTCAGGCCAGCCAGGGCTACACATGAAAGCCCTGTCTCAGGAAAAAAGAAAAAAGAAAAACAGCATGATGACATATGTTGGTGGGAAGCAATGGCTTCAAAACCATAGAGAGTTAGCATCAGGACAAAGGGCAGGGCTTTGCTCTCCTGCCAGGAGCAGAGGGAGGAGAACAAAGTACAAGGCCTTTGGGAGGAAGGCAAAAGACCGTCCCTTGTGTACCTGTGTGAGGGTCTGGACTCTACCTCCAGTACCAGACCTACCAGGTGATGTCACCCACCGGACTAGAGGAACTCACGGAAATGGTCGGAATGAAGACAGGGACAGCAGCATGCCGTGTGCTCACATTGCAGTGAGTGTTAACAGGAAACAGACGGGTCAGTCTTGTCTTGGGAGCACATAACTTGTCCTTGCCCCCGTCTGTGAGAAGTGCCTTTATTTCTCTGTCTTCATTGGTTGACAGTCAATCTCGCTCTTGCTAAAACCAACCTTCAGGATTAAATGGGGTATATGATGGGGTGCTGACGGAGGAATCAGTAATGACAGAAATTATGAACTCTTGATGTAATTCATTGAAATGTTATTTATTTAGAGGTAGACTCTCATGTGTAGTCCTGACCTTGAACCACAGAGATCTGCCTGCTTCTGACTCTCAAATGCTGGCATCAAAGGCATGTCCCACCACACTCAGCAAAATTTTAAAGAATTTTTTATTATATAAAACCATTCTAATGTAGCTATTATGCTCCTTAATAACAGAATAAAATAATTATAAAGTAGATTCTATGTATCTCCAAAGCTTATATATTATTAATATTCAGCAGCTAATTCATGAATCATTTAAGAGACAAAAAGTAAATTATAATATACAACTAAAAGGACTATTAAAGTCTGTACCTTCAAGAAAATCCATAGTCAGCCTCAGGTTGGGGCATTAGATATAAAAATAAATAGACACAATTTTTCTATTATTGAAAAGTTTTTTATACAATATATTCTGATTTCAGTTTCCTCTCCCCCAACTCCTCCACATTCCTCCCCAACTACCCTGCTACTCATATCCATATCCTTCTATCTCTCCTAGAAAACAAATAGGCATCTAAGAATAACAATATATAAAATAAGATAAAACAAAATAATTTAGAGTAGGGGAAAACAGGAAAAGAAGCTAAATAAAAAATATAAGAAAGACATATAAATATAGACACATTCACACATACAAGAATCCCATAAAAACAGAAAACATATAATGTTTACTCAAAAGACCTATAAGGTTAAAAAAAACGTCCTGACCAAGCACTGTGAGACTCAATAGTACCTCCAGAAATGTCACTGTGTTTGTTTTGTGTTGGCCATCTACTGATGGGTACGGGGCGTTGTTAATTTGGATCGTCTTTCACCTTTTAGTTAATTGGCTAAGAGTTTGTTATTCTTACTGATTCTCTCAAAGAACAAATTCTTTGTTCTATTGATTCTTTGCAATATTTTTCTTTTGTTTCTGTTTTATTGATTTCAGCCCTGAGTTTGATTATTTATTGCTATCTTCTTCTTCTGGATATTATTTTTTACTCCAGAGCTTTCATTGTGTTAAGTTACCAATATGAAATTTCCCCAGTTTTTTATGTAGGTTTTTAGTGCTATGAACTTGCCTTTTAGAACCACCTTCATTGTGGCATACAAGTGGCTATATTGTATGTTTATATTCATTCAGTTCTAAAAAGCTTTTAATTTCTATCTTGACCCACTGTTTTCATTCAGATGGGAGTTGTTCAGTTTCCATCAATTTGTAAGCTTTCTGTTGCTTTTATTGTTGTTGATATCTAGCTTTAATTTGTGCTGATCATATAGGATGCAACGTATTATTTCAGTTATTTTGTATCTGTTGGTACTTTGTGTTCAAGTATATGATCAGTTTTGAAGGAAGTTCTATGAGATGTTGAGAAGGTATATTCTTTTGTCTGTGGGTGAAATGTTCTGTAAATATCTATTTTTTAAATAGGAACATTTGATTTACGATGTTCTGTAAATAGGTGTATTTGATTTATGAAGTCATTTAGCTCCATGATTTCTCTGTTGAGGTTTTGTCTGAATGATCAGACTATTGATGAAAATGGGGTATTGAAATCACCCACTATCAGTGATCTAAGCTGTAGTCATCTCTCTTTTATAAACTTGGGTGCCCTTGTCTTTGGTGCATAGATGTTAAGAATTGCAGTGTCCTCCTGGTAGTATTGCCTTTGATGACTATGTGGTATCCTTCCCCATCTCATGATTAGCTTTGGTTTGAAGTTTATCCTGTCAGATACTAAAATGACTATACTGGCTTATTTCTTGGGTCCATTTGCTTGGGCTATCTTTCTCTATTCATTTTATTCAGGTAACGTCTATCCTTGATGCTCAGGTATGTCTTTTGGATGCAGCAGAAAAATGGATTCTTTTTTTTTGAATCCAGTTTGTTAGTTTGTGCATTTTGGGGTGGGGGATTGGGATCATTGTCAATAGCAGAGATTGGTGATTCTGATAGTTGTATTGGGTTTGCCCCTTCTTAAAATTTGCTGGTCTATGTTTTCTTGGGTGTGGTTAGCATCTTCAGGTAGATATTTTCCTCCTGGTTCTTTCTGTAGGACTGTATTTATAGATACATACTGATTAAATTTTGTTTAATAACTGAATGTCTTTCTTCTCCATCTATTGTGCTTGACCATTTTGCTGGGTGTAGTAACTTCCAAGGCTAGCGCCTGTGGTCTCTTTGAGTCTGTAGAACATCTGTCCAGGCCCTTCTGGCTTTTAGAGTCTCCATTAAAAAGTCAGGTGTTATTCTAGTTAGTCTGCCTTAATATGCTACTTGGTCTTTTCCCCTTGGAGAATATTTTAATATTTTAATATTCTTTCTTTGTTCAGTATGTTTGGTGTTCTGATATGTGCTATGGTGAATTTCTTTCCTGGTGCAGTCTCCTGGGTATTCTTTATGCTTGTTGTGCCTTAATAGGCACCTCCTTTCTCAAGTTAGGGAAATTTTCTCCTATAATAGATTGAAAATATTTTATGTGCCTGAATTTCTTCTTCTTCCATTATTCCGATTATTCTTAGATTTGGTATTTTTATAGGTTTTTTTTTAGATTCAACATTTCCTTTGACTGAGATACCTGTTTCTTCTATCTTGTTTCCACCCTGACAGTCTCTCTCCATCTCTTGTATTCTGTTGGTGAGGCTCACCTCTGAGAAGCCAGAGTTTCTAAATTTCTCATTTTCGTTTCCATCAGGTTGGGTTTTCTATACTGATTCTATTTCTACTTTTGCATGTAGGCAGATTTTCTGTCCCTCTTGCCAGCTCCCAAATCACGACTTGGAGACTTATTAATTGTGAAAGCTTGGCCTATAACTTTGACTTATTTATTACTAGCTCTTATAGCTTAAATTAACCCATTTCTATTACTTTACTTTCTGCCTCGTGGCTTTATTACTTTTACTCTGTGCTGCCCATGCTGCTTCCCTGCTTCCTCCATCTCTGGCTGGCGGCTCTCCATTTCTCCACCCTTCTTATTTCCAGGGTCCTCTCTGCCCTAAAAATTGTGCCTAGCAGTTGGCTGTTCTACAAATTATTAAGCCAATCCAAGTGATAAATATTCACAAATATTATCCCACAACATTTCCACCTTTTATCTAAATAAAAGGAAAGGTTTAGCTCTAACATAATAAAACTATAAACAATAAGAACAATTATCAGATAAAAATTATATTTACAATGGCCAATTCATTTGTATTTGGCATATTTGGAGAAAATAATCCATTATTTGTTCTGTCTTGATCAGTCCAAACCTCTCTACCTAATTTACGTTCTACCATAACTATGGAAAACTATGACTATCTAGTCTTCAACTCCATCAAAGATCCCAGGAGGATATAATAACTACCTTAGTAAACAAGAGTATAAACATATATACATATATAAAACATCATACAAATGACCTTAAGTTTGTATCAGTATACAAAAGTCTATACCAATGTAAAATACTTGAGACTAGTGGTATTCAAAAGAAGACTCAACAATCCACCCTTTTATCCCGTCATTTCTATACTACATCACCCTTTTCCCTTTAGAAAGAGATCCCTGAATCTAATTTCCTTTGTTTAGATTTCTTCTTGATCATGACCAATAACAACTTGTAACTAGCCCAAACATCTATTGACAAACATCTGTAAATGGTCAAAAGCCATCCACCCCACCTCTTGGGAATGTGGGCATTGTGTTCTCTAGACTGTTCCTGTGGTCTGGGGCACTGGCATCTTTAGAGGAGACCCTGGGAAAACTGCAGTAATGGTCAATTCCTAGGAGAATTGGCTGTATTTGTTTTCCAGTCTCTGTGCAGTGGAATGGGATGAGATGGCAGGGTGTGGTGTGTTCACTTGGACTGCACAGATGATATGTCTGAGATAAAGGACAAGGGAATTCCTGTTATTGCTGTTTCTGGTGTTTCTGCCCGTAGTGGCCTGGCCCATTGCTTTGCACCTATGCTGGGGCTGCAGGGCTGCATGGGGCAGAGGAGAAGGGAGCCCCAGGGTCCAAGTATCCCCCTCAAGGGCACATCTATGGCTGACTTCCCCAGCTTCTTCCCCAGGATCCTGTCCCCACCCACCTATGGCTTCACAGTATCACAGGGAAGGCCTGGCAACCAAGCCTTAATACATGGTTCCTTGGAGGTACAGATCCATACTGTACCACATCGCACGGGATGAGATGAGGAAGGATGGCACAGCAGTGCACGGGCTGGGATAGCATAGGATGAGACCAAAGACTCATGGAAGTGGAGCAGTGGTTCTCTTTTGAAAAGAGTTATTTGGTTTTATTTAAGAGAGAGGAAGGAGAATGGTGTGAGCATAGATGAAGAACCATCATGGAAAGAGAGGGAGATTAAAATTTATGTTGATTACTATGAAGAGTCTGAGGTAAGCAGATGGGCAATGAACTTGAGTAGGCTTGAGAAGAGTAGCAAAGGTTGGAACCAATGAGAGCTCACCTCAGTCGTGCCAATCATTCTAGTGTGTGTACGCATGCTGTGTGTGTGTGTGTGTGTGTGTGCGTGCGTGTGTGTGCGTGCGTGCGTGTGTGTGTGTGTGTGTGTGTGTGTGTGTGTGGTATGTACATATGTACATGTGATGTTCCAGGGCAAGGACGATGTTGGTAATCTTTATTGCTCTCTGCTTTATGCTCTTAGACAGGGTCTTTCTCTAACCCTGGAGCTAGACTGGTCTCTGTCTCCACCTCTCTCCCTAGCCCTGGGGTGTAAGTACATGTGGCCACATCATGCTTTTTTTTTTTTATGGATGCTGAGGATCCAAACTAAGTTCCACATGCTCACACAGCAAGTGTGAGCCGTCTCTCCATTGGCCAGGGTAACTTTAGTTGTTCGGGCTTTTTATGCTGTGTCTTGTGAAAAAGCAATCTCACTGGCCTGCCCACTCAATACTGGTGTTGGTTCCCAGGGATTGTAATAGCAAAACCCCTGTCTCATTTCCAGATACTTGTGTTGAGAGTCACTCAGCTGACATCTCATGACCTAACAACAGGAAAATCAAGTTGCTACACTGTCTTACTTACCTGAGGAACTTTTAGGAGCCTAAGATCAGATTTTAATCATCATAAAACTTTGATAAAAATTTGGTGATGGGAATATTTGTTGATACCTCCCCTGGGTCGTGCATGTTCCCAGTCTACCTCTGTGGCTTCACTTTCCATGTGAGCATTTCCAAAGTTAGGATCGCATTTTAAATACAGGTCTACCAATGTCCACAAACACAGCTCTGGAAATGCTGATGTAGGAACATCACTGTTGAGGAGCAGGGAAGGCTTAGAACTGCCAAACACAGAAAGGAGCCCAGATAAATACAGCCTCTTATCGAAATAACCCATGCATTAGTACCTGCTAATACCTGAGAAGTAGACCTCAGGTCCTGCTTATCAGACTGTCTGACGCAGTGAGCACGCCTCAGTACTCCTTGATAACCAGCTCATCTGATAAATTACAGTAGCTCTCTGGGATCCAGTTTGCTGACACAGCCAGTGAACTTCAACCTGCCAGTGTTGGGACCATTTGGCGTCCTGGACTTCAGCTGCTCTTCCCTGCTAGAGCCTTCTGATTTGAGTTACTAAAAGCTGTGCCTTGCCTTGAGGATCAGAGGAGAAGGTTTTCACCTGTTGGCCATTGACTGTTGGGTTTATAAGCCTCCATGGTGCTATTGAATAAAGGGCTTTGTACCATTGATTAGACATCCATGTGTCGGTCTGTCTCTGTGTTTGTGTTTTCTCAACCTCCAGCCCCTTGCCTGAAGCTCATGAACGTATTGTAGCGCATAGAGCGCAGACCGGGGCACGGGGCACAGCATGCCAGGACCTTTTTACCCACTGTATTGGCTCACAATCATAGATTAAGCTTCATCAATAATCTTCAGCTGTGCAGTTTCAGGCCACTTCAGACATTCCTTTCACTTAAAACATAGGTGGTCATCTATGGGGTTTGGCTACCTACCTGCCTTCCTCAACGTCTCTCACAGAGCTTCCAGACATGGTGCCTGCTCTGTCTCTGCTCATCAGAGAGCAGTCGTGCGCCTCAGCACCAGTATCTTCCTATAGCATAGCAAATGCCTGCCTTCCTGTGAAATGGCCTGGAGGATGCATATGGGGCCTTGACTTCTGGATGAGATCCCCAGAAGTCCTGCACATTTCATCCCTGTTGTTATCCAAGCAGAAAACACAGATGTGTTTATAAGTAGGTCCTTACTCCAAAGTCGTGCTGGGAAAGCAGCACCTGCTAGATCACACGGAGCTTCTGGTGGTCTAAGCACTGATGCCAGATTGTAAATCAGAACAAGTAATTCTCTGTCATCTGGTCTAAGTGAAACTGTTAAGTTACATGAATTGTGTAGGTCAACTCACTATCAGAAAATGAAGTTAAATAATAATGATAAAATATCTCCCGGGAGGCAGAAAAGGGGTAAAAGTCCTAGAATATGAATAGTTTTTGCATGCTGTCATGATAAAATATCTTTATGAGCACAATCTCAGGAAGGGATGATTTTGTCTTGTAGTCCAGGGAGCAGTGAGTCATGGCAGAGTTGCTACAGGGGCAGAAGCTTGAAGCAGCTGGTCAAATTGAAGATAGGATCATGTGTGTTCTAGTCATTAGATTTTGAGACATACGCCTTTACCTTATGAGCCATCCCACCAGCTCTCATTCCTCTGACTGTGGAAACTGATCACTGTTGCAGCTGGGCCTCAGTAGGGGCCGTAGCACAGCCGACTCTGGGGGAAGTACCATCTAGGCCGTAAAGCTCAGCGCTTACCACTACCTACCAAACTAGAACAAAGGGCCTGTCCATCAGAGTCTCTAGAGGTACTAACCTTTCTTTTTGGCTTCTGTAGTTCTGCTTCTGGCTAGCCATTCTTATTCACTGAAGTGTGTCAACCCATCCTGAGAAAGGCTCAGAGCTAAACTAGATCCCAAACACCCAGTGTACACACATTGGCCATCTAATAAAAGCGTGTGTGCTGAAACCCATGTCTGAGCCGTCTTCTCTGGTGGACTCGTATCACCGCAGCTGTAACCTGCAACTACAAGATGCAGACTGACAGAAAATCACCTTAGCTCTCATGGAGTCAAAGTTGACATACTGACGCAAATAGCAAGGCAAATAAAAAAGGATTATTGATAAAAAGGATTATTGGTAAAAGGCAAATGCAAACTGGTTTCTAGAAGTAGTGGGGCCTAGAGTTGTACTTTTGGGTTTTATTTTGTTTTGAGTAAGCAGCAGCATGGGCCGAAGATTAAAGAGTGTGTGGCTTCACTGGCAGGGGGCCTCTTGTCACATAACCAGTGCCTTGAAAAGCAAACCATCAATCACACTGAAGTAGCTTGGGTTTTCCAGAATGCAAACCCTTCTCTTTTATCCTCAGTAATGAAGGATTGACTAATCAAGTGATCTGAGGCCACGTAACCTGGCAGCAGCTACTAGGGAAACAGAAGTACATGCACTGCCTGCAGCCATAATCCAAAGGGCTTGCCAGGAAGAGATGAAATGGAGACATTGTTTGTGAAGATCCGGGTACTGTAGATCTACTAGATGGTGACATCAGGCCTTCTCTCATCTTCGTCACTTTTAATGAAACAGTGGCTTTTATCGTCGGCTTTGGAGCATTGATTAAAAGAGCCTGTTTACTCTTGAGATTCCATTGAAGAGCTAGTGAATGCATTCTCCAAAGTTGAAAAGGAGAAAGTTCCAAAGAGGTTATTCCAGGGAGAAAGAAAAAGATCTGGCGGAGCGAAAAAAGGAGAAAGGGTTTCCCGCACAGCATAAATCAGGTGCATGCGTGTGAATAAGAAACAGAAGGACCGCGGTAACAAATCGTGTACTGAGAAGAAGAATGAGACCCTTGGCAAAGAGTCAATTCATAGAGTACGTGAATATTAATCCCATCATATGAACTCTCCAGGTTTTGGACACAGCCATCCCTGAAGCCCCATATTTTAAAGGCACTAGAGAGAAAGTTTCATCATCAGGACCTAATACATGCTCCTTCCCCCATGGTGTGCAGCCTTCCCACAGGTTCAGAAGCAGTGCAGCTAATCACAGGCTGAAGCCTGTGATTCTGTGAGCCAAAATAAGCCTTTTCTCCTTCAAGTAACAGAAAGGTAACTAAGACAACTGTGAATTATGAACAGTCCTTGAGTAAATATCATAAGCATATGCAAACTGAAATTAGACCAAAACACAATGGGTGCTTGTCCCCAAACGTAATGACTTGAAATATGTCCATAGAACTCAGCTGATTCTATGCAGTGTGACCAGCCACCTCAGTCTCCTGTGTCTTGCCCGCACAGTCAGCCTTCCCTTTGCACAGATCAGAAGAGCATAAATTTCAGTTCCTACAATCATCTGAACAACACCAGTCTTCCAAGCACACAGACTCCCCTTCTAGTTAACCGTGGCGTATTAACTGAGTTTGTTGCATAGTCAGTATTCACTCCACACATACAGAGAGAGTGGGGGAGGAGAGACACAGAGAGGGGAAGAGAGAGCTGTGTTGCCTACGTGACTCTTAATGATAAACTCACATGCTGTTTTCAGAAGTGAGTCATTGACAAACACATCTGTGCAATAAAGAGGTAAAAAAGACAGTAATAACATTGGAAGGAAAATCCAAATCAATCACAAGAGAAACTAAAGAAGGAAAACAGTGGGAACATTGGCACAGTGAGTGTTTAAGAGATTACAGCAAAGACCAGCTCCTTCACATCAGTGAGGAAAGTGGTTGTAATTAAGAAGACAGAGGACCCCAGAGGAAACGATTCCACCTTCTTCCCCCAAGTATGCCAACAGACAACTATCACTGGAAGGGGAGTGACACCTACGATTCAGTACAGAACACACCCAAACACCAAATTCTCAGCACAAAGAAGATTTGTTACCCAGGAGGGGCAAGAAGGATCAGGGAGGACTGCACAGACAGGAGCAGCGGCAAGCTAGTAAGGAAGGGGAAAAGGGATAGAAGGGCAAAGCTTGTCTGCAGAGTTTGTCATGGTTCAGCCTGTGTTTGCCGTGCTCGAACTGCTAGACCCCTTCAATCATGTTAAAGGCATTCTCAGTAACAAGCACAACCCAGAAATGAGAAAATTGGAAATGCTGGAGCAGATCTGAGCCCAGAAGACTGTAACAGACTAGAGTAGAGCTGGTTGACTCGGGCTCCTGAAGCTGGCTTTGCAAAACTGACAGATTTCCAAAGCTCTTTGCTTTTTTTTTTTTTTTTAATGAAAACATGCTATTTGTGACTGTTTCTCCACAGGGATTTACTTTCCTGTACCCTTCTGCTCTTCACTGGAGGGTTATGTCTTTCCAGTTTAGATAAGGTCACACATATTAATTCATGCTAAAACCTTAGAATCCCACTGTGCTAAGCCTATCCTTGACTTATGCAATAATAACCTTTATATTTTCCTTGGCAAAGCAGAACTATAGGCTCATCATTTTTCTTCGTGAATATCACTTTAGTCACTGAAGAATGTCCTGAGCCCCAGCTCACTCATACATGCCACACCCAGGCTTTATCATGCCCAGTCCCCGCATCAGTTCTTCCTGCCCAAGTAGTGTGCACATTTGCTACTCGTTTTGTTATACCTGGAAGGAAGAAGAAGTAAGCTGCTTTTATAGCAGACACCAAGTCAGCAAGGTGAGCATGTCGTACAATCATCATGCATCCTGGTGAACGTGCTAAGCCCCACATCTCCAGTATAAATGTGGTACCTTTTTTTTTATTTTTTGAAAAGATTCAGATGCTGGAGAGATGGCTCAGTGGTGAAAAGCACTTTTTGTTCTAGTGGAGGATTCAGGTGAGGGTCCCAGCACTCACGTGGCTCCATAGGACCGTCTGTAAAACCAGTGCCAGGAATCCAGCGCCTTCTCTGGCCTCCCCAGGCACTGGCTGCACATCCAGCTCCTTGTATGTGTGCAGGCAAAACACATGCACCCCATCAAAACAAATACACCCATTTTCTGAGGATTCCACATGTTCTCTATTATGTGGATGTCAACCAAAGAAATGTTTTTGTTTTGTTTTGTGTTAATCTGGGAAATAGAAATAAAATGTTTCGAGGGGAAATCTGAACTTAGAATTCCAGCACTAGCTGATGAGTTCTGCACACCCAACTTGAAAGTTCTCTTTTTGAAGCTTTCCAGGTCTTCATGAATACAGCTTTGTGTGTGTGTAAAACACTTGCTTGCAGGCACAGGACATTAGTTCTAACCTCAGGACCAAGATCTCTTTAAAAAGCTGGACTTTTTACAGTGTTACGTATGTGTGATACCATCTGGGGAGGTGGGGACAGGTGGATTCATGGGGCTAGCTGACCTAGGCTATTCAGTGAGTTCCTGGCTCGTGAGAAACCCTATCTAGAAAATATTCGGCATGAGTGGTGTCTGAGGAAGTGCACCTGAGACTGACCTCTGGCCCCCATGTGTCTGCACCCACATAGCATGCACTAATAGATATACACTAATGGGGGTGCTGCTTTGTCATTCCCCTGAGTGTGAGAAAAGCCTGGCCTGCTCCCACTTCTGTACTCCTGGCAAGCCCTCTGAGGAGGTCCTGTCTCTGCTTGCTGATGGGAGGGCGGTAGTCAGGTGTCTGGCAGTCACAAGCAGATGAACTCCAAAAGTCAGGGGCAAGCAAAGTCGAACTAACAAGTATGTCCCCAGGGCTGGCCTGCAATCAAAGGCTCTTTGTCTCTTGAGAATTGGTGACTGAGGGCATCAGTCATCTCCCCAGAAAAGCATTTCCAGCACGCTCTCCCAGTACTCTGAGAATTCAGTCAGCTCTGAGGAACACCTCTTCCCAAAGGCCGGGCTGCACAATGGAGCCATCTGTACTATGAGCATTGTCAGCTCCTTCTGTTTATCAGGGTGTGGTGAATCTGGCTCATGCCCCAGGGCACAGCCAAATCGCACTGTAGCAGGCAACCTGCAATAGCAGGCCTTTCAACGTGACCCTGTGACTGCATAGTTTATATGGGTATTTGAGGATAAGACCCTGACTTTTCCTGTATCATTTACCCTCTCAGTGAATGAGATGTCTGACGCGCGCCTAGTTCTAAGTTCTGTGAAGGCCAGGAGCATGTGGAGTAGACAGGTCATAAATGCTGGCTGGGCAGACTGCACTGTCACAGCTACTTCATGTTAAAGCTAATCCGTATCTATGTATGGTGTCCCCGCGTCCTTTCCATTCTGTCTCACCTGCTCAGAACTAAGGCCCTTTCCTCCCTACAGTTGTCAAGACAGTGGTTCAACCGTGCCATGGATGTTCGCCTCTTCCTCACAGAACTGGGAATAGGACCTAGGGCTTCAGCCAAGCTAACCAAGTGCTCTGCCACTGAGCTGTGTTCCCAGCCCTGAGCTGTGCCACCATTGCTTTAATATACAGGGGACTTACATGTTTCCTGTGCTTCTTGCCCGTATAAGTTCTGAACCAACAGACTTCTGCAGAGAGACTTCATCCATTTTACAAAGTGATCTGGCACAGATGGAAGCAGCCGCAGCGGGTGCTGGAGGCAGGAACTGAGTCAGCAGGTCTCACTGAGGGATTGCTCTTCCCAGGTGTTAGGGAACAGGGAAGCAGAGGCATTAGCATATCTGATAAGACATTAGCTCCCAAAACCATTCAGGTATGGACTTGCTGAAGCCACAAGTAAGCTTATCATTCACTTCCTTGTTGTTTCTGGCTGCCCTGGGGCCTCTGGAAGAGGCACCCACCATTCTCCACATCAGGGTGAGAGAAGGGTCCTTTGCAGTATTGATGGTTGATGAGCTCTGAGAGCGAGTTGGTTTTCTTTAAGGATGTGCCTCCCATAGTTTGCCCGCACTCCAGTTGCTGGCCCCAACCCCATGACTTCCTGAGCAGCACAAATTGGACCATTTCAAAATTGTTTAGTTTCTTTTATTGAATTTTAATAGTTTTTTATTATTATAATAAATACAGCTATATGCACTGTAAATACTTGTAAGTCCTCTAGGTTAGGTCAAATCTAAATATTTCAAATATTTCACGGTATTTTTCTTTTGTTTATAATTATTTTAAATTTTAAAATAAAATATAACTACATTATTTTCCTCCTTTTTTTCCGCTCTACAATCCTTCCCATATACCCCATCTTGCTGTCTCTCAAAATCATGGTCTCTCTTGTGGTTTGTGTGTGTGTGTGTGTGTGTGTGTGTGTGTGCACGTAAATATGCAAATGCAAGCTTCTCCTTCTGTTCAGTGTTACTTGTATGTCTATGATTTCAGGGCTGATAACTTGGTACTAGTAGCCAGTTAGATTATTCTTCCCCGGGGAAAACTATTTCCCTTTGTGTCAGCACTATGGGTGGAGCCCTGTGAGATTTCTCCCTTCTGTTAGCATGTCTTTGGTCTTGTACTTCTTCAGCCTTGTTTAAGCAGCCATATTGTTGAGCTGACATGGGTGTAGCGTCTTTGTCACAGCAGATCCCCTGGCCCTCTGATACTCATAATCTTCTGCTCTGTTCCCGGAGCCTGCCTGAGGTGCAGGAGTAGCTGTGCCAACTGGGACAGGGCACCTGATGATCAGTTGCCAGTGCATGTTAACCAGTTGTGTTTTTTGTAATGGTCTCCATCTGTTGCAGAGAGACATTTCTTTGTTGAGAGGTACGAGATAGACTTACCTGTGGGCATTAAGATAAAAATTTAGAATACAGTTAGGAATTAGCTGGCTTAGTAACATGGCAGTTGTAGCTTCTCCTCTGAGAAGCTCCTCTGAGCTCACAAGCCTTGGGTGTTGGCTGGGTTCACATTGCCAGGCATGATTTCCTTGCTGTTGAGCTGGCCTTACATCCAATTAGAGAGCTATTGGCTACTACTGAGATACACATGCCACTACCTTACCCTTAGGGTTATCGTGTCAGGCTCGCCATCCTTGTGGTAGGCATCACAGCTGGGTTAAAAGAACTGGTTGCTTCGCTCCCTCGGAAACTGGCATAACAACTTCCTGTACTTTGAAAGCTAGTCCTGAGGGAGGAGGCTTTAATGTCAGATCCAGCTCAGGTGCTCTGGGACTTGTGTCCAAAGTGCATGGTGTCTTCAGGAATAGGGACTTGCTTTCAGCCTCATAGAAGAAATCCAGAGCAATAGCAGTAGCCTATATTGTTTACATGGTCTTGGATTCCCCTGGCCAACAACTCAGAAGAGTGTTTCTTGTATTTGGTAGTGGGGTTTTTGTTAGATAGTCTAATGGCTCTTGTGGGGATCATTGTCAGCCCAAGTGAACTAACTTCATTTAAATAAACTGTGTGTGTGTGTTGTATTATGGCTTTTCCAGACATCCTTCCTGTTACTTTACCCTCCTTCTCTCCCTCTCCTTCTAGGCTGACCTCCCCCCATATATTTGTATATTAACCTTTTGCACTGAGACTTTGTTATCATCATTTATGAGTCAAATACATATTTTTATTGATTGATTGGTTCATCAGATTTTTCACACAGGCAGTTCTGTTACTTGTCATTGATTACAGTTTTACTTATTGCTTCCCTATGTTTTCATTTCCCTTTCTTGTCATATTATATCACCTAGAATTGTCAGTGTGATATAAAGAATGCATGGTAACAAGAGACCTCCTTACCTTGTTCCTGATCTCAGCAGGAAAGGTCTCAAATTTCTTATAAGCATAATTTTCAAAAGAGAAAATAAAATCAAAATTTAGGTTGCCAACACAGACCTACACCAAAGAATTCATGAAGGCTTTTATTTAGGTTCTAAAATAAATAATTATTTTTCTTTGGTTTTATTTTGCCTATCTAACTCCCTTACTAACTAGTATTGGTGATGGGAGCTGCAAGAGTCTGTATATTATTGGTTTCTCATTAGGCTCTTAGAATACACAATACTTTATGGAAGAGTATTTGTATATAGTATAATAAATTCATAATGCCAGGTGTATAGTTTAATGGCTATATAAGCACACATTAATACATTGGTCCTACAGATGTGTTAATACTGGCAAAATGTTCTTAAAGAATAAAGTGTTAGCAGATTTTTTTGGCCTGAATAACCTGGAGACCTAAATCAGGGGAAATAATAAATATTATTCCTTATGAATACATTTTTTAAAATCACAAATGAAATTTCACAATGTGCATAGCATTCAACTTGAATTTTCTCCAAGAAAGCAGGTTGGGGTTGGTGTGCCGACTCAGCAGGTCAGGGTGCTTGCCATTAAGCCTCATGGCCTTAGTTTGGTCTCGAGAATCTTCATGGTAGAAGGAGAGAACTAATTCCCACAAGCTGTTCTTGACATTTTCATGTGTGTACCATGGCACATGAACACAAACCACCACCCCCTCAACAGCATGCATGCAGCATGACTAGTGAATGTAAAAAGGAAAAAGAATGGGGTTGACGGAATGTTATCCAAACTCTTGCTCCAGTATTATATTGCCAGATAATGAAGAAAAAAAAAACTACTTCACTATGAAAGCAGTTATGGGGAATACAATTCGGAGCTTCAGGTTGGACTAAGGTCTTAAATATATGAGAAAAAACTTTCAGAAGAAAATAAAGGAGAAAAATGACTGGCAAATAAGTAAAGATTTATGTCAGAAGACATATGGAGCAGATCATGGGACAAGTTTGACACTGAAAAACCATTCTTACCAGTAAACCCAACAAAACATTAATGTGGAGGGACTAATTTGTACCACTCATACTTAGTAAAGGATTGGTTTCCAGAATACACAGCATTAAGAGAACTTGAAGAACTGAGGGCCTCTACAAAAAAAAAGGGCAGTAACCCAATACCAAAGACAAAGTGTGGATTTCCCAAAGGCAGCAGGAGTGGCAACAAATAAGAGAATAAAAGATTAAAACCCATCACACAGTGAAAACAGTGAAGAATAAAAATCTGCGGGAGTGGTGTGTTAACTGAGGGGGTTATGAGGGAGTTATGTCTCTTCACCCCAGAGATGGCATAGAGACCAAAGGAGCAATTCCAGTGAAACCCAGCTCGACAGACCAGTGAGGCTACTGGGCGAAGGGCTATTGTGGGGTCATGAATGACCCCGTAACAGCTGCATCACTGCAACGTCTTTCCCCGTCATAGATGGTGACTTCACGGAAGCCAGAGTCTCACCTTCTCTCAAGATCACTGACTGCTGAGGAAGGGCAAAAAAGAGTGATGGGTGGAATCCCAGGGAGGTGAGGGTCCTGCGATACTTCCTCACCTCTGTTTAACTCGGAAGTGGCTACCTCTGTGTTCTACTCAGTGTGTTCCCATGGCTACCAAGCCAGGGTAACCTCCTCCCCCAAATGGTGATGGAATGATCAGGTTATACCAAATAGAGAAAATCTGTATCACAATGTGGAGAGATTCTCAATTGCTCAGTGATTGCAAATATGAACCTATATTAGAACTTTGAAAAACAGTTGGCTCAATTAATGTAAAAAACATGCGCATACCTGGTGATTCATTAATTTAATTTCTATATTAATAACCCTAGATAAACCTTGGTATATGAAGAGCAGGAGATGTACAAGAATGTTCATGGCAACCATTTTCACAAGAGTTATATTAACAAAATCTTACGAAAACTCAGTGTTCATCCCTGAAAGTTATGACATATGACCATCTTCTTGCCTCAAGTCCCCTAGTGCTGTGATAGTGATTTTCTGAGCCCTTTCATTTTCTTAACAGGATAATTTTTAAAATTTTTATTTATATGGGGGCAGGAACACCAAAGGGGGTCAGAAGAAAGCATCAGATCCTCTGGAGCTAGAATTGCAGATGGCTGTGAGCTGCCTGGCATGGGTTTTAGGAACCAAAGTAAGGTCCTGTGCAAGAGCAGTAATTTCTCATAACTGTTGAGCCATCTCTCCAGCCCCATTAACAGAGTGATCTTAATTAGACCATTTTAAAGTCTTTCATTCTTCACTAGTATATATAAAATGTCAAAACACATATATTTTTGAAAACTGTTCTTAGCATATGATTACCAAAGTAATCATTCTTTCTAAATTTCTAGAAAAGTCTAGAAATTAAAAAGATACAGAAAGAAATAATGAAGATCACAATAGAAATTAATAATATGGAAAACATAGACAACAGATCTGAAAAACAAAGAATTGGTTCTTAAAAGAGTACGAGACTGGAGAGATGACTCAGCAGTTAAGACACTTGTTCTTGCAGAGGAGCTTGGTTGGTTCCCAGTGCCCACATGGTAACTCAAAACCAGGGAATCCAACAACCTCTTATGGCCTTCACAGCCCCCAGGCGTGCATATGGTATGCATATACATAGACAAGCAAAACATTCATGCAAACAAGATAAGTCTTTTAAAAAAGAAAAGGATAAACAAGATTAATGAATCTTTAGCAAAATTTAGCAAAATACTCAGTAAGCAGAGTAGGTGGATTTCTGTGAGTTCAAGGCCAGCCTGGTCTATATAATGAGTTCCATGTTAACCAGGGATACTAAAAGCTACCAGGGCTGAGAAAACTTGTCAAAAAATTAAAAAATAAAAAAGAAAGGAAGAGAAGAAAGCCTGATGTAACAATTAGTGCTGGTAAGGACGTGAACAAAGGAAACACTTACCCAGTGCTGGCAGGAACGTAAATCTGATTCCTTAAGAAACCAGTGCTGATCTACCATGCGATCCATCCATATCACTCTTGCATATCAAGAGAGCGCAGAGACTTGCATGTCATGTTTATTATAGCAGTGTTCAAACACCGTGGTCATGGACACAACAAAGGTGTCCAGCTGTAGAGGAATGGAAAAGGAGGTTGTGCTACATATACACAGTGGGGCTTTTCATCCATGGAGAACGAAGTCTTCGTTCCCAGGAAAATGGATACAGCTTGAGAAAACTGCATTAAATCAGTCTGAAAAAGATAAGCTTCATGCTTTCTCCCATATGTGGATTTAGTATGGATACATAAAACAGCACATGTGTCCAAATCAAAGGGAAGAAGGGAGCTTTCTAAGACAGAACAGGACAGGAGAGAGGCAAGGAAAGGAGCCGCATGCTGTGTGAAGAGGAGCACACCCAACCTCACAGCTCACTGGGAAGTTGTCTTCATATACAACAAATGTCCGCAGTAGGAAGTGTTTTAACTTTGTCATTTAAAAGTTAAAATGCACTGGCATGTGGCATAAGCCTGTAATCCCAGCACTTGGAAGACAAAGGCAGGAACATCACCAGCTGAAGTCCAGCCTGGGCTGCAAAGGTGTTCAGAATTGTAGCCGCCAGAAAAGAAAAGGATTAAGTTTTGTTTTGTTGAGTTGACCAAGAGTTATGAGACCCAGTGTCTTGGGATCCTTAGACCTTTTCAAACCTTTTAGAATAAAATATAGAGACCTGGACAGCCTAATGGTTTATCAGAAAACAATATCCACATACCTACCACAATATTGAGAAATAGACTTGTGCCTGGCCCTCAGAAACATCCTTCTCACCTTTCCCAAAGAGCCATCCAATGTCCTGGCTTTTAAATTTGTATTTATTGTTTTGCCACATACTAATGGCTATAGGGGCATTCACACTCCTACATGAAGCATGCTGTGATTTGCTAAGTTTTATTACTGTATACTGTTACATTGAATTAAATGCAACAACTAATTACCCATCCTAATATTAGACTTCAAAAAGCCACAAAATGTAATTCCTTTTTTACCTACACAACCTCATTCTAATGAATATTTGGAATGATGTTTTCATTTATTAGGTTGATGCATTTAAGGGAAATACCAGTTCTTAAGTTTGGTGTGATTTTAGAATATTATCATAGAGCATTGGGTCTGACAGCTTTCTAGAAAGATGTGGAGGCAGCTGAAGGTGTTTCTTTGTTTGTATGCTACTGGAAAATACCAGAGGCCATGCTTCAAACACTTCTGGCCTGACTTCTACCCTGACACACAGTGCCAAGACCATATTAATGTGCCAAGTAAAAGGAAGATCATGTGTTTGCTTGCAAAGACCCTATATTCCATTAACTCTTGGTATTGATATTTAGGCCTGTGCTTGCATGCAAAGACCCTAGCTATTCCATTAACTCTTGGTATTGATATTTAGGCCTGTACAGTGTTTGGGTTCTAGAATATATATATATATATATATATTCTTTTAAGCACAGGTTCTGGCAGAGACTGGGCAGACCTGCTGTCATTTCCCTCCAGGTCTGCCTTGAAATGGAAGGTGTAATCTTGCCTTTGAGCTTTGAGCTCAAGCTTAGCTGCCTGACACTTGTTGACCTCCAGAAAATTAACAGGTGTGATCCACAGAGCAGCTTTCAACAATGCCTTGAAAAGAAGACCTGGGCACTTGGGGCTCAAGTCTGCCTGGAAAGAAAAAGCAGCTTTTGCCCCATCATCTTAGATGGGAGAGTACGGAGCCAGTTTGAGCCCTCCTGAATCCGAGAGGCGTGCCCAGCCAGCTCACAGCTTGGAGCAGAGCTGCCCAGCACTAATCAACCAGGATCGTGATAATAAGGCCCGTCACTGGGAACCACTGACTCGCGGATCACTTTGGCATTGCGCACAGTAGTTATTTTGTAGTTATGATCAGAGTGGATAGATTCTTCCCTCATCACTCCTGTCAGCAGCAATGGACTTGGTTTCACTGACTTCACTCTGTGTTTGTTCTAGGAAGTCAGATTCATATTCATGATATTTAGTTGCAAATTCTGAATACTCCTGTGACACTTTTCAGATATGTATGGGATTTAAGAGGGAGGTCCAAGAGTAAATGAAGACATACATTCCTAGTGTTAAAGGAAGGACCTAGAATCAGCTAGGTTCTCCTTAGGAAAATGGTGGGCGTACATCTGCCCCCAGGTTACACCTGGGGCATGCTAGTGTGGTTTCCTCAGATAAGTGCAATGTTATCTATACCTTGCAGCTTGGCACAGCCAGGCCACTGGCTATTCAGATGCCAACCTGTCCATGTTACTGAAGAGAAACTTTGGCTCTACAATGTAACTGTCACTGGCTTACACATTTCCTAAGTATCTATAGATGAGTTCATACTCCCGTTGCAGTGGGAGATGGACAGTATCTCCAGATACATGTCTTTTTAGATCTACAGCTCCATTTATCCCTAGCACCCACATGCCACTCACAACTGTCTGTAATTCTAGTCCCAATGGATCCTGTACCTTCTGTCCTTCTCAGGCACCAGGCATGCATGTGCTACATAGACATACATGGAAACAAAACACCCATACACATAAACAAGAACATTAAACTGTCGTCTCACCAACACACACCCTGGCGGCTTCTGACTTACCCATAGCACAGGCTTCTACAGCCTGCGTTTGAAGGCCAGTTCCTTAGGTCTTTAGTGGCACAGTTGTGATCACTGACACACTGAGATGTCTTAGATGGCACAGTTGTGGTCACTGCCATACTGAGATGTCTTAGATGGCACAGTTGTGGTCACTGACACACTGAGATGTCTCAGGTAGCACAGTTGTGGTCACTGACACACTGAGATGTCTCAGGTGGCACAGTTGTGGTCACTGACACACTGAGATGTCTCAGGTGGCACAGTTGTGGTCACTGACACACTGAGATGTCTCAGGTGGCACAGTTGTGGTCACTGACACACTGAGATGTCTCAGGTGGCACAGTTGTGGTCACTGACACACTGAGATGCCTTTGAAAATGTTCTTCTCACGCTTCTATCACACCTCAGTCAGTTCAGAACAGTAATGTTGTAAATGTGCACAGAGCAGGTGTTTCTGAATTCAAAATAATAAATGATGTAACACAATCTATTTGTTATGAGACCGAAATAGAATAAAGCAGAAAAAGCCAGTTATTAGATACTGATTCATTGATTTGTAGAAAGCACTGCTTGGACTGCCTGTTTGCCAAGCATGACTTCACTTGCTAACTGGGACAGAATGACCTGGAGAAAGAGCTGAAACAGTGGGCTGTTCCCTCAGCAACCTGCTGACTGCCACTTATGCTTCTGTGAAATCGTGCTTGCGTGCCCACCTCACCTTGCGGTTTTAGAGAAGACAATGAGAATGCAGACAAGGCAGGTATCACGGCATTTCGGGAGCTGTCCTGTCTTCCGTCCAGCAGTGACATCCCCACTCTTCCTCTCTCTCTGCTGCCTGAGTCCTTGTTCTAGAAAGACACGCACAACAAGAACACAGCAGCTGACAGGTGCTCCCAAGATGAATTTTATGCACAGCTGAGACAGCACGGTACTTTTCCATTCATTGCTCAGTTAAACATATCAATAAGAGTAGATAAAATTTATTTTAAAAACCAGTTGGTTGTAGTGCACGCCTTTAATCCCAGCACCTGGGATACAGACACAGGTGGATCTCAGTGAGTTCGTGGCCAACCTGGTCTACACAGCGAGTTCCAGAACAACCAGGACTGTTACATAGAGAAACCTTGTCTTGGAAAACCAAAAAAGTAGATAAAATACATCATCAAACCTCCAGTCTCCCAGGAACACCTTAAGGTCTCGGTAGCCATATCTGCATGGTGGATATGGTCCTTTTAGAGTACAGATGCAGCCAATACATTATTCCCAAGAAATCCTATTGATCAGGCTTGTCCGATGAAGAAAACCTGGGAGTTAATAACAGCAATGTAATGAGCAAGTGAGTGACATGTTATATAGCAATGGAAAGGAACGTGTGTGTGTGTGTGTGTGTGTGTGTGTGTGTGTGTGTGTGTGTGTGTGTGTACAGCTAATGTGTGGAGAATGCAAAAACGTTCTCATTCTTGTACCATTTAAATATATAAAATGTGATTGTGTTTTAGGAATCCATATGTATGTAGATAAAATACTGTAG
This sequence comes from Arvicola amphibius, assembly GCF_903992535.2. Classification (NCBI taxonomy): domain Eukaryota; kingdom Metazoa; phylum Chordata; class Mammalia; order Rodentia; family Cricetidae; genus Arvicola; species Arvicola amphibius. The sequence goes on along the minus strand of NC_052057.2, from coordinate 3,544,541 downwards.
CAATGGCAAACACCAAACATCTTGACAATTAACTCTGGCAGCGAGGGTGGGGGTGCAACTGAAAAACGTAAATAAACTAGGGCACATGTGAGCTGTGCTGCTTCTTTCTCTCAGGACGGTGGTAACTGTGGTGGGCAGAGAAGACTCCCGGCTGGCATAGTGGTCCCCACCTTCAGCCCCAGCAAGAGAGGCAAAGGCAGATGGGTAATTGAACTGGAGGCCATCCTGGTATAGACAGCCAATTCCAGGCCATCCGGGACATAAAGAGATGCGGGAAAGGAGAATGGAGGAAAGGAGATGAGAGAAAAATCCTTAGTTTTATATGTTAATACAAGTTATTTTAGTTTCTATTTTGTATATTAAATATGATTAAAAAAACTGTAAGTAGGGGGAGTTGTGAGCTTGTGATCAAAGGGGAAGCTCTGTCTCTTCCTCTGTCTTCAGTGCCACTCGGTGTTTGCTGCCTGCCCAGCCCGCATGCTGTGGTTCCTGCGATGCTACGGTTTCCACTCTCAGCCGATAGTGAGGATTCACTCTCAACTCAGGTGCCCAGAATTGACAGTTGTAAACTGTACATTCATTTTAGAAACACACCGAGGGCCTAATGTATGTCAGGAATTTCTTCAGTACCAACGGAACTGCAATAATGGAGTTATCAGTAATGGAGCTTCCTGCCCTCGGACTGTCTGTCTGAGTGGGAGTATGTGTGGGAGGCAGGCTGAGATAAGATGGAAAATCAGTACTAACTAAATTTAGTACTAACTAAAATCGAGTAGGTCAGGTGGACCGGAAAGGGGACAGTAGACACTATGAAGTAGCGCCTTTGTTTGGTGACCTCCAAGGCCACACTTGCAGTTCAGTGAGGGCACCATGAGCAGGTGCACAGAGGAAAAGGAAGAGCGTCATACAGGGAGGAAGCCTGTCGGGTGCCTACAGAAGGCCAGGATAGCAAGCCGGCCATGGCAGAGCCTGCCTGGCCAGTTGAAGGATTTGGGCATTTGCTGTAGGTGGAGGACTTTGGAGAAGGGAATGGCATCCGCTGCTTACATGGCTAGAGTCACTCTTCTGAGAATATGGTGGTTGGGGGAGTGGAAACGGAGACGGGGCAGAAGGCCACTGTGGCAGCTGCCACTGCAGGAGAAGGCAGCTGAAACAAGAGGGTTACACACGGCCACAAAACAGAGAGAAGGCTTTGAATTGAGCTGTCTCTGCTGAAAAGAGGGGGAGCCAGTTGAATGTGATGAAGGTGGGGTGAGTCAGGGTCGGGCCAGGTTTGAGATATTTGTCAGACAACCTTCTGAAGGAGAGAGCAAGCATGTGAGTGTGGGGTCCAAGACAGACATAGGAGCGAGAGAGGAATCTGGCATGCTGGTGGCTTTTAAAGTCAGACACAAGATGGGGCCATCAAGGGAGTAACTGTAGCTAGAAGAGGAGTGGCCAAGATGAAGTCAGGAAGACAGAGGGAGGGTTATCCGAAGAGATGGGGAGCATCAGGCATCAGGAGGAAAATATCACACAAAGAAACCGAATGAAGAAAGGGAGAGGTGACTGCACACTCTAAATGGTGGTCAGAACCCGGGTCAACTGCCTTACATACAGTGGAGGCCACGGGAGACCTGGTCACAGGCACTGCTGGGAACGGAGTGGATGGGAGCCCCTTGCTCAGGGCCTAGGAGGCAAAAGAATAAACAGAAGACTTGAGGCCTCTTCTTCCTTATCTGCCTTGAAAAGAAAGAGGACCAGCCCATACTGGAACCCAGAAACCCAAACATAGCATATCTTACCTCATCTCAACATACTAGAACAAGAAGCAGGTAGAAAACTCCAATAAATGGTAAGAACCCTGTTCACTCTCTACGAGCAGAAAGAGTTGCCCAGTGAAGCTGGACTGTGAGAGAAGATTCCTGAAGGAGAGAAGCTGCTTCCTCGAGTTCTTTATGTGACGTCAAACCAATACCCGTGTCAGTGAATCAAAGTCTCCCTGTTGTAAAGTGGTGGCTGCAAATAAAGTGATTAAGTGCTGTTGTGGGACCTGCTAGGAAAGCCCCTTATCTCCCAGAGACTTTGCCCTCAACTCACCTGTCTCTTACATGAGTAAGTCCCTGGAGCTTTCAGATACAGGCAAGCTTACTGTTCAAGATACACCCCAAGTTACCTCACGCCCAGGAGAGCTAATGGGCAAGGCAGGAAGGAGGCTGGACCATGGATCGTTATGCTGTCCTGTCCCCTCCTTCCAGAGCCTGCAGGACGCTGATGGGCGGTGCACACAGGGCTTATCATCATGCTGCTACCACTGGGTGCCTTCTAACTCCCGCTAAAGAAAACCAAACACAGAAACTAATTTTCTTCTTAACAATAATTGGGTAAAGTCTCATAGGATGATCGAAAGTAACAAAATTAATTTTCTTAAAAGGCCACTCAGCTCTTCAGAGAACATATTTAAAATTCAAGGCCCATTGTTGATAGTCAGTAGTAAGTAAAGACAGAAGAAATTTAACAGTGAAGAATTCTTATAGAATAAGAACAAATTATTATGACATCTAAAAAAGCCTGAGAAGACAAATAATTTTTCAAGTTGATGGATTCCATTCATATTCATTTGACTCAGTCTTATTAAAATATCTGATTTATGTGCACCACTGCCTCCTGAGGGTGAGTGCTGGCTTGTGAAAGACCTCCACCTGCCCAGGGTTCTTGTTTTGTTTTGGTGGGAGTTCGTTTGTTTGGAGAAATTCTATCTCAAGGGGGGAACCTTCTTGCCTGTTTTAAGACCCACCGGATACCTTTCTGCATGTTATATAGGTAGAAAGTCCTTTTCTGTGCACAAGTGGGTACTCTTTCTGTGTGTTATACAGATAGGAAGTCCATTCCGTGCACAGATGGGTACTCTTCTTGAAGAGAACTTTGTTTCCTTTCAAAGCCTGAAATGGAATCAGAAAAGCTTAGCTTCCTTTTAAAATATAACCCTCTCACTTGAAATATAAAAGAGGAAAAAAAGCCTTCAATTTTTGTCTGCTCATATGTATGTCTAGCAGATTTATAATTAATAAAAAAAAACAAGAATGTAAAAAATAAACTTTTGTTAACTTTAAAGTCAGACTCCGAATTCTGGATGAAAGACAGCGCCACATGAAGCATGATAGCAGGCAGGCTGCAGTGTAGCTGGGAGGCTGGGCGCTGGCCGAGCCTACAGAGCAGAAGGCCCTCGGCTAAATCCTTGGAAAATATACGAAATCTATTGGGCTGAGCATGTTTGCAAACCACAGTGATCGTCACAGAGTAGAACTGAAGTCTCTATCATCTCAACAGAATGCTTCTTCCTTTCTTATTGATTAATAAGCAGTGGTAATGTGGGAGATACTAGCCAAATGCAGACAAATAAGTAGTATCCTTTGTCCTCTGTGAAAGCAGCTAATAGGGGAGCCTAAGCTAGACTGGAGCTGTCTGTCTCTCTAGGAGTTGCTGGCAATGTGGTAGTGAACAGACAAGAAAGAGTGATGAGAGGACATAAGTAAGCCTTTCTGGAAACCGGAAGAAAATAAATATTGTATCTTCTCAGTACAAGGTGAAAGAGATGGTATGGCAGAGGAATCAACGGCAAGGCTGGAATGTAGGACCGGAGCAGAAGTTCCTGAGAGGCAGAGCCCTGTCCTCCACGCAGGTGCAAAGAAAATACAGAGAATCGTGTGAGCACATCCTAAGCCTCTGTTGTGGTCTGAATGTGAAATCTCCCCCACAGGCTCACGTGTTTGACGACTTGGTCCCCAGTAGGTGGCACTGTTTGGAGAGATTATAGACCTTCTGAGGTTTTATAGACAGATAAGACCAACTTGCTCTTTTCCTAATGCCTCCTGAGTGTAGACACACGGACCAGGCGGCCTCCTGCTCTTGTCACCACGCCTTTAGTGACTGTTCCCATGTCTCCCTGCGCCAAAATGGACTCTATCCTTCTGGAACTATAAACCACAATAATTTTTTTTCTCCCTTAGATGTTTTTGTCAGAGAATTTTATTACAGAAACAAGGGAGAAATTAATATGCTTTTTAAACGTGAGGTCATTTTTTTTCAGTTGAACATCTAAACTACATATATGTGTAAACTACAGGCTCAATGAAAGTGTACACATTAAACCAAGTGCATACAATCCATTTCAGAGACAAAAAGGATTCTAGAGGTTCAAAGCCAGCCTGACCTTATCTATATACATCACACAAGACCTCATCTCAAAAGAAAGCTACAGACAACATAGGGAATGTATTAGGGAGCACACACAGCCACCCCACCCCAAGACCCACCAGCAAGAATCTGGCAGACGCATACAGCACTTCTGGGGGAAAGGCTGAAGAAACGAAGTCCATAACCTCTTCAGGGAAGAAAGGCGGCTACAGGACAGTAGGATTTGCATGTCCTGGGTGGAAAGTGAAGGCATTGCACAAAGGCTACTTCTAATATGCAAATGAAGAGCTGTCTCTAAAGGTTTGTGTCTGCACAAAGTGTCGCTAGAAGGGTATATAAGAAAGTGGTCCCCGCTTCTGGAGGAGGACACAGGACTGGATCTGCTGGGGGAAGCTTACGTCATCCTCATGTGATCTTTTGCTGTATTGTTTGAATTCCATGCCATATGCATGCATGACTATTTGAAAATATTAGAAGCACAGAATTAAAACATACACCTCAGTTTGTGCTATGAACACTTTTCTCTTTCCATGCCCTCCTGTCTGCTCAAAAATGGCTCTACATTCTATTTCCTGTATAGCCTCCACCATTAAATTTATAATCATTGCTAGACTGTGTGGCCCTAGGCACCCTTCATTTTTCTCCTATACTTTTTGTCTACTTGTTTTGCTTTCTATTTGTTTTGTCTTGAGATGGAGTCCCATGTAGCCCACACTGCCCATGAATTTTTTTGTATACCTAAGGATGACCTTGCACTTTTGATCCTCCTGCCTGTAGCTCCCTGGCGCTGTGATCACAGGCATGTGCCACCGCGCCCAGTTTATATTATGCTAGGATAGATTCCACGGCCCCACGTCTGCGAGCACACCACCAACTGAACTGCACCCTCATGCATTCCCCACCGCTCCTCCATTAACTGAAGCTGAGAAATGTGCACAGCCGCATGGGAAAGCCTCTGCTTGAACTCTGTCCTTCTGATAAACTTCTATCTCAGCCAGCAACAGACCATAGCTTTCTGACTTTTGTTTACCACTCTCGTCTCCTAATGGTTTCCTCGGTCATGCCACGTTTCTCTTGTCCTCAGAAGCGGGCCAAAAAACACTACAGAGCTAGTGCATAAAGTATGCAGTCCCAAGAGCTCATGCTTGAAGGCAGGTTGCCTTGGAGACTGAGTCCCAAGTGCGAGAAGGACCTGGGCCCCGTACGCCTTTGACTCCCACATGCTCGCTCCCTCCTGTAGTCTCTGCTCAGAAAATGAAGTAGGAGGGAAAGTACATTTTGGAGACGCGTTTTCCGTGCTTTGCTTTTGCCACATTATCACGGAAGTGAGTCTGGAGCAGAATCCACTGTCAGCAAACGGCAGGAATCTGAACCTTAGGTGTTGCGTGGGGTAGCAGTTTGCATCCGGCCTTAACCCCGCGGTCTTGGTTCTGCTGAGTTCAACTTCATGTTTTTATTTATTCTGTCTTCTCTAAACCCACAAGATAAAGCAAAAATTGTGGTAGTTCCATTCAACTGAAAAGAGAGAGTGCAGCAAGCTGTTAAACCAAGGACCATTCTTAAAACGTCTCCCAACCGCGTATGCAATCAGTCATAATATTTATAATGTACTCAGGCAATTTGAAATCTCAAGCTGTTTGAACCAGCTGTCATGTTAGTGTCAAGCTGTGGTCATTTTAATGTGAAACAAGGGTCAATGGTGGGGGGTATGTCCTCTTCCTTTCCTATTAGTGAGATCATTCCAGCTACGGAACTCTGCCCCAGCAGTGAGCCCCTGCTGCAGATTCTAGCTATCTAGGTCACATGGAATTTTATGAATGTCTCAAGCAAAATATGTAGAAGAAAAATGTTGAATTAATATATAAATATTTATCAACAACCAAATACACACACTGCCCAGTCCTGTATATGTATTTTTTTTGTTTGTTTTTTTGGTTTTTCGAGACAGGGTTTCTCTGCAGCTTTAGAGCCTGTCCTGGAGCTAGCTCTTGTAGACCAGGCTGGTCTCGAACTCACAGAGATCCGCCTGCCTCTGCCTCCCGAGTGCTGGGATTCTGTATATGTATTTTTGACAATAACCAAGGCACCTTTATATCTGAGACTGATTTCTAGTTTATATATAATGCCAATTGATTTCTGCCTTTTTTATACATCTAAAAGAAGATGCATGATGACATTTTATTGCCTATTTCAGAACTTGTAAAAAAATAAACTTTTAGTGCGTAAATGCTTTTAAATAGAAAATACATTGTTGATGCCTGAAGCTTATTCTTTGCTTACTGTTAAATCCATGAACCGTGGACCATACCCCCTCTAGTCTGTACTTACTGGGAAATTGTTTTTAAACTTTTGACTCTAACCCGAAGTAAAATTTGCCAGTGTGGTCAGCACACTGAGCTGAGCAGAATCTTTCACAGGATCTTGCTGTGTAGCCCAGGCTAGGTCCCAACTTACAATCCCCCTGTGTCAGCAACGAGTGTGCCAGAGCATCCCCGGGTCCCTCCCCACCCCCGGAGAGCAGTAGCTCTCTGAATGCTACGCTCCTCCCTCCAGTAGTTTTGGTTCTCCCCAGGTCCACTCATCCATCCCTGGAACGAACATAAGTTACTGAGCACCTCCTGTAAGCCAGACGCTACTCAGTGCAGGTGTCAGTTCTTCTGGAAGCCGCCCCGCTCCGCGAGCTCACGTTGAAAGAGCAGAGACAGGCAAGAGGCCCAGCAGTGCATCCGGACAGCAGTAAATTTTAGGACAAAGCAGGGGGCTGATAGGCTAGAGAGTGAGCTGGGGAGGGGACTCTCGACAGAAGAGCAGATGATGGACTGTCGAAGCAGAGCTTACAGGGAGGAAGGCTGCAAGAAAACAGGCCTGGGAATGGCAGGGTGGTCAAGGGACAGTGGGGTTGGACTGAGGGAAGAGGAGGGTCCCCCAGGCCACATCTGTGTTAATGTCAGTGGGATTCCAACAAGAATCACTCCAGTTGCTGTGTGCAGACAAGACAGGGTGCCACACAAAACAGATCCCACAAACCAAAAGTGCTTTCCAGACATCCCGGCAAATGAGTGTGACTTAGATGTAACCTAGCACAGCTCTGGGAAAGACTCAGCCTTGAAGTCGATACGGAGAGAAGTCTTGAAATCTCAGACCATGCAGCCTGATTTGTGGCCTCTGGGAAGTGATTGGGAATCTGCCTGCCATGGTCACAATATCTCAAAAGAGCAAAACAAGGCTGGGAATATAGCTGTGTGGTAGGGCACTTGCCTAGCATGCGCAAGGTTGCCGGTTCTATCCCCACGACACACCCATTATAGATACACCATACACACACCACACACACACATCATAGACACACCACACACACACATCATAGACACACCATAGACACACCACACACACACATCATAGACACACCATAGACACACCACACACACACACACACACATCATAGACACACCACAAACACACACACATCATAGACACACCATACACGCACACACATCATAGACACAACACACACCACACACACACAAAACACACACCACACACACACATCATAGACACATCATAGACACACCACACACACACATCATAGACACACACACATACATCATAGACACACCATAGACACCCCACACACACACACACAAAACACACACCACACACATATACGCACACACAATAGAAGAAAAACACATCAGATTGTTTGGGGGCTTACAAAAATTCAAAATGATAAACTTCCTCTAAATTCTGCTTGCTATTTGTTTCTGAGACAGCAGGAGTCTAACCATACCCCGTGGTTTGCCTTCCTCATGAGTCTTAGAGGCTGTCTTGAAATCTGATTAACTTGTCAGCATACCAGTGCTAAATAGCTCAGAGGCACTTTCATAATGAGATTTTTTTTTCCATGAGGAGAACCACAGCCAGGTCCTACACCATAGCTTCAGTCACTAGGAAAATGCTCACTCTGCAGAAATTGAGTTCAGTTCCTATTCAAATGTTTTCATCTACAATTAGTATTTAAAAGCTTAAGTCTGAACATTTTATTTTGAAAAGACATTATAAGCTTCTTCTAAAGATACTGAACTGTTGGGCTGGGGATTTAGTGCATGCATGCTGTGCATGAAGTTGTAGACTTGATTTCCGGAATCCCATAAGCCACACCTGTGATCCCAGCACTCAGAAAGTGAAGGTTTGAAGATTAGAAGTTGAAGGTCACCCTCAGCTCCCCAGAAAGATCAAGGCTACTCTGAGATATGTGAGACCCTGCCTGAAAATGAAACAAAATTAAAACCTCGAACAAAAACCCTAAAGATGTGAAACGTCGGTAGGGATGAGGACGAACGACTTATTAGATAGCTAATTATGGCGTCTGCGTTGCCAAGCATTGAGACAGCAATGGTCAAGAGAAAACAAACCATGTCGAGCTCTTGCCAGCACTGGACTTGCCTTCGCGTGGGGCGGGCATGCCACGTAGGTCCGAAGTGAGGTGTCAGGTGCTAGGTAGGTGCAGAGGGAGCAAAGGCGTGGGAGAAGAGGGGCCGGAGAGAAGGCGCTGCTGTTTATATGGAAGAGAAGAGATCAACCAGAAACAGAAAAGAGACGGCTGGCGGGACAACCAAGTGCTCAGGGCTCTTGCCTGCTTGATAGGAGTGAAACATCAAGAAGCAGTTGTGTGAAATGGGGGATCACTGCAGCACTGAAGTCAGGGACGGGACGTGAGATCTGACTGATGTCATAAGATCACCCTAGCTGTTGTGACTATAGTGTGGTGTGTGTGGTGTGTGATGTGTGTATAGTGTGTGATATGTGATGTGTGTAGTATGATGTGTGTGTGATGTGTGTGTGGTGTGTGATGTGTGTGTGGTATGTGGGTATATGTGTGTGGTGTGTGTGGTATGTGGGTGTGTATGTGTGTGTGTGGTATATGTGGGTGTGTGGTATATGTGTGTAGGGTGTAGTGTGGTATGGTATGCATGTGGTATGTATGTCTGTGTGTACCTGTGTGTGATATGTAGTGGTGTCTCTCTGTGGTGTGTGTCTGTTTTGTGTGTGTATGTGAGGTGTGTAGTGTGGTGTATACTGTGTGTGTTGTGTGTGTGTTGTGTGTTGCTGTGTATGGTATATATGTGTGTGTGACGTGTGTGGTATGTGTAGTATGTACGTTATGTAAGTGCAGTGTATGTGTGCTGTGTGTGTGTGGTGTGTAGTGTATGGTGTGTGGGTGTGGTGTGGGCGTGGTATGTGTGTGTGCTTGCAGGTGTACACACACACAGGCAGTGGTAGGAACAATGAGGGCTCTCAGAGACTCTTACAAGGCTGACTTGAACACTGTAGAATTGGCGGAAGTGGCTGGATTTGCATGTTGAAGATAGTCTAGAAAACCACGAATGGGTGAGCTACAGATTATGAAAGAGGCAGGAAGGAAATTCTCTTCCCTTACCTCAGAGAACCATGATGCAAAACCATCAGCTGAGACGAGTGGAGTCAGGAGGATGAAAGAAAGATAAGAAATGGTGACCCAATCCTGCAGGGGAGTGGATGGGCCTGTGAGCCAGAGCCAAAGCGGCAAGGCCCAGGACGGTGGCCCCACTTTGAATCCGGCTCTATTAGAAAGTCCCTCAGGAGCATTTCCAGGGTTTGGTGTCCAGGTGTGAGCAACAACAAACAGTCCAGAGAGTCCAAAGACAGTGTTGATGTGAGCAGAGTTAGCAAGACTGTACCTGCCAGGGGCCAGAGTCCAGGATGATGGTACACAAGTTTCAGGGTCGTCTCGTGTCTTCATTTTCCAAATCAGAAATGATCCCAGCTCTGAAAGCATCAGCTGTTTCACTGAAGCAGTGGGGGCCAGAGCCTGTCTTGGAAAATGCTTGTATCCTGGGCCCATGCCTCTTAAGGCAGCTGAGACTAAAGGAACTTGGGTGTCCTGTAGGACACCATGGGCCAGGCCAGAACAGTGACCCACACAGTCTTCCCGTGGGACACCGTGGGCCAGGCCAGGTCAGTGCACCACACAGCACAGTGTTCTTGTGGGACATCGTGGGCCAGGCCACGAGAGCCAACAGCTTCTCGCTGCTTTGTGAACGCACATCTTGCATAATGGTAAAATGCACACAGAATTACTTAGCTGCCATTACCCTGTCTTATTTATTAAAAGATTAAAGTATGGTGAAAATGTAATGAGACCATGTAAACCTTCAAGAAGCCTGTTCCTGTTTGAAGATTCTCAAGCCGTGCTCTCCGGCCCAGCAAACGGTCTCAATGTACATGCTCTTTCCCTTTATCTGTTCTTTTATTTACGTGTTTTAGAGGTCCAGTTCCTTGACACGGGCTTCTGTCTGTACCTAGATAAGCCCCACAGTAGCCCCTTCCAGGAATAACAATCCCAGTGCTTCCATTTGTGCAAAATTTAAATTTTCTTTATGGAACCCCTGCATTTCAGGCACCAAGTTCTAGTTTATTAGCAGATCTGACATAGCCTAAAACGGCCGCTCTGTTTATGCAAATATCAACTCATATTTTTTTATTCAAGCAATGAAAGTAATGGCTTATTACGTAAACTCAAGTATAGCTCTGGGCGGTTTGATGGATAGTTGATACGGAAGCTTCGTGGCTCTCGGCCATGGTCAAAAGTGAAGTCAGAATGGTTGACCATCAGGATGAATGGAAACGTAAGTTCAGATATGTAAACATATGCAAGATACTGCGTTTTCATGTGCATCTTAAGTGAAAATTGACAAAGTAGAAGCAAACCCCGCCGTTAAGTCCCGCTAAGTGTTAAAGGACACTTCAAAACCTATTAACTTGTTTCAAAGGAAAGAAACCCAGGAGAAAGAGTAGAAGCAGAGGTTGTTATGAAGTATTAGAACCTGTTTTTATGCTGCCCCCGCACAGGGGCAGCTATGGTGGTGTGCTTACCAAGAGAATGTTACAGTTAGCTCAGAAATACCTGACACTGGGTGCTACTGAGTACACCTATGCTTTAGACGCTTTTAGGGGAAAGTGTGTGTGCATGTGTGTGTCTGTGTGTGTGTGTGTGTAGGTATCAATGAATAATGCATGTTTATCACTATCACATCACTCTTTCTGCTTTTATGTAGACTTGACATTTTTCAAAATAAAGAGCTCTGGAACATGCACATAAATGATTTCTTCTTCATTTCCGTATGTAAATTCAGGAGCTGTAGCGAAAACCAAGTAATGAATGATTTATATGGTATTAACAAGTAATCAAGTAATCATAAAAGGTGACCATGAACTACTGACAAACATCCAACACCAAGAGCAGGAACAGGGGCATTAGTTTCCATCCCTGAACACTGTGATGTGCCCTAGGCAACAGCCTCCCTTCAGCTCTGGGAAAAACAGGAGCCCCACACCTCCTGCCCGCTGAGGTCCTCTGCGGATGCTGCTGCTCAGCTGCTCCAGCTACCGTCTCCAGCTCTTCTCTCCCCTCATTTCCCCGCCATGAGCATGGCAGTGCTTTCTCTGCCTCCCTTGCAGCTACAAGTGGCCACACGAGAAGGCAAATGCAGTAATGGCAACCCCGGTGCCCACAGAGGTAGCTTTCAAAGGACTAGAGCGTACACTGCGTCTCCCTTGCCCTCTTTGTCCTCCGAGAACAATGAGTCTCCGCTAAGGAGGCTTCCTGCTGCCCATATCTGGAAACACGCCTGACTAGCATGCCCTGGGAGCCACTTCCCTCTCTTTCACAACTGAAGCAGTACCCTGCCCTCTTCCAGACTGTGGACCCCATAATCTTCCACTCTCTCGGGGCCTGCGCTGTTCTTCCGTCTGTACAGTCGAGCTTTTGCTGTCTTCTGGTAACGTAACATCACTCATGTTCCAATGCAGTCACCACCCATCCCCGTGAAGTAAAATCTGAAACTGTCCCCAAGCCACCACCCTCCCGCGGCTCTCTAGCCTGGCTCTTTGTTGCACAGACATTCTTGTTGAGACAGCTGCTGTCCTTATTTCCCACTCACTCCTCAACCACGCTGTGTCTGGATTCCACCCTGGCCAGTTGACTGCAAGGTTATGCCAAGGTCACCAGCAACATTCTTATTATAAAACCCAGAGTTCTCAGTTCTCATCCTATCTGGCCTTTGCCTAGCATTTGACATCATAGTCATTTAACACATTTTGAAATTATTTCTTGGGTTTTGTTTTTCTTTTTGCGTTCTGTCCCAGGCCTTCTCCTTCCTGGTGAATGTCCATAAGCCTTCTGTGAAGGATGTTCCCTCTGACACATCTTATACATGTTGGTTGGTATGAAATCAGTAGCTATATGTTGAGGTCTCCTCGAGCTTTGTCTCACATACCATGCAGGCATGCTGAAGGGTCCCACAGCCACCAAACCTGGTTTTCCTTCCGTATTCCCTCCGTCTGTACATTACACATCCATGTCCACAGGATCCTTGATGTTCCTCTGTGTGCTGTGATTACCATTGGTAAATAAAGAAACTGCCTCAGCCTGTTGATAGGGCAGAACTTAGGTAGGTGGGGAAAACTAAACTGAATGCTGGGAAGAAGAAGGCAGAGTCAGGGAGAAGCCATGGAGCCCCACCAGAGACAGATGCCAAAACTTTACCCGGTAAGCCACGTGGCAATACACAGATTAATAGAAATAGGTTAAATTAATATGTAAGAGTGAGCCAATAAGAAGCCAGAGCTAATGGCCCAAGCAGTGATTTAATTAATACAGTTTCTGTGTAGTTATTTCGGGTCTGAGCTGCTGAGTGGCCGGAACAACCAAGCTCCCTACAGCATCAAATGAATAAAAAAAATCCCATAAGCTCTGCCTCCCATCTCTCTTTATTTGAGCTACCTCTTTCTCTTGCTCTCACCAACTTCATCCTCGGCCGGTCTCCTCCAGCCATGATGCCCTAACACCTCACCTCCCTGCAGCAGCTGTCGAAGGCCGTCCTCCCTTTTAGTCGCTCACAGGGGCTGTGCCCACGGCATCACTGCTAGCGTCTGCCCTGGCTTCCCCATTGGACCGGATGTTCCTAATGTGTGGACCTGCACCCTTCCTGTGTCCTCACTTCCTGTGTCCTCACTGTCGCCGTTCCTGCTCCACTTTACGTCACAAGGACATTTCAGCCCTAACGATTGCTTTCCCAATTATATCTAATAATGGGGTTTTAATTCCTATTTTTACCGAGCTAAGAATCCCCCGTGTGGCATGGCATTAATCAAAGGCTATGGATCAGAACCCTAAAATGTGGGAAACATACATTTACCTTTAAGTATCATGGAAAAAGAATGCTATTAAGTAATCAAAATAATTTTCTCTCCAAACTGAAAAATAGTTGCATTTCCTTTATTGCAATAGATAATTCCTATTTTTAAAAACAAATCATGATCCTCTTTTAACTGTATATCATACATGTTGGCTACTAGCGAAAGAAGATTTAAGGAAGTACGTATGGAACCCTAATTACATCCATAGGGATAGACATTCATCAAATGAAGAAAGGATATGAAATGCACTCAGCAGTCAGCAGTCCTGACTTGACACACAGTAGAACATCCAGTCATATTGCCTGATCTCTAGTAATTATCAGAGAAGCAGAGGCCAGCGACTAACAAAAGAGTGTGAAAATAAACTCTTATGTAATGGTATTACAAGTAAATTCGGAGCAGCAGTGTGGCATTATCGAGACATCCAGATTATAGCCAGGATTTATTGTAATTAGTTTTCACCAGTTCCTGTGCATGCGCTTCCGATTACAGAACCCAGGGGCACACCTGCATGCTGCCTCACCTGGATGGAAACCCTACATGTCTTTAGCAGCACGGGACATCATATGGTTTACTATGCAAAGAGCTCTCTGTACCTCATAGAGCGAGTGTGAGGTGAGCTACTTACCTATTCCTTGATCTGGAGGAGAAAATAGTATTGGTTTTTGGTTTTTGTCTTAGGTCACTTACGTTCATAGAGCATGGGGCTCCATGAGATAGTTAACATTTTTATGACGGGCACCAAAATATACCTTACTATAGTAATAAAACTTTCTAAGGAAAAATGTCTAAATGCCAATACAACATTAAAGAGTAATTGTTTTCTATGCATAAATATGTACACATGTGTGTGGGAGTGGGGAGTGCACACACACAAAGTTCAAGAGGAAAGACGTTTGTCTTCTGACAGTAGTGTAGCAGTCTGGTCACGACAGGCTTGGGAGTAGCCTGTTAGGACAGTGCCTGGCAGACACTGCTCCCTGGGCCTCCGCTTTAAGGTTCACATCTGTCCCTACCCGCAGAGCTCTGTTCTTTGTCCAGGTGTTCTGCAGCCTCTTTACAGGCAGAGCTCCATTCTCTGTCCTTGCTTTTCTCTGGAAAATCCAGTCTTAATCTCTTTAATACCTGCAGTCCTGATGGTGTCTGGTCCTCCCATCACGGCACACAGGCGTAACAGAGGAGTCCCGCACACTAGACTTCACATCTGCTCGGTCACAGATCAGAAGAGGCTGAATGCCTCAGGACTCACTTCCCCAACCTCCTGTGTCCCCCCCCCCCCCCCCCGCCCATACAGACTCTGCTCTGTACCAGAAATAGCCGAGCCTGGCTAGTAAGCACTGTCCTGGACTTTAAAAATTGATTCTGGGAAGCAGAGTCCCTTTCCTCCATGAGTGAAGAGATATTTGAACAGAAATTGACACTCCTTTTGTTGCTGTTAGCTTTATTTTTACTGTATGGGTGTTTTGTCTGCATGTATGAATGTGCACCACATGTGTGCAGTGTTCACGGAGGCCAGAAGAGAGAGCCAGAGCCCCCTCCCTGACACTGGAGTCACAACCCATGTATGAGCCACCACATGGATGTTAGGCATTGACCCCAGTGTCTTAGCTGGGGTTTCTGTTGCTGTGATAAAACACCACGACCAAACACTCAGAAAGGAGAGGGGCTACTTCACCTTACAGCTTGTAAGTCGTTCACTTACAAGAGAGAAGGCAGGGCAGTTGCTCGGCAGAAACCTGGAGACGGGACTGAGCAAATGACTAAAGCTCGCTCAGCCTGATTTTTCTTTCAGGTAGGGGTGGTGGGGGTGTTGCTTTTGGTTTTGGCTTTAGTGGTTTTGTGTTGTTGTTGTTGCTGCTGCTGCTGCTGCTGCTTTGTTTCATTTTGCCTTTTCTGTTTGTTTGTTTTTCATGTTTCAATGGTTTCTCTGTATAACAATCCTGGCTTTCCTGGAACTCACAGAGATCCACCTGCCTCTGCTGGGATTAAGGCATGGGCCACCATGCCAGGCTCATTCTGATTTCTTATATACCCCAGGCTGCTTGCTGAGAGACAACACCACCCACAATGGGCTTGGCCTGACAGTCTCTGTCTCTAATTAAGCAAATGTACTCCAGACTTGTCTGCAGACCAGTCTGGTAGGGCCATATTCTCAATTGAGGGTCCCTCTTTCCAAATGAGTCTAGCTTGTGTCAAATTAACAGAAAATTAGCCAGCACAGCTGGGCCCATGGGAGAGCAGACGGTGTCTTAACTGCTGAGCAATCTCTCCTGCCTCATATCTGGCCCTCTTGAGAACTACTTTCCAGCTCCAAGGACAGGCAGAGGAGGGAGATGATGAGAGGCTGCCTGAGCCAGACACCCCTAAAGCTAGCTTCACCCTGTCCTTCCCTCTGTTAGAGTAAGAAGGTAATGAGAAGTCAGCTGAGCCAGACACCCCTAAAGCCAGCTTCACCCTGTCCTTCCCTCTGTTAGGGTTAGAGTAAGAAGATAATGAGAAGTCAGCTGAGCCAGACACCCCTAAAGCCAGCTTCACCCTGTCCTTCCCTCTGTTAGGGTTAGAGTAGGAAGATAATGAGAAGTCAGCTGAGCCAGACACCCCTAAAGATACATTCACTCCTGTAAATCCCACAGTTAGGTTAGAGAGGCTGCCTGAGCCAGACACCCCTAAAAATACATTCACCCCTGTTGATCTCACAGTTAGGTTAGAGAGGCAATGAGAGGCTACCTGAGTCAGACACCCTGAAAGCCAGCTTCACCCTGTCCTTCCCACTGGTAGGTATAGCAGGGAGATGAGACACTAGCTGTGTCAGGACCCCTAATGTCGGACCCTGGCCCCTAAAGCCGGCTTCATCCCTGCTCTTCCTGCAGTCAGGATATGAGCTAACTAACTCCTTTGACTTACTTTCTCAAGTTCACGTAAGGATTCTGTTGTTTGAAGCTAGAATTCTCACTGGTACAGACTCAGAACTGTATTAGTGTAAGGACTTTTGGAATTCGTAGGGTCCCAAATCCTTAGGCGCATTAGGAAAATGGATTAGCTAGAGATGTTAGGTATCTTTTGCCCCCAAGTCCCACAATGAACTTGCGATGAAGAACACCTGCTGCTGATTTTAGACTCACGTTCTAGACTCATTCTGATCCCTTTGGGTCTTGCCTGACTATTCTCCACGGGCTGGAGACAAAATTCGCTCCTAGTCTCCCTGTGCTACAGGGCAGGCATGGGACCTAAGTTCCAGACAGCAAGCAGACTCATCTTCCAGGACCTGGATGAGAAACAGGCAAGCAGAGGACATTCGCCTCTTTAGGAAGCGTGATGGTGCGACCACATAGTCCTCTTGAAAAGAAGAAAAAGAAAGGGAGGGAGGAAGAAAGAGAGAGGAAGAGAGGGGCAGGGAGAGAGAGGGAGAGAGAGAGAGAGACAGACAGGCAGACAGACAGACAGAGAGACAGAGAGAGACAGACAGACAGAGAGAGACAGAGAGAGAGAGAGACAGAGAGAGAGAGAGACAGAGAGAGAGGGAGAGAGAGACAGAGAGAGAGAGAGACAGAGAGAGAGAGAGAGAGAGAGAGCACTGTATTCTCAAGCAGTACAGATTCCTCCTCAGAGAGCAGTGGTGACTCCCCACAGCTATAGTCTTGCATTCCTGCGTTGACTCAGCTACAAAACAAGTTGCCCGATTCCCCAGAGGTTCTCCACGCCATCCAAGAACCATCATTGAGTAAAACTGTCTTTTTATGCTTAATTAATCAGAGAGCTTTGGGGGACCAGGATTTAGTGTACAGGAGACTCAGGTGGCTGGAGAGTCAGAAGCTGGGAGCTTGCATTAGGCGGCAGGGCCACAGCCAGCTGTCCTGACTGAACTGTGGACGCAGGCCGTGTGCAGTACATGGAAAGGTCAGTCCACAGTGGAAACACTGAACAGGATTAGGAGAGTCGGAGAAGTCTGAGTTCTTGAATCTGCAACCCAGGGCCACTTGGCTTTAAGCCACATGAGGCACCAGGAGGAACCAGTGACTCAACAGACTGCTGGCTCTGTTTTGCCCAGAGCTGCGGATGAGTGGACTCTTTCGTCATCAGTGAAAAACAAAGCAAGGGGGAAGTCTGAAGTGTCTGGAGCAGGTGACAGAGCAGGACCTCACTAACAGCACTGGCGGTCTCTGCCCCAGGCCTTGCTTTGCTGCTGAAATACACTTTACGTTCTGTCTCCTACCCCTCTCCCCACTCGCTCCCTCCCCTCTGTTCTCTCCTCTGTCGTCTTCTCCCTCTGTCTCTCTTTTATACTCTATGCAGGTTGCCCTATAACCCTGTAGAACATCTTGAGAAGGTGTTTCTCATCAGTAACTCTTTAAAAACATAGTGTTAGATAATGGATCTGACTCTACACAGTGTGAGTTCATTGCAAGAGGAGAGACCCAGTGGTCTGAAGAAAGAGTCCGTGCCCTCCCGTAGCTCTCTGAGACAAGAGAGGCAAGGAACCAAGTGGCACATGCCTTCACAGCCTTGAGTCCATGGCACTACCCAGTGTCTGGCTCCTTCATGATCCCTGTCACACAAGCTATTGCAGACTAAATGGTGAGATGCGGGGCCTCTGCTACTTCCTGGACAAATGTAATGAGTAGGTAGAGTTTTTGCTTTGTTCTGGGATTTTTCTGAAGGCTCCCTTCCACTCTTCCCCCACCCACTCTGCTGCCACAGTGGCTCTCTCGATCTTCCTTTCAGCTCTCTCTCTCTCAGTGAAGTTCTTTTCCAGGTTTGGAAGAGAAGCAGCTCCTACCCTTTAAGGTCCATTTCCTGGTGTCTCCAGCCGCTCTACCACCTCAAGGCCTGATCCAGGCTCCTGTGGCCCTGAGGCCCTCTCTTCAGATAAAACTTGTTGCTGGGAGTAATTAACACCAGCTTTTTTCCCCAACCCAAGCCCAGCCAGCTATCTCTTCTCCTAACCGTTGAGGAATGTGGACAGGGAATCTCAAGCAGTAGATTCACCACTTGTGGAGCAGATCCAGGTTGTGAGAGCCCTATTGTAAACATGAGCTATGTCCTTGAAGAAAAAGTGTGCAGTCTGAAATACAAAAGCACGCACCGAGAGTGGCACTGAGCGGCAGAATGCTCGCCTAATACACAGGCAAGGTCAATCTCAGGCACCCCAGAAACCATACCGAACAGAACCCTAAGAATAAGACAGACATGGTGGCACATCTTTCCTCTGCCTCGCAAGGTAAGTGCTAAGCAGTAGAGTGTGCTGATCCTCTAGCCCTGCCTCCAGGGTAGTGACATTGTGTAAGCTGGGGTGTCTGGGGCTAGGGATAATTCGCTGTGGGAACAAAGCCGGCACAGATGTGGCCAGCTAGCCAGGGCACACACACTAGACTGAAGTCTCCTGGCAGAGCACAATGGGACGATAAGGCAGAAAGAGACGTGAGCGCTGTCCAGGAAAGGCTATCCTTCCAAATGGACAGTCTTCACAAAAACTAAATTCTCTGCACATCTTGCTTACATCAGCACAGAACATGAAGCCCCATTTGCTTTGTGGTGGGTAGGTGGACAAGCTTCTGTTCTTTAGTGACCATGGTTTAACCTGACAACACGAATCTACCAAAGCCAACGTATGTGTTCCCCCTCATTTGTAATCAAGGGAGGAGGAATAACTGGGAGGGAGACAGAAACATTCACTGTGATACAGGAATCCCTGGAAATTCTGGAATGTTCTTCTGTTTCTTCTTGGAGCCAGACAGAGCCTGTCTTTTCCCGTTTCCAGCTTTCTCTCTAAGCCTCAATTTCTCTGTCTGTAAACGTGGCAGCTCAACTATTATGTTTCCACTGGAAGAAGAAAGTGTTTTTCTCCAGGCAGGTGGTGCATGCCTTTAATCCCAGCACCAGTGAGGTCTCTGTGAGTTCAAGACCAGCTTGATCTGCATACAGTGGTCCAAGCCAGCCAGCCTGACAAACTGTTTTGATTAGAATGGGAAGGCCGCCACTCAATAGGGAAAAGCCCTTTGTGTTTCGGGTTGTGAGCCCCAAGCACCAGGAAACCTCTGTAGAGAGCACCAAGAGACCACTCTGGAAACTTAGGTAGACTGGAGCAACTGAAAGAAGAGAAGAAGGGTGGCCAGGGCAGAGGAAACCCAAAGTGGAATTTACCAGGACCCTTTGGATTGTCGTGCCTACTTCAGACGGTGTACTGCAGTGTGATTAATGCCTTGATAAGCCTGAAGTAAATATTATGTGCCTAGCTGGCTTAGCAGATGTGAGACATTAAAATCTCAGAATGCGTTGTGAGCGCTGCCTGGTCTAGCAGCCAGGCCAGTGTGTCCACATAGAAAGAGCTAGCTAGTGGGTGTTGTAGTCGACGGTCTGGTAAGAAAGACACAGCCACACTGTATGATGGATTTAAAAACACTTGTTGAGGCCCCCGTCACAGACACACAGAGGAAATCAGCGAATGTGTGCCTAAGAAAAGATACGCCTCTGTGTTGCATGCCATGGGAGAACACGTTTTTCTGAATCATATAAAATGGCTTATGTGATTATTGAATAAGTTATTACTGTAATTTTTATAGTTGTATATGTATATACAAAGCAATTAATGAAAAATAGTTGATAATTTTTTATTTCAAAGTAATTTAATAATTTTATTTTACAAACCCAATTCAACACATGATAAAAAAACTTTTAAAAAACTGCTAAAATTATTTTTCTCAAATTCCTTTGCTTCTTTTTTTCTCTTTTATTGAATTGATTCCAGTATTTGCTTAAGATAACATGATTTTAAATGTTAATTTAAATTAAATTGAAATATTTTAACTTCTAAATAATATGCAATAATATGTATATATGTTTGTAGTCAATGGGCAGATTGTAATGAGTCAATTCTAATCTGAAATAGGATTAGAACTATGTAATTTAAATATACTGCTTAAAATTTTTTAATTAAATTTATGTTTAAATTTCATATATATATATATATATATATTTCTAGAATTTCCTCTCATTCCAACCCTTCCCATAACCCTTCACTCACTTTTTTCTTTAATTATTATACACACATAAATAAATACATCACTATAATCAGTGAGTGCATTTAGTGTTCTCATATGTGTATATTTTAAGGCCCTTGGGATTGTTGTTCTGGAAAGCAACCAAGTATAGCTGCAATAGCCGTACGTGTTTTGTGAATTACTTGGATTCCCTTGACCCACAGTTTAAAGTGAGGTCTCTCATGCCTGGTACTTGGCACTTTGTTAGATAGTCTATGGCTCTTGGCAGGAGCATCGTCACCCGGGTGGCATAACGTCATTTAAAGGCTTCCTTCAAACGTAGTCATTTGGAAAGTCCCTGGAAAAGAGCAGACATTTAAGGTCTAGTTCTGCCCCTTGTTAACTTCTGAGAAGCAAGAGACAATGGGTCCCCCAAAAGTAGAATTTCCTCTGGGGTCTCATGCAAGAAAAAGGAAAAGACTGAAGTCTGATAACACGCAGAGGAGAAATTCATCTCCCGAGAAAGATGTCACACACTCCTGAAATCTTATAGTTGGTCCCGACTCCAGACCGTCCTATGGGAGAGACTGGAACAACCAGATGATTGGTCGCAATGGGCAGGACCACATCCTCACAGGGACAGCTTAGCAATGTGTGGCTCACTGCTCAAGACCCTGCAGGCTGACTGGGGAAATGGACCGGCGGTCACTGGACCTCTTTATCCTGTCCCCAATCTGGCCTCGTTCAGTGACTCTCCTCTCTTCCTCTGACTTTCATCCTTACCTGTTTGGTTGGCCTACTGAGGACAGGTGACCCAGCCTAGGTCGTCTGGGCTCCCAGATCCCAGAATCTGACCCCAACTCCAGGGAGCTTCCTACTCTAAAGACATGCTTGTCCATAATTAAGCTGGTTTATTTCTTCATCACGTAATTTTCCTTTCCAGTGAAGCTTAGATGATATCGGCTTCCTAACGCCTTCTTGATCCGTGATAGAAAACGTGGCACCCGATGTGAAATGAATCTTCAAGTACAAATATGAGATGTAATTATCTTAATTAGGCCGACAATTAAAGTCAGTTTCTATCTTTCCCATCGTGTTTACTGTCAGACTCTAGAAATCCAACGTCATGGATGCATTTGATAATGTAATTATGTGTCTAAACTGAAGGTCATGGTCACAACGTGAAAAACAGGTGTAGCAGGTAGTGTTTCCGAATCCCTTAATAAAGAGCGACTTATAAACAATTGACCATAAACTCCTTTCATGTGAATTCTTTCATATCCTAATTCTAATTCAGCGAATTAAAATATTGCAGTTATGCCGCCTGGCAGCCAAGAGTAACTGATGTTGTCTGACTATAATGAAATATCCACGTTGTTTTAAATAGCCTGCGTTACAGCCTGATGTTACTACACTTGCCCCTGCTGTTTACAGAGCATCCGGAAAGGAAGTGGCTAACAGTCTGAGAATAATGAAGTCAAGGATTCCTTCCCCTGGAATTATTGAAAACTAAAATGTTTAGCCAATATCTTGCCAAGTAGAGTTTTTATATAAAAGATAAATTGCAACTGGAGCACGCCTCAGTAAAGACATAGATAACAGGAACTATTTTACTGTAGGGCTCTCAATGAAGACCATTTTCTTTTTGCTTTATCCCCTTCCAGCCCCTGAGCAACGACCAACTCGTGTTCTTCGAGCCCTGGGAACTAAGTCAGAAAGGCTTGTCTCCAGATTGCCTCTGTGCCGAGTCTAACTCTTGCACTTGGTGCTAGAAGTCCAAGTGCTGCAGCTGGTCGCAAACCTGGCCTCTCGTTAGCTCTGTGACCTAAGCTCACTGGCTGCTCCATACCTCACTCTCCTGATCCCCTACCTGGACACACACGAGCCAGTTTTGACGATCCCAACTGAAAAGGTTTGTCGTGCTCAGCGAAAGACTAAAGACAAGGAAAGCATTCCACAGCAGCGTCTGCACAGCCTCGTCTCCCTACCATCTGTCGCTACTGTTGCTGCCACCACTGTCGGTTCCCAGACATCTTTCTCCATGTTTAAATCTCACCATATGAAAAAAAAAAACAATCCCCAAGGACCCCGATGTCTATATATAACATAGAAGGAAGTAAAATGATACAGGGTTGAATGTAACGACTGTGAGTCACGAGCTCTAAACAAGTCACTGCGCCAAAGATGTGAAGGGAAAACTACCAGATGATACCATGCGTGCCTGTGATGGCACCGCTGTGTAGAGCTGTGTGTGCCGAGGAGAATGACGGCTCAGGCAAGGCCGGAGCGCCTAGAATTCATTAAGGCACTGGTTGCAATATTTATTAATTTAATATATTAATTAAAAAGCAATTTTAAAAAGCTCAAAGTGCTTCATACTAATTACTGAAATTTATTAATGAAACTGATTTGCGGCACTGTTGTTAGGGGCCTTGTAAATTCAAGGTATGAGCTCTGATTCGGAGGTACACCCCTACACACTAAGAATTTTTCTATATAAAAGTTTTAAATTTAATGCTAAGTAAATAGATGAAGTTATCTTTTAAATAAGATAAAGAAATCCTGGTTATTAAAGGTTAGGCGATTATGAAAAAGAGAAAGAAATCCTGGTTAATACAGGTAAAACTGAAGCTTTAAAATGAATTCAAGCTATTATTATAAAAACATAGTCTCACTATAGAAAATTAGAAGACAAATCCCAAAGTAATTTTAATCGTAGAAGTCACCTTAATTTTTCAGCTAAGACACATGGTAGAAAATAGTTGGCTCACAGCCGGATGGAAGCCATGGCTCTGGAGTTGTCGGGTGCCACAGCCATGAGGGACAACGGAGGTCTCCAACAGCCTGTGACAGATTTCAAAGGAGCTGGGAAGAGTCCAGTCTCCAGCATATGGAAATGCCGTTTGAGCAGATGGGGTTGTGAATCCATGACTTGATCTTTACACACTTTACATTTGTGTAAATTAGCACTCGGTACTCTGTAAGTGTGCATCAGAGAAACAGCTCTGTAGACGGAGACCGTGCCTTGGTTGTCTGGCCACCCAGACCCAAATCATCACACAGAAACTCTGTTAGTTACAACACTGTTTGGCCAATAGCTTAGGTATTTTTCTAGCTAGCTCTTACAACTTAAATTAACCCATTTCTATTAATCTGTGTATCACCATGAGGCTGTGGTCCACTGGTAAGGTTCTGGCAGCAGCATCATTCTTTGGCAGCTACATGGCATCTCTTTGACTCTGCCTACTCTCTCTCTCTCTCTCTCTCTCTCTCTCTCTCTCTCTCTCTCTCTCTCTCTCTCTCTCTCTCCCTCTCCCTGATTTGGATTTCCACCTGGATTTACTCTGCTAAGCCAAATCCATTGGCTGAAACAGCTTTATTCATCAACCAATAAAAGCAACACATACACAGAAGGACCTCCCACACCACGACTCAGAGTGTAGCTTCCAACTTCGGACTGTTCTTTTGGGTAGTGATTAAAATCAGAAAGAAAAACTTCCAAGAGCACCACTCAGTTAGAAACCAAAAGAATCCAAACATAAATAGGAGACCACTGTCTCAATCAGAGATGAAAAGCTTGCTCAAATAAATTCATTCTTTAAAAACAATTTCTGAACCAATAAGTTTTCTTAACGATAAGAATTGGTCATTTGGAGCTGGAGAGATGGGTGAGCAGTTAAGAGCACTGG
Organism: Arvicola amphibius; assembly: GCF_903992535.2. NCBI lineage: Eukaryota > Metazoa > Chordata > Mammalia > Rodentia > Cricetidae > Arvicola > Arvicola amphibius. The sequence goes on along the minus strand of NC_052057.2, from coordinate 3,520,462 downwards.
CTCTTCATCCAGAGGACCTGGGTTTGATTCCTGTCATCCACAGGGCAGCTCACAACCAGTTGTAACGCAGTTCCAAGGGATCTCACATCCTCCTCTGGCCTCGGAGAACACCAGGCACATGTGGGGCACAGACATGCATGCATGCAAAACACTCTTATACAGAAAATATTTTTAAATTATTTTTAAAATTCATTTACTGGATAATTCCATCTACTCTTGTTCTCTTTCCACGCTCCTCCCCCTCTCCATTTTATTTTTTCTGAGATAAGATCTCACTATAGAGCCCATCCTAGGCCTTGGACTGGATCTGCCCACCTAAGCCTGCCAAGCTCTGGGACAGAAGGCATGTGCCCCCATGCCTGGGTCTGACCCCCTTTCCTAGTTTAGAGAAATGCTTATGGCTTTGGTTCCGCTGCTGTCGAAGCTGCTGCTGAAACCTTTTCCTTTACTCAGGCAAATGGAAATGCTCTGTCGGAAGCAGTCCTGTCCAGGAGGGTAGAGGAGCTAACTCCGCCATCGTGGCATGTGCCCATAGCGGCTTTTACACATCAAGAAATACCAAGTGGCCGGGCGGTGGTGGCGCACGCCTTTAATCCCAGCACTCGGGAGGCAGAGGCAGACGGATCTCTGTGAGTTCGAGGCCAGCCTGGTCTACAAGAGCTAGTTCCAGGACAGGCTCCAAAGCCACAGAGAAACCCTGTCTCGAAAAACCAAACAGAAAAAGAAAGAAAGAAAAAGAAATACCGAGTGGTGAGGAAAGGGTCCAGATGTTAAAAAAAATTAAAGATGCGAAAGTAATATACATTTGATCCTGCCATGAGGCTTTGTTGAACGTGACCATCCCTTGTCTATTCCCGAGGCTTGTTTCTATGTGAAAATTATTACTGAGAACTTAATTTTTCAAACCTTTGTTAAACTTGTGTTAATTGTGTTTTCTAATCTAATGTCTTATTACTACAAACAGCATATATTAGGCTCCAGAACCCCTTGTTAAAGAAACCAAAGAAAAATTGCATTACATTGTTTAGTAAATATAGATGCCAAACTTTTGTATCTTCTGTATTTCTATATCATGGTTTTAATAGTTCATTATTTTTAATACCATACAGATACCATACCATGTTCAATATGTTATTTTTAGAATATGTTCTAAAATTTTTTCTGCATGATGCTTTATATTTGTGATGCCAAGATAACATTGGTTACCTAAGTTAAAAAAATGATGTGCTCACATTTAAGAAATTTCTATCATGTAGGTAAAACTAAAAAGTTTTAGCATTTATTTATGGCAGTTAATCTAAACCAGTGTCAAGAAATCAAAGATGGCCTGCAGGCTTATTGCCCAAGATAGTTTCTGTTTGCTTCTTATATGAAGTTTTATACTTGCCTGACTGCTATGCTCAGGGAATGTCTGCACTCCCCTTCCCTTTTAAGAGAAGAATGGGACCCTGAAGAGATGGCTTAGTGGTTAAGAGCACTGGCTGCTCTTCCAGAGGGTGTGGGTTTTATTCCTAGCACCCACACACTGCTCGTCCCTGTAACTCCAGTTTGAGGAGGCACAAGTCCAAGGAAGAAGGAAGGAGCCTGGTGACTATTGAACTGTTCAGTTCTCAACACCTCACTCTTGAGAGAAACTCTTCACTGATTTTAATACTAAACAAAATCTGCTCATTGTTCTAAGCTAATGTTGTTTTCTTTTTCAGTAGACTTAAGAACTGGACTGTGTGGCTCAATGGTAGAGCACCTGTTTAGCACTTAAGTAGCCCTGTGTTACACGCCACGCACACGCACACACATGTACACACACACACAAAGGTTGACTTAAAAAAAAACGTTAAAGAATAGAGACATGCAGAGTCCAGTAAAATGCTGAGCACAAATGTCTTGGCCTTGCTCTCCATGTCAGTGACCCCACTGGAAGGCCGTTTAAGCCCGTGAGCACGTCCTTGTGTAATAGAGAGATCTAGATCTCTATCTGCCACACCAATGATCTCGTCATTACTGCATCAGGTGTCAGGAAAACTGGATTAATTACAGCTTAATGCAACTCGCATTCTGATCTTCCGAGAGCAGCTGTGCGCCACTTCACACATCTCTGACCATTAAATATAATCTCCCCTTCAACTAAATAACATCCAAAACACTACCCATGGTGAATAAATTACAGTCTGAGAAGAAAGTGGGTGTTGGGAATGGATTCTGTGGATGGAGATGCTATCAGCAGTTACACAACAGAACGGCTGTTGTTTGGTAAATGTAGTAGGTGTGCAGCTTTCTGCAAACAGCATGACGCTTGCAGGAGAAACGGAAACATTAATTACTGTCTTCATATTCTGACAATTTTCTGAACTAGTATTTAAATATACTTCGTTTAATCACATTAGGTAATGAACAGGAATAATTCCGTGAGGTGTGGAGAGGTACTGGGCATTGGATACCGTAGGATAGAGACTAAACGTGTCCTGCCGCTGGGCTATGACCTGGACTTCGTTCCAGAAATAAACGCTTTAAGTTCCTAAAGCAAGGGTCATACAAGTATTATAGTTCCATTAATGTTTGATGTTTAGGAGCTCTCCGACCCTCACAAAATGGGTTTTGTCTTTTAACATTGTGTGTGTGTGTGTGTGTGTGTGTGTGTGTGTGTGTGTGTGTGCACGTGCGCACACATGGGTCTGTGTGTGGGTGAGTGCAGGTGCTCTCCAAGACCAGAAGCACCCACTCCCCCTGGAGCTGAGGTCACTGGTGGTTGCGAGCGATCCCGACATGGGTGCTGGGAACTCAGTCCTCTCAAGGAGCAGCTAGCACTGTCTCTCCAGCCCCCAAGATCAAGTCTGTTAGTTTGTCGGGGCCTGAAGCTGTGGAAAGAGCAGACATGTGAATTAGAGAGACAAGCCATGACTCCTCGGGCAAGTGGTACAATCACTGTGACCTTCTCTACACAGAGAGCTTGCTGGCTGCAATGGAGAGAAGCACTCCAGAGCACAGGTCTGCATGCTGGTGACGTTCAGCAGCACATGACAGTACGCTCGTCACCTGCTCTTCACGCGGTTACCTGAAGGCACCGTGTGCACGGCTCTTCATGGTGCTGCCAGCATTCGAAGTAAACGATGCTCTATCCTGTTCGAAATGTGACGTGAATCCTCCCTTAAAATCCGATACATTTCGTGGCTCAGCCATGTCCTTAAATACACTTAACAGGCACTGGCGAAATGCAAGGCAGTTGGAGTATACAGCCCGGCCTCCTGGTTCAGGCATAGAATGTAAGAAATCAGCCTATAATAGAGGCCTCCAAGTAAACCCTGGAGATAAATAGCTGGCCTTCTCGTCCCTGTTGAACATGTCAAGTAGTGCATCCAGAAATATTTGAGCAATCTGCTCATTTCCCATCTGGTAACTTTCTCAGCTGAGAACGGCAAGTTCACGTGAAAGTTCATCCTGAGGGCAAGCATGTTGGGGCAGGTCGTTCACGGGGTAAAGGTTCAAGAAGAGGTCATTGTATTTTTTAAGCCTGAAGTGGAAGAGGAGCGAATATACTAGCTGGAAATATTTTATATTATGACTATGATGTTTTTCAGTGCCATAAATAAAAGTTATAAATTTCCAAAGCCTTGTGAATTATGTAATGGCAACAGCAGTGATTTGGGAGAAGATGCCCAAGACACTGCTCACAGAAGTCATAGTAAATATTAGTTTATAGTATGTAAAATATTTAAAAGAAAACATTTGTCACATTTTATATCGTGTCAAACCCTTTTTTAAGAAAGCTGCATTTTCGAGAGCTGTGACGGTGGCTCAGCAATTATGAGCATGGGCTGCTCTCATAGAGGCTGTTGGTTTGGGTCCCAGCTCCCGCATGGCAACTCACAACACCCATACATCCAGGACCAGATGATCCGATGCCCTCTTCTGACCTCTTCTGACACCAGGCATATATTGGTACATGTATATACATGCAGATAAAGCACACAAGCTAAGTAAATATACTACATGTTCCAGAACAGTAATATAGAGACATGGGATAAACAGGGACATCAAAACAGCTGCTAAGCAGCTTGCTATCAACTGATTAATGATGACTTTTTGATTTTCAATTTCTTTTCTGCTTCTTTTTCTCTTTCCTCCTCTATTTTAGACAGGGTCTTACTATATAACCCCAGCTATCCTGGCACTCACTATGTAATACAGGCTGGCCTCAGACTCACAGAGATCCACCTGCCTCTGCCTCCAGTGTGTGCCATACACCCAGCTTAATTTGCTGTTTCTAAGAATTCTGCTTGAAGTGAAGCGCTTGTGGGTGGCTTATATACAAAATGAAAATATGATTCATTTGCAACAAAATTTCTGAATATTTGGGGAAATTTAAATTTGATAGCATTAGTCAATAGTATTTGAATCAACAACAAAAGTTATGATTTTTCTTTTGAGTAAAATCTTTGTAGTTAAAAAAATTAGACCTCTTAGAATGGTGGCATACCCCTTAAATCTGAGCACCTGAAAGGCAGAGGCAGACAGATCTCTGTGAATTTGAAGCCAGCCTAGTCTACATAGCAAGTTCAAAGATAGCCAAGACTACATAAAGAGACCATGTCTCAAAAAAAAATTAGGTTAATGATGTTCAGGAAAATAATCCCGAGCATATCTCAGTCTAATGGTATTACTGTAATGCTGTATCTGATGCAGGACGATACTGGACAGTGATAGTGTTTTACAGTTTGGGGGCTGCGAGTTCTAAACAGTACAGCCCCTCTGTCCTGGGGAGTGGGAGGGGGCTCCCTGCCTGCATCCGTGCATGGCAGAAAAAGAAAACTGGGACTGCTTCTTACTGAAAGAGCAAGCATGGAAAAGAAAGCACAGACAGACAGACAGACAGACAGATCACATCACATCAACAGCCCATCCTCTCAGGAGCTGATGGGAGTCCAACACCTAAAACCTGACCTTTCCCACAAGACAGCATTGACCATTCGGAAGGGTGGTTCCCACCTTGACATAATTACCCTTCCACTTTGCCCCATATCATTTAACACAGCCACACTGGGGCCAAGCTTCTGACACGCACACGCACACACACACACACACACACACACACAAAACCCTGGCATACAACCCGTATCCAAACCTCGGCAACTTATGTCTAAACTCCAAGGAGTGCCTGACTTCAGATGAATTCTCTCTCCACAGAGCAGAGGTACACAGTAGAATTCAGGAAAGGGTTCCAAATGGACGAAAGTGTATTTTACAGTCTCTCAAATTCTATTGCCAGGTGCAGGTCCTTGCCTCCTTAAAGAGTGCATTTGTTCCTCTGGAGGATGACATATTGCCAATGTATTTTTAATAGATAGAGCACTTACACTGAGATGTCCCCTCAATAAATGCTTAGTATTATTTATAGGCGTCTATGCTAAGGATTACAAAGATACAAAAAAAATACTCAGATAACATTACTGTCTTGGAAAAGCCATTGAAGGTGCAATAAATGTGGGATAAATATACAAGAATAAATAACCCAAGGTTGTAATGATTTAGCGCCAGTTGAGAGGTTAATATAAAATGAAGTCAGTGAGAGAATGTGGGGGAAAAAAATACAAGTCAGATCCAGTAAGAGAAAGGGCTGAGGATGCTGAAGTGGAACAGCCTCCACTTTGTGATTTTGGCATGATGGACTAACTCCCTAAAGGAAACATTTCCAGATGGAAAAGCCTGGATGGTGCTGAGTAAAAAACAAGGAAAACTATTGAGAGCAGCCTGGAGGAAAACCCAGGTATATTGGTGTTAGCGAGGTAAAATACCAAGAGCGACAGCAACTTAGTGAAAGCATTTATTTCAGCAGGGGTATAAAAGTTCGTCATGGCTGGGAAGTATGGCAGCAGAAACATGAAGCTGAGGGGCCACATTTCTCTCCACACATAGGAGGCAGAGAAAGTGAGTGGAAGTGGGTGAGGCTTATAACCCTCCAAACCTGCCCCCAACAAGATATGTCCTCAGTGACGGCTACATCTTACAACCTCTGCAAACAGCTCCCTCAATAGGGGACTAGGCATCCAAACTCCCGAGCCTATGAGGACCATCTCTTGTTCACACCACCACACCACGGTGAAGACACCTCACCCCAAGCGATACATTCGTTGAATGACAACTACCCAACGCTGTGTCTTTTTACATTTGCTATTTACACATCTACTATTATAGCTCTGCAAACCACGAGACAAACTGGTCGATGTGTGGTGAGCGCTTACAGAGCACGCCTAGGACCTGAAGAGGAAGAACTGGGCAGTACACAATGTCAGTACGGAAACTTAGAAGCTGGTTCTCAAAGGTTTGGGAAAGGTCTCTGGCTCCTCTGGACGTGAGCAATGAGCATCCCCACTGCCTGGAACAGAGCTCAAGGATAAGCAGTCTGGATCAAGACCATGGAAGCCTCGATGGCTAATGAGGGTGACATATCATCAGATCCCTGCCCGGTCAGATCCCTCTGGTCTCTGGTGACCCTGACCGATTCCATGTGCTGGTTGCTTGGCCGGTTTTCCCACCCTCCTCCTCCCGCCTGCAGTAACAGGAAGACTGTAACAAAGCCAAGCCTGCAGAAGGTGGGCCTCGGCTTTCAGAGTCTTGAACAGAAAATCGAGCTCTTTTCTACTAATAAATACAGAGGGGTTTGTTGTGGTTAGCTAAAACCACAATGAAGAAGGAAAAGATTCTTCTCTGACTAGAAGAAAAGACAGGATTTCATTGTAGCAAACCAGTACAACTATAAAAATCAGATGACAAAGTCAAGAGACAGAATAATGACAGCTTATGCATTTTCATTCAGTATTGCTCTAAAAGCTATTGAATTTATGTGTGCGTGCATGCATGTTTGTGTGTGCATTTGCATATGTGCATGAATGTGTGTGTATATATGTGTGTGCATACATGTGTGTATGTATGTAGGAGAGAGCAGCGTATAGAAGTCAGAGGACAGTTTGTAGATGCTGGTTCTCCTTCCATCAGGTGGGTCCTGGGACTGAGCTCAGGCTGTCGGGTTTGGGCAGCAGGCATCTTTACCTACTGAGCTATCTTGCTGCCTTAGTTCAATAATTCTAAAATGTCTCTAAAGGAAGAAAAACAAGATGAAACTGAGGGGGAAACACACAAGAAAGCAAACCACTGTCAAAGCTAGAAGATATTATAATAAAGATACTAGTTCTGTCAAGCCGATCATCCTATACTCTGACCTTAACCCACAGGAATAAGCGTCCGGAATGGCGAGGCGTCCAGTGGGAGGATGGGGGATGGGAAATGAAGGAGACAAAAGCAATGGATAGGATCAGGAGTCTTGTATAAGCTGATGATGTATGCCAAGCCGGTTTATTAAGAAGGACAGCATCGTATATACTAGTTGTGGGGGATGGGGGTGAGGGTGGAAGAAGGTCGGCAGAGAGCTAAGTCTGTGCTGGCAAAGAGGGCTACCACAGACACAGCTGCCCAGAACTAATAATCACAGCCCCTCAGGGGAGAAAGCCAGGTTCCCAGGAACTGAAACCTTAGCTCTTTTGAAATTCGGGGCCCTTCCCAAGGCCATCCCTGAGCAGATCTGCTCCGGGACAAAGACACAGAGCTGAGGTTCCCTTTGTCCTCTTATCAGGGCCCCAAGAAAGTCTCAGGCCAGGCTGACTCCCAACCACACTCATGCATCCGCCCAGAATTCCCTCCTTTGGATAAAACCCCCTTTGAGTTCTTGTGGGACAAACATCAAAACACAGAAATATATGCTTGTGATAAGTAACTCATTTCCTGTTTGAGCCGCTCATTAGAGGCCCAGCAAAGCCAGCATGTTCCTGAGGGTCGCAGCGTCAGAACTGTGACAGAAATAAATGTCTTGTTTTGTTTTATGTGGGACAGGGTCTCACTCTGTAGCCTAGACTGTCCTAGAACACACTATATAGTCTAAGATGCCCTAGAACTCCTGGCAATCCACCTGCCTCAGCCTCTTGAGTTCTGGGATTACAGGGACTCCTCACATCATCTCCAGTGACGACTGCGCTTTCCAAGTTGATCCCGGCCTCCCTGGAGGGTTTGTGAAGAAGAGGGTGGCTGCCAGGCGCGTGCCTGTCACATTAGAGCCTTGTAGTCTCTCCGAGTTTAACTGTCATTCATGTTCTATGACCTCTTTCTCTTTCTGCTGCGATACACTCCCACCTCAGGGAGAACCATCAGCTGCGTGGCCGGCTGTGATGGTCAGGTGCGTGGCCGGCTGTGACAGCGTGAATGAAGACACCCCCATAGGCTCACTGGGAGTGGCACTATTAGGAGGTGCATGCAGCCTTGTTGGAGGAAGTGTGTCACTGGGGGGGCGGAGCTTTGAGGTTTCAGAAGCTCAAGCCAGACCCAGTGTTGCTGTCTCTCCCTGCTGCCTGCTGATCCAGATGTAGAACTCTAGCTCCCTCTCCAGCACCATGTCTGCCTGTGTGCCGCCATGCTTCCCACCATGACAATAGACGAGAACTCTGAACTGTAAGCAATCCCCAGTTATGTGCTTTCCACTGTACGAGTTGCAGTGGTCACCGTGTCTCCTCAGAGCAATAGAGCCCTAAGACACCAGTAATAAACGAGACAAAGATATAAGTGTATATCCTAAAAGGTATCTGTGGGTTACTAATAAAATGACTAATTTTAGTTTTCAACAATACCCTGGATTTTTAAAAATAATCCTCTAGAGAAGACGGGTCCAGGCAATTAATTACCACTTTTAATTAATATTTTATTTATGGGGCAGTTCACACACATACCACAGCAAGCATATGAAAGTCAGAGAAGAACTCATAGGAGGAGTCAGTTCTCCGTTCTCACCCTTTAGGTCCTGGGGCTCAAACTCAGGGTGCCAGGCTTGCCAGGAAGTGTTTCTCTGATGAGCTCTTGTCAGCCTCCAGGTCAGTCCCTAGAGGGGACATTCCAGAATTCTAGAAGCAGCAAGCTTGTAATGATAACCCAGGCGTTCTTAGCGCCTTAAGGTAATTATCCTTTCTGGGAATGTGGCCAAAGCTTTGGATCCTTTCCCTGGGTGGGAAAAAAATGTTTTGGTAGCTTCTGGAGTGCCTCAGAGTCCTGAGTCTCTGCCCAGACGCCAACCAAACAGCATTGACCTAATCCAGCACCTACTAACAGACCATGGGATCGAGGAGGACCCCTGAGTGACTCACCTACAGTCACACAGCTTGTGAGGGATAGAGAGGCGTGGCAGAACCCATGCTCTCTCATACTGTGCCCTTTCACATGCCATGTTAGACCATGTGGGGAATGACAGTGGGACCATCAGAAGGTATCTGCAGATGCCATTAAATGTCGTGCTGGATTGCACCAGTGAACTGACCAAAGACCTGTTGTGAGCGCATAAGCATCAGGGATTGCAGATAATGTGTGAAGCCTTTGCTTTGTGCTTGTGCTCTGCCCCATCCTCCTGGCCTTTCCCTGAATAATACCCCCCCCCCTCTTTCCTCTCTCCCTGAGACAGGCCAGCCTCAAAGCCCAGGTCCTCCTTCCTCTGCACCACCAACACACCAGGCAGTCCGTGGACATCAAGTTCCCTCCTTCCTAGGTCTCATGTCTTCAGTGGTTCAGCCTGCCCATTTATATCCAGCCGGGCGGGCGCCACTACTACCCCTCCCCTTCCCGAGGCTCTCCTAAGCCTAGCTCATAAACTCCGTTCTAGCCGTCCTCACCCAGCGGTTGCTTCAGTGAGAGCGGCTTCCCCCACCCACCTCCAGCCTCTCATCTAAAACACGCTGGTGTCCTGGACACCACACCCAGTGATGTCCCTTCTGTCCTCGGCACACAGACGAGAGTGGTGTGACCACATCCACTGGCGTTTTCAGTCTCCACAGGGACACATTCCACATTGAGAATCTCCCTAGAATTATCAAACGTCCCACCATTTCCTGTAATTTATGAGAAGTATCTGTAAATTTGAGACTACCTTGATTTCTTCCCCAGATTCCACCTTGGTCCTGTTTTGTTCAGCATACTGTCAACAATTAACTCACTCATTTTCCAAATGGCCGCATCCCTCCCCCTAGTGGATAATGAGAGTTAGAAATAAAAGGTCTCTTCCAATACTGTAGTATTCTGAAACTGTCCTTAATAAAAGTAAATGGAATGTTCTGTATCAAGACTATCCATGATTCAAAACATCTCCTGTCAGTCTTTCTCTCTCCTCCCTTGCCTTCCTCCTTGCCCTCTCTCCTCTCTCTTTTCTTCCCTACCTCCTCTGTTGCTACTCCCTAGCCTGCTGTTGATCCTATAACCCATTCTCAGGAAGAGACCATTCCCTAGCAAAGACGCCTGTTCAGTGCCGGAAAAAGAGAGCCACTGCTCACAGACAGATCGTCTGACATAGTCTTGTCAGAGCCACTGCTCACAGACAGATCGTCTGACATAGTCTTGTCAGAGCTTCTGTTTCGCCCCAACTCCAGGATGCTGTCATTAAAGACGCGCCCGGAACCTCAGATGACCCACGTTGCTGGAGAAGGAAACACTGCACTGCCTTCCTGGAAATTATCTCCAGTTCTGGTGACTGAACCGTAGTTTGCATTGTTCTCCCAGACAACTGGAACCACCGTCTTCCCCCAGAGCTTCACACTGACTGGCGTTCACCTGGAGAGATAATGACAGTGCCAACCACTCTAAGATGCATTGCTTAGCTCGTGAAGCCTGATATCCCCTTGACTAGAGGAAATTGTGATGACCTATATAGCACACTTGTTAAGTTATCTTCTTGGAAAGTGTCTTTTCACACAAGGAGCCAGCGCAGACTCTACAAAACGAGGAACAGCCCGCGCTCCAGAGCTTGAAAAGAGATGTGCCTGTTGCTCTACCCGGTAACCTGAGCTGATCCCCAGACCCTTGTGTTGGGAGGAGAGCACCTACTTCACAAGCACTCACTCCCACATGCTCTCTGCGGCATGCACACACACATGCACATCCATGCATCCAAGCACGCACACAAGCATGAGCACAATAAATATAAACGGTTAAAACTGTGTTTGGGGGATTGGAGAAATGACTCAGCGTGGCTAAGAGCACTTGCTGTTCTTCCGGAGGACCTGAGCTCAGTTCCCAGCACCCACATTGAGCAGCTCTTAACAACCCGCGACTCCTGTTCCAGGAGATCCAACGCCCTATTCTGGCCTCCCCGGGCACCTGCACACATGTGGCATACACACACACACAGACGCACACACACACACTGACACATATGCACATAAATAAAATAAATCTTGAAAAAACAATGGAAAACAATGAATGCTATTATACTTTTAAGACTTTTGTCTGTGTACCCCCCCATGGCAGTAATACAGGCTAATAAACTGTTTATTATTTGTATGTCTACATCAAATATTGGGCAGTTTTAACAGTCATGTTATTTACACTATCCCAGATGAATCTCACAATATACTCAAACCAGTGGGAAAATCTGACTTGTTCAAAACAAACTGAACTTTCCTGTTATGGCAGTGAATAAGGATTTATTACTAGAACAGCTTATTTTCTGTGATGTGCTAGCTTTTAAACTCCATTTTATTAAATATAGAAGTTAACATTATCCATGTCCTGACCATTTGCTAAACCTTAAACTAATCAGTGACTCAAAATTCAGTGGAATGATCATAGTAATAAATACAGGTAATTAAAATGAGGGTCCCAGTAGGGGTGAACTCAAAAGTTCCCGGTTTGTGGCCAGAACGCTGTTGAAGATCATGTGAGAAAATTAATAATTTGAGAACCATCCCAGACGGGGACGTCTGGTCTGTACCCTGTAACGTCATCCTTCCCACGGTAACTGATTCTTTCGGGGGACTTTGAAAGAACACCAGCTTTAAACACAAAGGAATGTGCGTCAACAGGAGCGTTTCAAACACAGTGGCAGGAGAATGGTCCGGTTTTCAAAGCAGAGCCAAGGGCCCTTCAAATCAAAGGGCACAGCCACTGCACCCAAGGCAGCCTGGGAGCCCAGACACAGCTCAGTACACACAAGTACCCACCGCGCACTCTGTTGGTTCTGTTTACTAGAGGATTTCCACACAAATAAAGACCGCCAAAGGCCTGACTGCCAAATGGATGCTAATATGTGCAGCCACACCTTGAAAGTGGAGATTTGATGGTCAAAACTCTTTCTTTCTCTGGACTTCTTTACCAGGTTGCCACAAAGAGGGAGCAATGAGGATAGACTTCTTTTTTTTTTTTTGTTTTTGTTTTTTTTTGTTTTTTTGTTTTTTTTTTTTTTGATTTTTCGAGACAGGGTTTCCCTGTAGTTTCTAGAGCCTGTCCTGGAACTAGCTCTTGTAGACCAGGCTGGCCTCGAACTCAGAGATCCTCCTGCCTCTGCCTCCCGAGTGCTGGGATTAAAGGCGTGCGCCACCGCCGCCTGGCGAGGATAGACTTCTTAAAAATCTGTAAATTGTTTATCTAATTTATTACTGGTGTGTGTGTGTGTGTGTGTGTGTGTGTGTGTGTGTGAGAGAGAGAGAGAGAGAGAGAGAGAGAGAGAGAGAGAGAGAGAGAGAGAGAGAGAGAGAGAGAGACTGGAGCGGCACAAGCAGAGGAAAACTTGGTGCAGTCTGTCTGAAGGACACTAGCCCCCTCTAACTGTGGCTCTGGCTGGCCTTGCCTTTTTCCCCCATTCCCTCTGCCTTGCTAACAACCATTAGATTACATTCCTAAAGCTAGACACCAAGAACTGTTCCCTCCTTTGGCCACTTCCTCTGCCTGAGGCTGACTACCAAGGTCCTGCAATCAAAAGCTCCCTTTGATTCACCTAATTAACATGCCCAATTAAAAGGAAACACCCATCTGTCTTTATAAACTGCCATTTGCCTGCAGGCCACGTCTGCCTCTCTACCCAGAGGCCGTCCTTTGCAAATACCCCGCCCCTTCCCTCTGTGCCCTCCCTTCTCCTTCTCCCTTATCTCCTTTCTATTTCCTTTACCACAACATCCCAGTCCATGCCAACACACACACACACACACCTTGTGCTCTTCTTAAAATTGCACCTGCAGTCAGGCGGTGGTGGCGCATGCCTCTAATCCCAGCCCTGGGAAGGCAGAGGCAGGCGGATCTCTGTGGGTTCGAGGCCAGCCTGGTCTACAAGAGTTAAGTCTAGGGCAGCTAGGGCTGTTACACAGAGAAACCCTGCCTCGAAAAACAAAACAAAACAAAACAAAACAAAAGAGTCAACCCAAGGAGTCCTCCCTCCAAATCTTCAACTGCTGCCCCCCAAAGCAGCTGCACTGTGGCTGTGGCCGCTCAGAGGCAAGCCTCCGCCCTCCGTCCTGCGTTTTTCAGATTAGGTACTGGCTTGTATCAGAAGAGGGGACAGACAACTAGCAGGAAGGGAAACTCAGAGCGGGGTGAGGGCAGGAGGGACCGACTATCACAGGGCAGGGAAAGAGGGGAGGAAGGAAGCTTTGGGAGCACGTCCTGCACACTCGCTTTGCAGTGTGAGAGTTACATGCAGAGACAGAGGTGTGGTGCGTGAGAGCCTAGGTGTCATCTTCTGGATCACCCCAGGAGTCAGGCAGGACCCCGCCTCCCCGCACCCCACCGCGTCAGACTGAACTCGCGATCGAGTGCGCCCCCTGCTGGCCACCCGCGTTGCACACCCGGCGCGGAAAGAGGTTCCCAGCACAGGTCCCTGGTACTTAAGGGTTTTCAGCTGCATCCCTCACTGAACGTGGGTGATCCAAGGCTCTTCTTGGTCTCTGGAGTTACCGCGAGGCAATTTAAAAGTACTTAAAGATTCCCAAATTCAGCGCTCTGTTTTCTTGTAGTCATTAATACCACGGGAGTGCAAAGAATAAAAAGGAACCCCTCTATACATGGCCGCGCGCTCTTTTCTAGGAACTGAGAGGACCACAGAAGAAATTCAGATGGTATAACATAGTGGTTAATTCCAGATCACAGGTAAAGATCCCCTATCCCAAATAAAGACAGAAGGAAGAGAGCCAGCTCAGCAAATTGTCCTCTCCCCATGCATGCTGTGGCATGTGAGGCACATACACTCCACACACACACTCACATACACTCACACATTCACACATGCACTCACCACATCACACACACACACTCACACACACACACTCACACACGCACTCACATACACTCACACATACACACACACTCACACACACATACACTCACACACACACACACACTCACATACACTCACACATACACACATGCACTCACCACATCACACACACACTCACACACACATACACTCACACACACACACACACGCACTCACATACACTCACACATTCACACATGCACTCACCACATCACACACACGCACTCACATACACTCACACATACACACACACTCACACACACACACACTCACACACACACACTCTCCCCTCAGAAATTGACACCTGAGTTTTATTTAGTTCTTTGTTTGTTCCTCCTTTATAACGTGAGTAATATAAAAGGGATTTCCTCAGGAACGTTTTGTTTTGGTTTGGTGCGGTTTGGTTTGGTTTTCCTGTTTGTTTGCTTGCTTTTGTTTTTGGGCCCGGTTGATGACTCTTTCTGTGCTGACTCTGGGGGAGAAACAGTTTAAATGAGAAGTGATAAAGTTCTCTAATAAAAGGCGGGAGTGACTTCCAATATTTATAAATGACCTGACAAATAAAAAATAGCTGTCAAACACAGCTGAGTTTCCATTGCACACCAGAAATTAACCGCATCGCCTTCTTTTATAATTAAATAGGTTCTTATGCAATGTGTCAAGCATTTTAAACTTTCAGATTCCTTAAAGCAATCTTGTAGGTGGGTATTATTATCTGAACTTATACGTATAGTTGAGGGACCTGAAGTGTGTGTCTCAAGACCACACAGATAGAAATTAACCTACAGAGCTGACACTCAGAGCCAGGCAGCCTTGCCCGGTGCCCGTGCTGTTGGCCAGCACGCTACCCTGCTCCCATTAGCTAAACTATGATTTGCTTTAAGGTCTCAGCAACCTAGAGAGTGGGTGCTGCTCACTTCATTGTGAAGACCATGAAACCAGGATGGAGGTCGTCCCACAGAGCTGTTCAGTGGAGCTGTCAAGAATAAGAGAGTAAACTCTGACCTTGGGTGACCTTTCACTCCGCGGAGAGAAGAGGGGGCTGCTGGGGGGTGGGGGGGATGGAACTTCCCTGTAGGGGGATGGAACTTCCCTGGTTTTAGTTTACCCAGACATGCACCCCATGCATTTGAAGGAAGTGTGCTGCCAGGGCTCTATAGCCCAGCCCTTTTGTATCTTTTATTTTGAGACCAGATCTCATTAAGGTATTTGGTCTGAGTTACATTCTTACCCTTCCTGTTGAGGACGGGTGGCCGAGATTAACCTGTTTAGGCTACCAGGGCCCAGACTCTCCAGTCCTAACAAACTCTGGTAATGGGTGAATCCCACACAGCATGGCACCTTCCAGATCATTTGTCTGCATAGGCATGAAACACTACCGATAAGGGAAGGGCGGCAAAGAACTCTGGGAGAAGACAGGCCGAAGGGGTTGTCCCGTAGCAACCCATCAGGTGCCCCTGGATCAGTAAACACGAACATTGCTGTCAGCAGGCTTCTGGCATGAGGGTGCCCACTTGTTGGGAAGAAATCAATAACCCAGAAGCCAACATAAAAGGGGGAACTTGGGCTTTCGACACACACTCTATCACTAGGGCTGACCTCCAAGTGCACAGTGGACCTGTGACTTCACCCACTCTGACATCCAAGTCTCTCCCAAGCCTCTTCATGTCAAAGTTCTGATTTGAGGGCCCCTCTCAACCTCGATTATGGACCCAGCATGATACCGCTCCATTGCCGTCTCCCAGATGAGAAATTTGACATCTGTGCAAGAATTCAAACACATATAAAAGAATGAGCAGGAGATCATTTATTTAATCTATAACAATCTCCTAAGCAGTTTGAGTTGAGGAATGTGCGTTTTTTGTCTAATGCACCAGAAGGTGGCAGTGTGACATTAAATATCAGAGCCGATTTGTCTACTGTGGGCCTTCAAAGTTCTTGGTATTCTGGTCACTAACTCTAATAAGCCTATGTAACCTCGGACATCTGGGACAGCACGTGCTAGGAAAATCTGTCTGCAATTCTGTATAATAGAATCTTCATTTAGCTCAGAAATTTGGGTTAGGAGACTCACTTCACAAAACATATTAACAAAACCTTGGCATCCTCCCCACCCCCGACTCCATGGAATGTGAAAAGATTGAAAATAACCAGGAAGACGAAATACTGAAAAAGACTAATTTGTTCTGTGTTACGAAATATTATTATTCTTCGGTAGAACTAGAAGTCATCACATCATCAGGGTGTGAGGCAAGAACCAGCCATTGTTTCTTTTCTATTTTTTTGGCTTTTGTTTGTTATGCTTGTTCTGCATGCAGGAGACTGACCCCATGGCCTAGTGGGGATGCATGATCCACATATCCTCCGTCTGTGAGCTGCCCTCCCAGCCCTTATTTTAACTCCTGTTTCAGATCCCGCCTCTGCCCTTGGGCTCTTTCATGTTCTCAGATCATCTCAGAAGCTGCCCTGACCACAGCTGGCTCGTGGGGTTCTCACGCCAAAGCCCCTAGAGTTAGCAGGGTCAGGGCCTGACCCCAGCAGTCCTAACAGGCTGAGCTCTGCCAGCCGTCTTCAACAGAACCAATTAAAGAGCCAGGCAATAGCAAAAAAAAAAAAAAAAAAAAAAAAAAAAAACAGACAAAGATGTGTTCAATGCGGCCACCACATTGGGTAGAGCAACAAATAAAGAGGTCTTTGGGAGTCCAAGGATTAGGACAAGGGGTACGCATAGCTAAAGCCATCCTTGCCAAGGTGTGGTACACCCCAGCGCCGTCGTCATCATCATCAGCATCTCCTGCAGGGTGGACCAGTACCAGTAGGATGCCTGTTGGTAGTGGTTTACTCCCTCACAGGGCAAAAGAGGGGAGGAGAGAAGTCTAAGGCTCAACATCATTAGGGGAGCGGGTGAGCCGAATTCTTGGAAGGTCGTGGCCTGTGCCCTACGTAGCTGAGTGAGCAGGGCACAGCAGTGGACAAGACAGACTCCACTAGGAGAGAACAGGCGAAGGCCAGCCGACTCCTTTGCTGTCCAGGCGAATTCTAACCACCCGTTCAAACCAGTCTATGGTGCTGGCACTTGGCGGAACTCCAAAGCACCATGCTATCAATTCCCTTCTAGAATGTTCACTTAGCTTCGGTAGGCCCACACTATTGATGGCCAGTATGCAGCCTTCTCCTATTATAATTTCATACAACAAATCCAGGGAAGCAGTAACAGCAACTCTTGGCTGTATTTCCTTACGTATTGGTTTATTTGGTGGCCTTCTGGGTCTAGATTGGCTGCTCTTATGGGCACCAGTCAATATTGAAAACGTTACAGTTTTGCTTTGCCCTCCTACAAATTAAGCAGATAAAGTCCTTCCCTGTCACAAAGCTTCAGGGAACGCCTCTATCCACTCTGCAGCAGGAAGGCTAGCCAGGGAATAGAAGAGACAAGAGGATGGGTTCTCCCCACCCCCACCCCACCCTAGCTTCTCGTGTCTTCCTGGCCAACAATAGGAGTTTCATCATAACTGACCAGACCTCCCTGTCCCCACCTTTCCAAGAAACATTGCAAGCACGATTGTCAAAAGACCGTGCCTCCCCAGTGACCTGCTTGCAAGGAAGGCTTTCTGCGGTCCCTGTCTTCAGTGCTACCACCAGCATCCCCTCCTCTAGCTACAGCCCAGCGGAATGGGCCGCGAAACTCGTCTTTCAAGCATAGAATTCCGCGCGTAAGAAAATAAATATGGCAGCCCGTACTCTACATAATGTCTCAACTGGGTTGTGATTACGTTATTCCAAAGCCCGGGTCACACAGATGGTCACCGCCAAGCACTCATTGCCTGCCTCTCTTCACCTGCGGCATTCTTGGTACCTAATCAGAAGACTCATTGAATTCGGTCCACTCCGATTCTGCCTGAAATGCCCAGGTTCTGACGAGGCTCCCTAGGCGGCACTGCTAGCCATGCCAGGCTGTGTTCCCTGCATCTGGTGATGTCCTCAGGGCTCCAGCCATATGGGAGCCTTCCACCTTCTGGGGAACTGTGGGCAGATTCTCCGGGGACAGTGATTTTTCAAGCTGACCCATCTTAGATGCCACTTAATGCTCAGGCTCTGTGCTCCAAACCGCACTTAGTGTGCATTTTTATGTCCTAGAAATATCTAATAGCGATGATTCAGTGGCTTGCAGCCTTCCTAATGCTGCGACACTTTGGTACAGCTCCTCATGGTGGTGACCCAAACCATAAAATTACTTGTGTTGCCGCTCCCTACTGTAATTCTGCTACTGTTATGAATCATAAAGCAGATATCTGTGTTTTCCAGTGGTCTTAGGCGACCCCTGTGATAAGGCAGTCCAACCCCCAAAGGGGTCCCCACCCACAGGTTGAGAAATGCTGGTAGAGCTCGTCTTACTCACTCGACAGGTGTCTGCTGGGGACAGTGTTTGGAGTGCTTCAGACAAGAGATAAGAGCTCCTTCCCTTCAGACAGCTAACAGGAAGTGGGTTTTGATTAATGCATTCTTTCATAATCATAACACTTTGAAAGTGTAATGAGATTGTGATATTTCAATCCAGTTTAATAGAGATGATGAACAAGTTACTGTACATACATACACACGCTTTAATTTTAATATGTAGTGTGTGTGTGCGTGCACACGCGTGCAAGCCCATGCATAGGTGTGGAGCTCAGAGGCCAACTTGCAAAAGTACAATCTCTCCTTTCCCACTATAGGTCCCGGAGATAGAACTCGGGCATCAGGCTTGCTGACAGGCGACTTCATGTTGTCTTCCTCTCTGAAAGGACCTTAGTCTGAAGGCCGGCAGTTTATATTTCCTTGGGCAAGAGACAGGACATTCTCGGAGGGTCTGCTTGCCTGCTGTGTGTTTCTCTGATGGAGACAGGGTCCAAGTCCTCGCACATGCTAAGCACGGGCTCTCCCACTTATCCTCTCCCTCCCCGGTCAGCTCTCCTGGAGACAGTAACACATCACTCAAGGCCCATGATAGTATGGCAGGACTCCCTAGTGCGTCTGGATTCTTTCCACAGGGTCCCCATTTTGTGTGTTTCATTCTTGCTCCGTCACTAGACTTGTCAAGTTTCTGACAGCCCCTCCAAGTACAGAGAGATAGAAATAGGAATATAGGGGTGTAGATAAGTGTGTCCTGCAGGTGACGATGGTGAGCAGCCAAAGCTTCTCCTCTAACCCCAGCACAAACCCAGCAAAGGCCGCCTCCTCATTGGACAGCAGCCCTGGAGTCTCTGTTTCCTCAACTGTTGTCCCCAAAGTTTCTCAGTAGTTGATGTTATATAATATTTGCTTTACTGCCTCTTTTTAACTTTTCTAAAATATCACACACACACACACACACACACACACAAGTGTTTATGTGTGAGTGCCACGAGACACATGTGGAGATCAGAGGACAATTTATTCGGAAGTTGGTTCTCTTCTTCTACCCTGCTGTTTCTGAGAACTGAACGCGGCTCTTCAGGTAGGACATCTGATGAACAATGAGGCAGGTCTTCATCGCCTCATTCCTTCCTCTCAAAGTCACCTGACAACAGGGTCTTCATCTTGTTCATATCCGGTTGGGCCTAGAAAACGGTGCTCGGTGTAAATGTGAGGATGACAGCCGCTTGGGGTGAATAACTGTAACCAAACTGAAGGGCACGGGAGCATTTTAAAGGCCTATACTAAGGATAATTTTATATCATTTCCCGTCAGAGTTAGAGGCAGCAATGGCTACGCTAACCTTCAGTTCATGCGATCACAGGAACGCTCATCTGGGCATGTTCAGGTGTCTGACCCAGTCGTGGGGGTGGATGGTGAAGCAATGGGTTTCCTGGATCTTGGTCACAGAGCTTCCTGGGCACTGTTTGTAGCGGGCGAAACACACTGTTCTAAGTTTGCTTCCTCACGATGGAGCTCACCCTAGTCACTGAACGTTGCAAACAGGCCGTGCTCAGGAAACTCTAGCTGCAGTGGTTCTGAGCCAAACTGGCTTGTAGCCCTGTCTTTCTTGCAAAACTTTCAGCAAATATTTGGGCTTCTGACCTATCTGGTTTTGCAAATGTGATCTGTTTATGAAGTGGAGGTCACAGCTCCCGCATCCAAGGTAGAGAGAGTAGACACAGCCACCCACCTGGGAAGGTGGCTCAAGTATGTCCTCTTGTGTGATCCCAGGAGGCCAGATGCTTCAAGATGTCAACACGAAGCTAGCCTCCCTACTTAGATATCACTTTGAAGGAGAAACGCAAAATCATAGGAGGGCGGTAACTGCCCTAGCAGCGAGAACACAAAAAATCCAATCTTCTCCATGTTATATGTGTTCTCGTTCAAGATTGCAGGTTAAAGCAGGCATGGGCATGATGTGGGCATGATGAGCTGTTTCACGGATGCAGTCGGATTTTCTGTTCTTCTCACCTTCTCATCTTCTTGGGCAGTATATGCTCCACCATTAAAGAAACATAGCTGATGTGTCAGAATGATAGGGATTTCCCCACCGTAGAGGGCCGCCTGTTTTTGCTGCCTCTCTCCCTGCAGGCTTAGAAGACTGCTCTGTAGCACGCAGTCTCGTGAGCAGAACTCGACGGTTCGTTCCTCACCGTGTTTGCTCATTCTTGTGGCCTGACCTGCATCTCTGGTCCTTCCCCAAGCAAGGGGGCCATTTTCCTTGTGCCCATGTGAGGTTTTCTGTCTTTGATTTAACATAAATTTAAAATTATTTATTTAATGTATATGAGTGGTTTACCAGCATGTTGGTACATGCACAATGTCACATCAGAAGAGAGTGGGCATCCCCTAGAACTGGATCTCCCACGGTTGTGAGCCGCAACATAGATGCTGAAAACCAAACCTGGTGACAAGTACTCCTAACGTCTGAGCCATCATTCCAGGACACACACAGAGACACACACATGCACACATACATCATACACACACACATGTACACACACACACTGCTCTGCCTTTGATGTAAATATTGATGCTGAAATCACATTGTTCATTTTCACTTCTGTGGGCTTTTTTATTATTTTCATTCAGAAAACAAATATTCTGACAACCTTGCTGCTTGCCTGGATTTCTTTAACTATGATGTTAGGTTTGTTTTCAATATACCAGTGGGTCATTTTCTTTCTCCTTGACTTGAGAAAATCCTATTCCAGTGAGTGAGGCTATGAATGTAGCTATGATCTGTAAGTGGGTCACGTGGTACAAAGAGATGCTCTCATGTCAGAAGTGATTCAAGTTTCCTCAGTCCCGATGCATGCATCTTCCACTAATCTACTGAGAGGATCCAAATGATCGAGACCTATTGACCTCAGACAGTGAGGTCAGCACTGAGAACGACTTCCATCTCAAGCTGTAGTGAGTACAAGATGAGCATAAAATAATTTAAACCCAAGTGTTAGAAAGAAGACTGTCAAAGATCGTGTCTCCAGCTTTAGCCAGAGAAGAGGATATGGAGGAGACGTATAGAAAGAAAGAAGGTAGGTAGAAGGAAGATTAGACAGACAGACAGACAGACAGACAGACAGACAGATAGACAGACAGATAGATGATAGAAGAAACACAGGTTTTAGTGTGATAGATTAACTGTACTTTAGTACAATCTTTTTTATGTAAATACACATATTTTTAAACATATAAATGAACTGTACATTTTTCTCCAATAGCTCAACAAAAACAATAAAAAAATCCTATAAAGATTATAATAACCCAGTTATTATAATAACTCTTGCATCTTTGTCTCATTTTAGATTAAGAAATGCTTCTTGGGGCTGGAGAGAAGACTCAGCAGTGAACAGTGATTTCTGTGTGAAAATGAGCATCAGAGTTCAAATCTCAGGACCCATGTAATAGACCAAACATCCCATACACACATGTGACCCCAGCTCAAAGAAGGTTGGAGATAGGAAGACCACTGCTAGCTTCCAGCCTAGCCTAGGAAAAGTGAGCCCGAGGTTTGGGGAGAGACTCTCAAAGGAATAGGTAGAGAATGATAAGAAAGATATCCCGTGTCCTCTTTCGGTTTTTGCATGTGGGCAGAGGCACACACACTCTCACACAGGAATATACATATATGTGTATGTATATATACACAGCAGGTTCTCTGTGCATAAATTATGGCTTCCAGTTTAGCGATTTTATGGACTTCTTGAGTGTGTCAGTGGGTGGGTCTCTGATTTCTGTGCCTTCTCTTGAGTTTTTTTCCTTCTGTTTGTTTTTGTTCAGTTCTGATGTGTTGATTTTTTTAAGGAATTTAATTTTATTATATGTTCATTGGTGTTTTACCTGCTTGAACATGTGTGTGATGGGGTCAGAAGTCCTGGAACTGGAGTTGCAGACAAGTGTGAGCTGCCATGTGGGTGGGGTGCTGGGAACTGAACCTGGGTCCTCTGGAAGAGTGCCCATGCTCTCAAACACTGAGGCATCTCTCCAGCCCATTGATTTTTGTTTCACCTTATTGTATTTTATTATTGTCCTTTAGACGCCTGTTTGTTTTCTAATGAGAGACAGAAAGGGGGTGAATGTGGGTGGGAGGGGAGAAGGGGAGGAGTAGAAGAAGGAGAAACCATAATCAAGATATTGTTGTGCGAGGGGGAAAAATCTATTTTCAATAAAGGAAAAATTCATTTTTCCACTAAAAAACAAAAAGGAAATGCTTTGTGACCAAGTGCAGAACCGTGGTGAAGCTCACAGACAGTGGGTAACATGGGTTTGTGGTGTCCCTGGGTTAAATCCCCGACTTGGCACAGTGGGTGGCTATGCCACATGGCCTTCTTATGACGCTCCTCATGCTTAAGTTCAGATCTACCTTGCAGGCTCATTCTAAGCTCTAAACAGCAGGACACACAAGTGGAAATCCCCGAGCTGCGGTGTGGCGTTAGCATGAAGAAGGTACTCCAAACCGGGGGCTCTTATCAGACTTTTAAGCTAATATCAGGTCATCAGGACAGGGTGTCATCTTTGTTGGTAAACTGATTCTAGGAGTCAAGTTCAGCAGACACCTTTTGGAGTGAAAGTGAGCAGACAGGGACTCAGAAAAAGTCACCAGTGTGAGGGCCGCCTGTTCATAGCCTTCCGCATGCTCAAGTCAGGACACAGCTGGGTGGCAGGTCCTTGGATGATTCTCGCTCTCTGTGCCTTCTGAGTCGTTCATTGTACGTTATTATTTTGGCTTACATGAAACATCTAATGTTTTCTCTACAAACAAACATAAAGTAGAGGAAATTCTAGTTAAGATTTCCCTAGGAATTCATTAATCATTTATCATTTATCCGGGAAAAGGATGGCCCAAACACGGAGGGGAGCAGTCAGTTAAATATAATTAACCAAAGTGTTATCAAGGAATGCAAGACCAATGTAGGTCACTATATCTGGGGCTTGAAACTAGCAAAATATCAATATTTCCTTTTTCTAAAATTCTGATAACACATTTTTTATTCTAATCTGGTTAAAAAGAACAAAGACGCCCTTTACTTTAGGGCCCAAAGGGTTGCCTCGCTGTCAAATGCACTGGCTGCCCTTGCAGAGGATCCGCGATCTGTTCCTAGCCACATGGTGGCTCACCGCTGTCCACAACTAGCTTCAGGGGATTCTTCTGGCCTTTCCCAGTACCTGGCCCACACAGGGTACTATGCAATTGTGCAAACCGGCACTCATACACATGGAATAAACATCAGTAAATCTTTTTTTAAAAAAATTATTGGATAAGATACAGTTTTTTAAAATCTTCAACTGATCAGTTTTACCCTTGTTGTACTCATAGAGTTTTATGAGATTGGGAGCCTAATACTCAACCTGTGCCAATGACTGGCCTGAAATTCAAGTCAGTGTGTTCCACCCTTTGTCACAAAGACCCGTCCACAGGTGGCTCTGACACCGTCATGCGCCTTCTTGTGAGGCATCAGTAGGCTTCTCATCTCTCTGTCTGTGAGGGGTGTGTTTCTTTTGGGGGTAACCCAGAGCTTTCTTGTCTGTGGAACCTTCTAGATGGCAGTTAGTCACACAGGTCATTCTTAGAAGAGAACGTTCTATAGTTGCAGCAAAGCTCATTTTTTTTTTATGAATACAGATTACCAATAAGAATTCCTATTAAAACTATAGAAATAAAGAAATCTCTGTTTATACAAGTTGCCTAAAACACCCTGTACATTGTAAGCCTTAAAAACACAATGTACTTTATCAAATCAATGCACTCAGTGCACCACCCGCTGAGTTCCGGTGAGACTCCTAAGAGTAAGTAGAAGTATTATTTCTGTCCTACTAACACAAGTTATAAATACAGGGAGCCTAGGGGACACATAATTAGTAAGGCCTAGAGATGGGGTCCCAACTCAGGCGCATGGACTCCAGCCTCCTTAGCAACTACAGGTGTTATATTTCCCACCTGGGCTCCCTACTCGGTAAAAAATCAATGTTTTATTCGTCCTTTTCCAATCAAATCAGAAAAGTCGTCGTACGTTGAGAGGAAGGTCCGGCGTTGAATACTCAGTAGCTAACAGTAATCTTAGTAACAGTCAAGAAGCAACCATTAGCCCAGCAAATGAATCACTGCAAATGGCCGACCCCTGTGCATTTGGATTAGATAACATGTACATTTTTCAAAATTGTAAAGGCATAGAATAAAGTATTCCAGAAAAACGAAGCCTTTCTCCCAATCTTGCCCAGCATGGCTCTGCTCCTTACCACAGAGATAGCGGTGGGAACCACCAGTGTGTTCTCCAGAAAACATGGATGTCTCTGGGTTATTTATGCATTCCATCACCATTTTCTCCAAAAAATGCAAATGCTGTCATGCTTTCACCTTTCATTTAACAGCAGGTGAGGTGCCTCATTTACGTGTGCAATTCAGAGGATTCAAGAGTTCTGGAGTGCTAACATTGAGCCCCAGCACCTGAAGGTGCTCGTGTTCAGTAGTCAGGGTTAGCTCCTGCTCCTCTGCTAGGTGCTGTAGCGAAACGCTAAGTTGCTGCTGGTAGGTTAGTAAGTTATGCAATGCAAGGTTCCTATAAGGCCTGCAAATGCAGAGAGCTGGATGCAGGTCTTTGGGAGGATGCTGTGTTAGAGGGGACCGACCCCCAAGAAGCGGGACTTCTGGCTATTTTATTGGGACTTTTATTTTTTTTTTTTTTTTGAAAACCAGATTCTTCAAAATTTTTTTGAAAAAATAATTTTTTTAATTCTTTTTCAGTTGTTCCTATGAATCTTGGCAAACCAGGGCCCTCCCCTCCAAAAGAATAGACAGCAGGAAAGCCCTAGGATAGCCTGTGGCACTGAAGAGGATGCTAGGAGGGTCCTTCAGGAGAGACTGGGGACGCACAGGGTAAAAAGCAGCAAGTCTAGGCGGCAACGGTGTGGTTTGCATTCACCGTGACTGGAGATGGAGATGGGGTCGCCAAGGGTCTTTAGGCGGCTGAAAGGCACAGTCAGGTCTCCTCCGTGAGAAGATGGCAAATGCCTCGTAGCAAGAAGTGACTGAAGTGGACAGGGAGCCCGTCAGGAGAAAGAAATGGCCACATTTTTGGTTAGACAAGTTCACTTTGTTCAAATGACTTCTGACTAATTACAGAGCCCAAACATTTGGTTTTTATATCGAAGCAGATGCGGTTTTGTGAAAACTTCAAGTCGAATATCAAAACGTTAGTGCATCTTTCAGATTAGATGCCTTTCTCCCAGTCACATAGCTCATTACAGTTTGCAGCAAGCTCGGTGTCCCGGCAGACGGAGAGCAACCGCACACACTTAGTGACAGTGCCACAGCTGCCATTGTCAGAGGGGTGGCAGTGCCTTTCCCCCACAAAGACCTTCTCAGAGTCTCCTGTCCCTGCTCCTCCAGCACGGCTTCTAATGAGGTGTGTGGGAGGTGGGTTTCTCTGACTCCAGGCTTTCCCTCCAGGAACTGGATGGGGCTTTGGGTCAAACCAGTGAACCCATGGCACCTTCCCCTTTGCAGCAGACGGGACTCAGCCTCCCTTCCAGCTCTCAGACAAGTTGAGAGACTTGACCTGAGAGAAGTGGACAGCACAGATGGACAGGAACCCATTTCCAGCATGACCCATTCGTAGGAATACAGAAATGTGGCATGGAGGAAGGAAAAGTCACCTCCTGCGATAGTCACAGGCTAGAAATGACAGTGTCACCTCATCCCTGGACTAGATAGGTTTCTGGTAATGCCTGTGGCTTCAGCAAGCCAGACTTCAGAATAGGCCGGGTTTGTACTGGGCGGGTCAGGAGGCTGTGTTTGTTCTCCTGGTGGTGGTGTCCTGGAAGCAGTTGCTTCACGCTGCCTCCCTCCCTCATCGGAGCAGCAGCCAACGCTCTGCTGGCTTTTGCAGATGCCTGTGGGTCTGGGAGGGGGGGGGGCGGATACAGGTCAGGCTGAGCCCAAAAGGAGGAGCTTACACCTGTGCGCAAAATCTGGAAATCGGGCAGAGCACAGAGGGAACCAGGACAAGCAGAAAGAGCCCACGCTTTCTGGTAAAGAGGTCCCGTGACCAGTTCCAGCCACCCTTAGTCCCGCCCAGACTGGCTACTCACATAAAAGACCTAGGAGAGCCCAAGAAGTCACAGTGCTGGCTGTGAGGGGTTGGGAATGCCAGAACACCCGGACATCATGAATTGGTTCTTGCAGCCCCGGAGTTTCATTCTCTGCTGCATGCTATTACTGTTCTCTCCGACGGGCCTGGCGGTGAGTACCCTTCAAAGGCCATATTGTTTTAAACGCAAAAAAAATGAGAAACGATAGGCACTACTAGCAAAATGTTTGTGTTTTTCTACCACAGTATGTTGCTACCAGAGACAACTGCTGCATCTTAGATGAGAGATTCGTAAGTAGTTTCTTCGTCACCCCCTTTCCTGAAACTAGAGGAGGATGGGAAAACAAGATTCCAGTTGACGTCTCAAGCTTTTGGGAAATGGCTTTAACATTTCTGGATAGGATTTGAGACTCCTCTTCCTGGGGTATTCAGTCACCTCCTCATTGACTTGCAGGGTAGTTACTGCCCCACCACCTGCGGCATCGCGGACTTCCTGTCCTCTTACCAAACCGATGTGCACAATGACCTCCAGGATATGGAGGAAATCTTAATCCGTGCCGAAAACAGAACCGTGGAGGCCAAAGAACTGATCAAAGCAATCCAAGTTTACTACAACCCCGACCAACCCCCAAAGCCAAGTGAGAAAGCCCACGGAGGGGTTACCTTCTCCGCTTTTAGCTGAGCTATTTGCTTAAGCGGTTTCTCTGTCTCTGGCCCTATGTCACAGGTATGGTAGAGAGTGCCACTCAGAAGTCGAGGAAGATGACAGAAGAAATTATGAAATATGAAGCGCTGATCCAGGCACACGAGACCAGTATCCGGTAAGTGTCTGGGTTTTAACTTGCTCTCCAAGGCAGATTGAGACTTTACTTAATTATTCCACACTTCACAGAAAGTGATCTGGGAACGTATCTTTCATTTAAAATATCAAATTGGCATGAACTTTTAGCACAAAATAAGTTGTACCAGCTTGTAATTAAAAAATAGTAAATAACCACTTCAGAGAAAGGTTATCATAGATGTCTTCAAACGCCATCCTGGCCCTGCTTGCCTGAATGGCCCCCATCCCCTTACAAGGTAAAACCGAATGCATGGGAATTGGGGTGTGGAAATACAATCCTCTTCACAAATATGTCACCAAAGCAGCATTAACCTGCTGTCCACAACCCCAGAGAACCTACACAACAAAGAGGCCCCTAAGAGCCTAGAGACATGGATCTACAGAGGAAGGAGAAAAAGACAAGATCTCCTGAGTGAATTGGGAGTGTGGGGGTCATGAGAGGGGGTATGGAGGGATGGGGAGGAAGGGAGAGAAGCAGAGAACAGTGGATAGCTCAATAAAAAAAAAAGAAATCAGAAAGCAGACAGGAGAAGGGACTTGGCTCCTCTAGCAAATCTTGACAAAGGTGGAGGAGAAAGGAAACATCTTGCAGCTCCTTGACCACAACACATGGCCTCGGAGCTGCCTTCTGCCCTCTGTGCTCACGCCTAACTTCCCAGGAACTCTGGGCCCTTGGCTACAGTCCGAACTCCTGCCCTGTTGTCCCCAAAGCTGCTCACAGCACCGTCGGAAACAGAGCTAGACGGTAGCTGGGGAGAAGTGGCCTCAAACATCTCCCTCTCCTCTCTGCTATCAGAAAGTGCTGCTTGTTGCTACAACTGTCATTAAAAATTCCATTAATCTATACTTTATGTAAATTGAATTATTGTTCCAATTTTCACTGCTTTTGTTCTTCATTAAAGTATAAGGAAACCACTGTGAGAAAATTTCCAGAATAGAGGAGCAAAGTGGCCCAACAATTTGTCCCTCTGCCTTACTTCAAAGACAGACACGGTGGTTTATGCATTGTTCATAGTGACCTGTCATTTCTGAATATTCATAAGCAACCGTGTGAGGGATGACGAAGACAAAATCCTCACTTTCCCCAGGTGTTTTCTAGAGACATGGAAATAGGAAGGGAAAGTAGCTACTGCTGCGTGGTTAGCTTCCCAGGTGCTCTTCCCACCAAAGTTATAGACCAGATGGAAAGCCCTAAATGGCACGTGTGAGCTACTGTTTAGCCAGGCCTCCCATGCACACGTTAGTACCCGAGTCCCCTCATAGAAAAGGAAAGGGTCAGAAAAGCCTCCTACAGTGACCTTTGTTTATTGACAGGGACTTTGGTGTTTGTGTTCAAAGTTGAGACAGCCTGCCCCTTCCAAGTCCCAATGACCCTCCTGGTGAAATGGATTAGGATTTTATTTTTTTTTCTTAAAAGGTTCAATTTAATTTGACAATCCGAAATTTTGCAGTTTCCCAAGAAGGAAGTAAACTATCGCAAAGGAGTGCTTGAGAAAATAAAACAGCATTTCCAACAGAAAAGAATAAAAGTGTGTTCTTCTGAAAAAAGAAAAGGCACACCCCCTGTTACTGCATGGCTCTGTTTCTAGGTATTTACAAGATATGTATACTTCGAATAACCAGAAGATCGGGAACCTGAAACAGAAGGTAGCTCAGCTTGAAGATCAGTGCCAGGAACCTTGCAAGGACACCGTGCAGATCCACGACACAACTGGGAAAGGTAGGAAGGAAATTTACCCCGGGATCAGGGTCATCAAAGCAAACAGCCAAGATAAAAGCCGTTGTGCAAGGCATAGCAAGTCTGGAAAGCTTCTGGCCTTAATCTTAAATCTAAGGGTTCCAGCTGCCCAGAGTTTTCTTGGGTGCTAATCACTAATTTGGAAGGAATGGTGATAGGAAAGCCTAGGGAGGCAGCCAAGACTGTTCCCTGGGTCCCAAGCCGCTGCAGCACCGATATTGGATTTTTCTTCATCAGATTGCCAGGAAATCGCCAACAAGGGTGCCAAAGAAAGCGGGCTTTACTTCATCCGGCCTCTGAAGTCGAAACAGCAGTTCTTGGTGTACTGTGAAATCGATGGATCTGGAAATGGCTGGACGGTGTTGCAGAAGGTAACGGCCTCTGGCGGCATCTATATTAAACAATGTCCACGTTGCTCCGGACACCTCTCTAAGCACCCTGTGAACACTGGCCCACATAACCCTCCCTGTAGCCTCTTTGAGATGAGCCGTATTCTCCCCTGAACTTGCAGAAGAGACGCTGAGGCATGAGACCGCCTAAGTAATGAGTAACGGGTAGGATTTGAATCTAGCAGCCCAGCTCTCCTGGGTTTTGATGCAATACCAAGCTGACTGTGCTGTCTGTCATACGTTATAAGCAAGTCCTTTAGTGAAGGCATGGAAGAGGCCACTTTCCTCAGATCAAGAGCTAAGGCTGGCCATCAACAGTAACCAAAGCCTCTCCTCCTTTTTATTTTTATTTTATTTTAGGCATCTGCCTACCTGGTAGCCACTGCAAAATTAGTCTTTTTTTTTTGTAACCTTGTATACTTCCTGTCATGCTTACAGCATCCCCTGCAGGGCTGTTTATTGGGGTATGATTGAGCAGTGCACTGTATTACCAAGTATGAATTCTGAAGATGTCTGTGGGCTTTCACAAAACCGACAACCAAAACAAAAAGCTAAAAACGAGAAAAATACCCCTCTCATTAACGTAGGATTAAACATGCAACCCGCTCGTGCACATGTGTGTGTGTGTGTGTGCGCGTGTGTGTGCGTGTGTGTGTGTGTGTGTGTGTGTATGTATGCGTGCATGCGCGCACGTGTGATATTTACAGTCCCCAGAGCATCATTGTCCTATCTGGTAGGCAATGAAATAGAAGCAGCTTGCACGGGGTCAGTTAGCTAGCCATTGGCAGAATCATAACCTCCGTGTTTTGAATATTGCTTTTTTACACACACAAATCGCCTGTCCTCTCCTCTTGTGCACACTGCTGCAACTAGAGGCTTGATGGCAGTTTGGATTTCAAGAAGAACTGGATTCAGTACAAGGAAGGTTTTGGACACCTGTCTCCCACCGGCACCACAGAGTTCTGGCTGGGCAATGAGAAGATTCATCTGATAAGCATGCAATCAACCATCCCCTACGCATTGAGAATCCAGCTCAAAGACTGGAACGGCAGGACCAGGTAGGGTGTGAAAGGGACCTTCACTTTCTCTTGTAATGTTTTTGCTGCAAATGGGCAGTGGACCAACCGCAAAACAGTCCGACAGATGCAAAAACTGTATCCGGGTTCTTTGCAGGAGGACCTTGGCTTCTTGGTTAGCCCAAAGAGCCAGCTAAAGTAGGTCTCCCCCTCCATATCAATCTGAATGCCCTCCAGTACAACTTATATACTTGGACACGCTCAGAGTGATTGCTAAGGGGTGTTAAATATGAGCCAGGAATTGAACATGAAATTAAAGTCAACCAAATCCAAGCATTCAGATTCCCCACTCATCTAATGATTTATTTGTTCTTTCAAACTATGGACTATCTTAAAATCCCCATTCCTGTCGTGATCACCAACATTTCTAGGTGGGAAGATATCTGGAGTTTGGATACTGAGCACCTAATTTAAGTGGAAAAATCTATACGAACTTCTTTTTATATATGGAATAATGAAACACGTTCCAGTTCCAAACACTTTTTAAAAAAAAAATTTTTGTTTTTACCCCCAAACTATCAAAATCAGTAGGCCTTTTCCTATGTGAATGTCCTCCATTTCCCAAGCGCAAGGTATTAGGGAAGAACTTAGATATTTTCTGGAAATCTCTATTTATTCACGAAGGGCAGTTATTCTCTCTGCTCTGCTATAGCTGTTCACTAGTTTTCCTGAGGACATCTCTGTGGCTCTTGTGGCTCTCATTCTGTGTATCACACAGGGTCCAGGGCTTCTGGGATGTTCTAGAAAGTCTTTGTGCCAGTCCCTCACGGCTCTGTGGAAGGCAAGCCTTCAATTGGTGCTGTGGATAATGGCACCTGCCTCCTCCCTATCTGGGGCATGAGTTCCCTCGCTGTAGACTGTCAGGCCTATGATTAATGTGTGCACAGTGGTAACAAAAGTTAAATGAAAGAAGAAATAACTAGACATCCCCAAGTGTTTTCATCTGAATTATGATCCTGTGACTAAAACCCAAACGTGTGGCTTTCAGCTTTTATGGGATTCCCTGAAGGCTTTTAGATCCATCCTGGGTAGTGGGATGAGCTCGGGACCATGCACACAGGCATTGCCTAGATTTGCAGAAACCCTCACTCCATTTGTCTGCTCTGGCCTCGTGACTGAAGACACACCATCCTCCATTCCATCCTCACAGCACTGCAGACTACGCCATGTTCAGGGTGGGTCCTGAATCTGACAAATACCGCCTGACCTACGCCTACTTCATCGGTGGAGACGCCGGAGACGCCTTTGACGGCTACGATTTCGGTGATGACCCCAGCGATAAGTTCTTCACGTCCCACAACGGCATGCAGTTCAGCACCTGGGACAACGACAACGATAAGTTCGAAGGCAACTGTGCCGAACAGGATGGGTCCGGTTGGTGGATGAACAAATGTCATGCTGGTCACCTCAATGGAATTTACTACCAAGGTAATTTCTTTCTTCAGTTATGAGTAATAGGTGATGGATGCATAATGGCTGGGTGATAAAGAGAAGCAGAGAGATGAAGAATTACAATAAACACAATATGGTTTTTTTTATTTTATAGCTCTTTACTTGAAATCAGAATAGAATAACACTAATTATCCATTGGCATTATCTTAATAATATTAAGCTCCTGGCTACAGTGGTCACCTCTGTAGTCCCTCCTCCTCCTAGGAGACATCAGTGTTGGGTTATTGTGCTGGAACTCTCATTGTCTGGGTTGGGATTTGCAGCATCGGTGTCTCCTTTGGACCTACCGTGCGTATGTATGATGTAGATGGACTAGCATAGCCATATCCGTGCTGGTGGACACGTCACCCTGGCTCAGCTGTCCGTGAACCACGTGTCAGATAAAAACGGTGGCCAGCGAACAGATGTCGGGAGAAATGGAATAAGAGACAAAGAAGTGCAAAGGTCACAGAAGCTTCAGAGAGGGGTCGAGCTTGGGGATCGATGGTGGGGATCGTAGACACATATTTGAACATGGCGGAGCTGAAGGTGTCTGTCAGGTCCAAAGGGCTTAGAACACTGATTTCACCAACCACCTAACAGTTCTGAACAAGAGAGACCCCGGGGGATTCCAAAGGCTCTTTTAAGAAATTAGAGTACAGCCCTGTCTGCCGACAAGAAGCTGCACCGTGATGTGAGACAACTTTCCAGAGACCTTAATAGAATCTGTTATTACCAAGACTATGCTCTCATACAGTGTCAGACCACCTCATCAGGAATTTATGGTTTACCATAGTAACCTGAATGCAGAAGGATTGCCTCCAGTAGCTGAGAGAGAGAAAGACAGAGATAGAGACAAACACAGATGGGGACAGACAGAGAGAGACAGACAGACAGGCAGACAGGCAGAGGTATTCCAGCCTTGGAAATAATGTATAAAACTTCAAGTATGTGTGTGACCACAAAAATGGCTTGCTGGTTTTCAGTCAGGAGGAAAGGCTATAAGGGTGACGATGGCTCTAGGGACCCCAAGGTGAGGAATTTCAGGGGAAAGACCCATATCCCTCCGACTCATTGCAGGTGGCACGTACTCAAAGGCGTCGACTCCGAATGGCTATGACAATGGCATCATTTGGGCCACGTGGAAAACCCGCTGGTACTCCATGAAGGAGACCACCATGAAGATAATCCCCTTCAACAGACTCTCCATCGGAGAGGGGCAGCAGCACCACCTGGGGGCATCCAAACAGGTCAGCGTGGAGCATGAAGTTGACATTGAGTACCCATAAGTCACCTGCCTACAAGTTCCGAAAGACACATTTAGAGCTCACTGTTGACGTCCGCTGGCCTGTACAAGGCGCCAGTGATTTCCATACTCTTACTCTATTTATTAATTTTAGTTTTAAAATTAAAATTTGAAATTTAGTTCTTAAAATGATACTTAATCCTAAATGAAAATGAAAGTCCACTTTGGACCATATTTCTAACTGACTGGGATCAGATTTATTAAAAATTGTTTATTTGAGGAGACAACATTTTGTTTGACCTTTGCCTAAGTATTAAAAGTAAAACTACTGCTTTATTTTACAATCAGCTGTAATTATTATTTTTGTTGTTGGTTTATTGTTTCTTAAGTACTTTAGTATATACTAATAAAAAAAGAGAAAATTTTAGAATTTCACATGTATAATTTTCCCATATATCTTACCTCTACATAATTCATATTTAGTCCTTTTTTAAACAAAACAGTTATATTTTTTAATATATTTTTTGTTTTATTATATATTCATAGGCTGGAGACGTTTAAAGAACATTTCAAAGCCGATTTGCTTTTTTAAAGACTTTATCCGAGCAAAGAAATATAATATTTTTCTTATGGGACAATGGACCTTCAAAGGCTCACTTCATTTTAAGAGTTAACGGAATCCATGTTGAAAACTCCATTAGCAGTTTTATGCTGGCAATAATTTATCTACATGCATTTCAATAAACGTCATTTTGTTTCCTAAGATGAGACATTTGGTGCCTTTTATTGACCTTGCAAAGCATCACTTTTCCCCAGTTATTGTTAGTTGCTGAGTTTACATGTTAGGCTACACATAGGATCTGAGCCAATGGGAACAGAAGGGAAACAAGAACCATGCCTCTTGCTCTCCAAGGGGTACGAGACATCCAGAATATAGTAGCTCATGGTGACAGAGGCAGCAACCTAAAGTGACAACATTCAATGTAAGAACACAAACAGAAGTCACAGGGTCACAAGCACACAGCAAAGGCACATCACACACTGCTGTGTTCATCTTACCTCCTATCTCACGTAGAACTGTCATCCAGAGCAGAAAGCTGGGGAAACAAACTGCCCATCTCAGAGGTGGGCATGAAAGTGAACAGAAGGAGCCGTTTACTCGTTCTAAATGAGGGACAGTGTGGAAGTTCGCCTCAGCTGGCACTGCTTTCAGGGATCAGCTAAGTCTGGGGAACTTGCTCCAGGTGGCTGCACTGCGTGCTTGTCGTTGCCCTAAGAAAAGACTGCCTTGTGCTGGCGTCCTCAGCTTTAGCTGTGGATGATCTCACTTTCCACAGTTTCTTTCCAAATTTGCTCATTTCCTGATTCTCTTGACTCCCCATTTAAAAATATTCTGTTGAGGTGCCACTATATTGCTTCACTTACTAGAATCAGCTCATATTCATTTTTTTGGTTAATTTTGAGTCACAGAAAATGTATTAATTTCAAATTTACGCTTATTGGGTTATTAATATCTTCTGGTGAGTCCTGAGGGATACAGTTTCAGAAACAAGGCATGAGAAATACATCTAGACTCAATGAGACCGCATCTCTACGAGTAACGGGAAAGTTTAAGCCATTGTCTCAGTAAATCGAAACAGGTGCATCTTTTAAAGCACAGCTGAGTGTCCAGGGCCTCATAGAGACGTGGGGCTTCCCTCTGCTTCTCGGAACCGCCGGTAAATACTGCTCTCCTCTCTCCTTTACTTCTCTGAGCCCTGGAAAGCTTCAAAACAGGGAGGCTAAATGCCAGGTCCCAAGGTTCCACCCCTTACCTCTAGAGGGAAGCTTCCAAAATGGAACTACAGACTTGGGACAGTGGGGTTGGGGTTTTGGTAGCATGCGTGGCATCCCGAGTTCCATCCCCAACAAAAACAAAACAAAACAAAAAGTCTCGGTTCCTTAGCTCCAAGCCATTTGACTGTAAGGAAGATGTCTTGTGTTCATAGGCAAGAAATATTATTGGCCAAATGCCGTGACTTCAAACATACCTTCCTCCAGTCCTTCCAGGGGTGTGGGTGTGTTGAAGGGGAGTGGGTACTGAAAAGTTGTAATCAGTCAGGTGTTGTGACCCATAGCTTTCATCTTAGCACTTGGGGAGGCTAAGAAGAGTACATCGTGAGTTCAAGACCAGCCTGGGCTATAGCACAGAGCACTGTCTCAAAAAAAATGTCAAGGAAAAAAGGAGTGGGAAACAGAGAAGGAAAAAAGAGGAAGGGGGAAAGAAGGACGAAGAGGAGGGAGAAATGTAAGTATAGAAACCACATCTGAGAGCTTCCCAAGACTTTAATGATTTCACTTTGACTCAAATCAGCATGAACTGAGTACTACTTTTGTAATAGATACCATGGTTTATCCCAGCGGCAAATGTGAAAAACTTATGGGCACGTTAAGATCTAGGAGAAAGGTCTAGCTACTAGTTCCTTCTTAGTTTGATGACGCTTGAGAAGAATTGTAAGTGGAGGCTGTGTGTCTGTACCTGGCCACCCAGTTCCAAATAATCACACAGAAACTACATTAATTACGCAACACTGCTTGGACAGTAGCTTATGCATATTCCTAGCTAGCTCTTACATCTTAAATTAACCCATTTCTGTTATTTTTTATTTTACCACAAGGCTCATGGTTTGTTACCTCTTGTTTCTTAGGTAGCTGCATGGTGTCTCGCTGACTCTGCCTACTCACTATATATATCTTTGGATTTCCTGCCTGGCTTTATTCTGCTAAGCCATTGGCCAAAATAGCTTTATTCATTAGCCAATAAAAGCAATATATATACAGAAGGACCTTCCACATCAAAGAATGATGTAGGCTGGCTGTTGGCTCAGTGGGTAAAGCACTGGCTGTATGTCCAGAAACCAACATGAACCCAGACTCTGTGGTACAAACCTGGAATCAGGGCTGTGGAGAGGCAGAGGTGCAGCTCAGGACACTCAGGGGCCAGCCAACGTGGAATATAGGACCCTGTTTCAAATACTGTGGGAGGTGAAGACCAGCATCAGAGCACACACACACACATAGCACATGCACACCGCCTCACTCATATGACCACACACAAACACACCACAGCCCATGCACACTGCCCTAGCTCATATGACCACACACACACCACAGCACATGCACACCACCTCACTCACATGGCCACACACACACACACACAGCACATGCACACTGCCTCACGCATATGGCCACACACACACACACACACACACAGCACAGGCACACCACCTCACTCATATGACCACACACACTACAGCCCATGCACACTGCCCTAGCTCATATGACCATATACACACAAAGGGGGCTAGGCAAGTGTTAAGAAATAGCGTGAGGTGAAAATATTAAAGATAGGCAGTTAGCCAACATAGAGGAGGACCACTGAGTGCAGAAGGAGCCTTACTTCATGTACATCCCTGTGGCTGTGCTCACCATGGGAGGCAGAAGCAGAGAGGCTCCCATTCCTGGTACACTATTCCCTTTGGTCTGTGCTGGATTGGTCTCTAGAGTTATTCACTCTTATTTATTCAGATTTCCTTACTTACTGAGCAGTCAGCGTAAGAAGTCTACCAAGAACTACTTTACCTACCTGCTTTTTTCTTTTGCTTAGCCTAGATTGTACATGTAAATTGTTTTAAGTTAACAAAGGATACTTTTCTATAAATCAGTGGTACTGAGAACTGAGCATCAATTTATCTATTGCTAGTCTGCACCAAATACAAAGGTCTAGGATTATCATGTAAAAGAAAATATTGTGTATATTGCTTATATTATGTTTGCTTAGCTTATAGTTATTGAAATGTTTCTGCCTTTTGGATCTAGCAAAAACTGGGGGCTGTGTTTTATGTAGCTTTATTTGTTCATTTTTTGTTTTGTTTCTCATTTTGTTTGTTTTGTTCTTTGTTCTATGTAGCCTTGAGCAGGCTAGCCTGGAACTCAAAGTTCTGCCTGCCTCTGCCTCCCAAGTGCTGGGATTAGAGTTGTGTGCCACAGCATGGGAGTAGGAGAGATATCCTCACTCACCCACCCGTCAATGCCTGAGGCAGATGGGAGAACTGTCCCCATTACCCCTCTGTCATACAGCAGCATGGGGGACATATCCCTCCACCCTCAGACCCCATCCCACCTCAGCTGGGAGAGCTGGGACTGGGGTCAGAAGAGCAGAGCAGAAGAGCCATCGGTGCCTGTTATTAGCTGCAGTCCCCAGGAGTGTGGGCCAGGCAACACGGTAGAGCTGGTCCTGAAGGTGTAGGTGTGGGCGTACCGACCCCCAGCCCTAGCTCATGGATGCAAAGGTGAACTCTCTGGGGCAATGCTGGAAAGCTCATCCAGGGGGTGAAGACAGGGGAGAGCCGATGGGTTGACCAACTCTGCCCAAGCCCAGAACCAAGGTTAAGTGCTGGCCCACCCTGACATCCACCTCATCTGTATCTGCAGGAGCACAGGTTAGGGGCGGGGTCTTAAGAACCCAGGGCTACAGGATCTCCATGACACAGGGCAGCAATGTGATGTCCAGGAAGAGTCCCAGTGAGGGCCCAGAGTTGGTAGCGTAGCAGAGACTGGGGCCTCCAGCCACACCTTTGGCTCTTTGAGACAAACACACCTGCACGTAAAGATGTATGGATAAAGGGACTCACTGAGTGACTCACTGCCACACAGCAGCTTCCATCGTGAGTTTCCCTTTCTTCCGCCTTCTTCTTCTTTCTTTTTCTTTTTTTTTATCTTAAATTCTATTTTGTTTTATTTGGGGGATTTCAGAGGGCGAATGTGAGGGGAAGGGAGATCCGTGGGGGTCGGTACGCATGATGTGAAAGACACCAAGAATAAACAAAAAGGATTTTTTTCCTAAAAAAAAAGGTGTATACCACTATACCCAGCTCTTTTATGTAGCTTTTAAAATGTTTACTTATCTAGTAATTTGTTTCCACCGTATTTTATAAATTAATACACCTATAACTAAGTAGAACTTTAATAAGTGGTTCTTTATCACAAGCAGTTTGAGAATCTCTAAAATCTTCATTGCTCTGCTTTCCCCTCCCCCTTCTCTTTCCTTCCTTTCCTTTTTTTTCTTTTTGATGGTGTGAACATCCAGCCAAGAGTTCTGCACAGTCTGATAGAGTTCAACCCGGCAGCTGCACCCCTTGTCCAGGGACCTTGCTGCTGTCTTAAGAGCCTTCTCCAAGTTGAGAGCTTTATAATTTCCCTCAGTTATAAAGTCCAGGCATTTAAAAATAAATGTTACTTCCAAACTTGTAATTTTTCAAATATTTTCTAAATTGTCATTTCAATACCACATTATGACAGCCTCGGTGCTCTTGGTTTGGGGGAAGGTAAAGTTTTGCAAACAATTTGGGGGAAGAGGATTGTCATTTAATTAGTCTATGCTGCAAAATGAACCCAATTCATGCCCACTCTCCAGATGACCGCCCCAGCAGAGGCCTGTTGATTGTTACTTCCTTTAAGAAGAAATAAAAACCAGATCAAATACAAATGAATGCTGACTGACTATGTAAGCATTGCAGCCACGGTTAGATTATTGCAAGGGGTCACAGGTCCTCCCATCTGAGCCACCAGGACAACCTTCTGGGAAGGCTGCTGGCTCAGGGTGATACTCTTGCTCGCCTCAGTTTTGTTGGGAAACAGTAAAGGCAGAAAGCAAGGTGAATTCAGGATTGTGGCATTCGCTCAAATCTACTAACTGGGTCACAGTTGTGTCCTTCAAATCTAGACACCAGGCCTTTGGCACTGGCTCCTACCCGCCAAGTCATCACTAGATTTCCCCTTACTAGCAAGTAGAGGGAACTCATGGTCAAGCTGAGTGTTTTCCTTAAACAAACATGGTAGGGCAGATTCCACTCTGGGATTATCCAGGACAGGCAGTTAAAATGTTACAAAAGGAAAGAAAAAAAAAGCTAACTTTGCATAGACTTTGGACTGGAGATACTTTTCTTTATAGTTTGTTTCCTTTACATTGCAAAGCTGTGGTTAGGGTCACGTGAGAGAACGTAGGAAATCAACAACAACAGCAGAAACTGAGTTGTTTCTTGCTGGAAAGATTAGTATTACTGCACTCTGCATGGCTTTGAATCTGATACTAAGTTTGGAAATATAAATTTAAAACATTTTTTTAAGGCAGGGTCTTATTTAGCCTAGGCAGTCTTCAAATCTCCACAGCATGAGTCCTGGGATTGCCAGTGTGCCACCACACCTGCAGAGGCCCCAGGGTAACATATTTCCTACTTACTTTTGTCCTGCAGGTTTTAGACATTTTTTTTTTCAATTTAGAAGAATCTAATTTTGTGTCCTGACCAGGAATGTTGGAAAATGTCCATCCATGTCGGTTTCTCTGTGGTATTTCTCAGTATTTTTGTTGTTGCTGCTGATTTTCTATCCATTTTACAACCTGGTGAAAACAACTCAACTAACCCTTTTAATTGGGTCCCTGACTGGGGCCATGCCTTGACGGTAGAACCTGTGTTTAGAATATGCTTGGCTGTCTCCAGCACCACATAACAAAATGCAATGGACCTTGGCAGTTAGCATTACCTTCCTTTCTGGAGGATGCTAAGTGCCCTGTAGAGTTGTTTCTTCTCATTTCAGTTCGGTAGGCTCACAACTGGCAGGTTTTCTGTGTGATCTTGATCCCAGCAAAACCAGAAGAGTTTCCTGACTAGAGCAGACTGAGGGATGAGAATGAAGCCGCATTGTCTGAGATGATACATCACAGGATGGCTGTACTTCATTTTGATCCTTAGTTACATTTTAAGTGTATGGGTGTTTTACCTTCATGTATGTCTGTGCACCACATGCTTGTAGTGCCCATGGAAGCCTTAAGAGGGCATCACCATGCACAAAACTCAAGTCCAAATGGATTAAAGACCTCAACATACAGCCAACCACACTGAATTTCATAGAAGAGAAAGTGAGAAGTACATTTGAATGCATTGGCACAGGAGACCACTTCTTAAATAGAACCATAGCAGCACAGACACTGAGAGAAACAATTCATAAATGGAACCTCCAGAAACTGAAAAGCTTCTGTAAAGCAAAGGACATGGTCAACAAGACAAAACGATAGCCTGCAGAATGGGAAAAGATCTTCACTAACCCCACATCAGACAAAGGTCTCATCTCCAAAATATACAAAGAACTCAAGAAATTGGTCATCAAAAGAACAAACAATCTAATAAAAAATGGAATACATACCTAAACAGAGAACTCTCAACAGAAGAATCTAAAATAGCTGAAAGACACTTAAGGAAATGTTCAACATCCTTAGTCATCAGAGAAATGAAAATCAAAACAACTCTGAGATTCCATCTTACACCTGTGAGAATGGCCAATATCAAAAACACTGATGACAACTTATGCTGGAGAGGATGTGGGGTAAAGGGAACACTCCTCCATTGCTTGTGGGAGTGCAAGCTGGTACAGTCCCTTTGGATATCAGTGTGGCAATTTCTCAGAAAATTAGTAAACAACCTTCCTCAAGACCCAGCAATACCAATTTGGGTATATATCCAAAGGATTCTTAATCGTGCCACAAGGACATGTGCTCAACTATGTTCATAGCAGTATTGTTTGTCATAGTCAGAACCTAGAAACAACCTAA
This sequence comes from Arvicola amphibius, assembly GCF_903992535.2. NCBI lineage: Eukaryota > Metazoa > Chordata > Mammalia > Rodentia > Cricetidae > Arvicola > Arvicola amphibius. The sequence goes on along the minus strand of NC_052057.2, from coordinate 3,479,465 downwards.
ATGCTCCTTGACTGAAGAATGGATAAGGAAAATGTGGTACATTTGCACAATGGAGTACTACACAGCAGAAAAAAATAATGACTTCTTGAATTTTCAGGCAAATGGATGGAGCTAGAAAACATTATTCTGAGTGAGGTAACCAAGACCCAGAAAGACAATTATCACATGCACTCACTCATAAGTTGTTTTTAAACATAAAGCAAAGAAAACCAGCCCACAAATCACAATCCCAGAGAACCTAGACAACAATGAGGACCCTAAGAAAGACATACATGGATCTAATCTACATGGGAAACAGAAAAAGACAAGATCTCCTGAGTAAACTGGGAGCATGGGGACCTTGGGAGAGGGTTGAAGTGGAGGGAAGAGGCAGGGAGGGGAGCATAGAAAAATGTAGAGCTCAGTAAAAATCAATACAAAAAGGAGCATCAGATCCTATGGGATTACAAACTCTTGTGAACCACCATGTTGGTGCTGGGAATCAAGCCCAGGTCCTCTGGAAGAGCAACCAGTGAGTGCTCTTAATCTCTGGGCCATCTCTCCAGCTCCATAGCTGCACTTTTCATAAATAATATTTATGCTTTAATAGATATCAAATGTTTTGAAAGTGGTAAATCTAAAGAAATTGCAGGTAAAATATTCCATTAATAAAGCTGGGCGGTGGTGGCGCACGCCTTTAATCCCAGCACTCGGGAGGCAGAGGCAGACGGATCTCTGTGAGTTCGAGGCCAGCCTGGTCTACAAGAGCTAGTTCCAGGACAGGCTCTAAAAAAACCTACAGGGAAACCCTGTCTCGAAAAACCAATATATATATATATATATATATATATATATATATATATATATATATATATACACATATATATATATGTATATATATATATAATGCAGCTAAAAGAAGCAGAAAAACTCAAGGGCTTCAGTCTTGCAGATGTCCCTCCCCCTCCCATGCACACACATAACTACCCAGTGGGAACTTTACTGAAAGAGCTTATGTAAGAGGCCACTGACATTAACTTGAGTGGAGACAGAGAGAGAGAGAGAGAGAGAGAGAGAGAGAGAGAGAGAGAGAGAGAGAGAGAGAGAGAGAGAGAGAGAATGACCATTAGCCAGATGCAGTGAGGCAAGCCTGCCATCCCATAGTTCCCCATTTAGGAAGTTAAGGAGGGAGGGTTCTGAATTCAAGAAAACCTGTATCTAGGCTATGTAGTGAGACCCTGCCTTTAAATACCGAGGCACAGTCAGTGAGTGGTGGGGTACACACCTTTGATCCCATCTTTTAGGAGGCAAACAAGTAGATCACTATAAGTTCAAGCCCAGCCCTACCTGCATAGTGAAATCCAGGACAGCCGAGGCTACATGGACACAGTTTTAAAAAACCAAGCAAAACAATCAAAAATAAAGGACCAAATTCAATCCATAGCAACTTCCTCCCCAAATAATGATTGATTACTACATTACTAAACTCTAAAATTGCTAAATATTATTCATGTACATGCCCATTAATCTGGAGAGAGTTCCATTTTAAGAACTAGGCTAGACTTATTTTCTAATTAAGAATATTAAAAAGAAATGTAGGGCAAGAGAATCAAGCATGATTAATCAATCAAGCAAAAATCACCCACTGAGTCACCTTTTCACTTTCCTATGAGCGATCATAATCATTTCTCTGTGTTTACGGAAATTCCTACTTTCTTACTAGAACTGACCATCTGGAGCCCGGGCAGTGACAGGTTTTCAAACAAATACCTCATGGGTCCCTCCTACACGGATTGGCATAGCCTCGTTGGCCTTTCTCAGTGATACCAAGGCAAAAACCAAACTTTTGCAATAGCTGAGCAATACAGGGAGCTGCAGGTCAAACAAAGGCATGAAAGCTGCTGACAGCGTCTACTGATTAAATCCTTGCTAGATCCTGACCACTATTGTACAACCCAGGCGAAGGTCCTGCAAACTTAGGACCAAAAGCCAAAAGCTCCTGTTTATGGTCAGTCCAAAACTAGGAAGTGTTTTATACTTTCCAGTTGTGTGTTTAATTATTGTTTTAACCAAGTATATCCTGGTGACGTGACAATACTTCTTGCTATTAGGAAAAAGTAAATGTGTATGTTCACATAGATTTTTATAGGGTGAGATATGAATTCCCATCAAACTTGTGAATTCTTGTTCCTGCTTATTTATAACTGGTAGAATGAGACCAGCTGAAAAAGGTATCTAAATCAAATATCCCCACAGGGCTAAGAAAATCAGTGTGACTTTCTAGGGGGTAAAGCTGTCAGAATTATGCCACAGAAAATTTCTTACAAATTTACAGATTAATTTTTTTTTTTGCATTAGAGAAGTACCCTTCTTGCCATTTGCTCTTTAAAAGTGAAGACTACTGTATTATCTGTACCTTGTGAGCCTGCATGATTTTCATGACACAGCAAGTGCCACAGGGTGGAAAACCACCCCCGAAGAATAAAGAACCAGGTCAAGGCTACTCACCCAAGCGCCTATTTGAGGAATCCTAGCACTAGAGAGAAAATGCAGAGCTTTTGGTTACAGGCTATTGGACCTTCTAGAACAACAAAAGGTGCCATTTCTCAGGTGACATTACATCCTGATGTAATTGTCCAGGATCACTGTGCACCCTCTGCTGCTGCTCTATTATCTAATATGATAAAGTACCACAGGGAAAAGCAATACAGAGCTGTGGGAAAGCACTTCAGGGTGGCTGCTCTCTGGGTGAAGTAGTCAGAGAAGAAAGAGGGAAAGTAGGGAGGGAGAGAGGAGGGGAGAAGGGGAGAGAAGGAAGGGGAGGAGGAAGGGTAGGAGGAAGGGAGGAAGAAGGGGAGGAGGAAGGGTAGGAGGAAGGGAGGAGGAAGGGGAGGAGGAAGGGAGGAGGAAGGGAGGAGGAAGGGGAGGAGGAAGCGAGGAGGAAGGACCTTTTGAACAGATGCTGGGATGGCCTCAGGAAGTGACTCCAGGGGACCATGAAACAGCAAGGGCACAGTCCTTGGAAATGCTTCCACAGGCTCCACAGTAGTGGCTTCCAATAAAATTGTCTCTGTTAGTTTGCTTTCAGGAAGATTATGATTTGTCCATTTACCTGAAAGGAATCTCCTGCAGACCTAGGGAAAAAAAAGAAAAAAAAAACACTTTTGAGAGGGTTTTCCCATCCAGGCCATTTTGTACATTTTGATGATACAGAATGTGGGGGCAAATGCTTCCCAGCATCCTCAGGAATTGTTGTCTGTAATCTCAATGGGCTCTAGGGCTTCTCTGAGCTCTGAAGCCAACTTTAAAAAGCTGGGGAACTTTCCTCAGTGTAGACTGACATTGCCTGGCTTGCTAGCTGGATGAGAGCTTTGATCTGTCTGCAGCAAGCTTGGCTTGTCTGAGCTGCTCTGTTTGTAGCACAGGAATGCATTCATGCTTGCTTGCTCCACGAGGGTCTGCACCTTTCTGGCAGACTGTAAAAACAAGCAAAATAGTTCAATTTTTCAGTTTCTGTTCTAGTGGAAGAGACAGATAATACCCTACAACGACCAAGGCCACTAGAGATAACTGAGCTAAGAAAAGAGAGAGGAACAAGGGACGACACTTGAGGATTAGTAGAATGTCCAGCAAACATTTTGATGCTCAGTAAGCACTCAGTAAATGTTAGTGGCTGCTGTTACCAGGAGTGGCTTCACGGAGGACCAGGATCAGACAAAGGAGGACTGGTCGCCAGCTAACAGAATACCACCCCATTAAGTGTGAATTTCACATGTACAACAACAACATTCTAGTATAAGTATATTCCAAATATGGCAGAAGACATGCATGCACTAAGATATATTGTTCGTCTGAGATTCATATTTAACTAGTCATTCTCAGATTTTATTACTAAATATAACAAACTTAAGTCAAAGGCTTCTCCTCACGTTGCTGAATCATGTCTGATTATGTATATCTTGATGTAAAATAGCAAAGGCTTCTCCTCATGTTGCTAAATCATGACTGATTATGTATATATTGATGTAAAATAGCAAAGGCTTCTCCTCACGTGTTGAATCATGACTGATTATGCATATCTTGATGTAAAATAACCCCTGTTTGGCTAATAAACATATGTACCACCCCATTTAGCTATCTTTTTCTTTTCTTCTTTTCTGATTTCCCTTGTTTTTCATCTCCTAGCTACCGATACTGTGTTCCCATGTCTGAATTCCACGTTTTAGGATTCACATAGATGTGAAATCATGTCTTCCTGTTTAGTTTTTTTTTGACTCAGTGTGGTGTCCTCTGGGCTCATGCAAATCTCCCCAGAGGCGGGAGCAATAATCTCTTGTATTCATCCACTGAGGGGTAGTGGGCCGCTTCCCTAGTGGGGAGTTGTGAATGACGCAACAAGAGTCAGTTCCAGATCCAGCTATTGCTTTGCCGGGGAGAAACAGAAGCGGGTCGGTGGGTCACACAGAGTTCCACTGAGCCCAGAAGAACCGGACTTGCAGATGGAGAGCCAGCGAAGAGGGCCCATGTCCAGAGGTACAGTGAGGAAGGAAAGGGCACTTTACACAACATTTCTGTCCTCCACTAAGGGACAGATATACTTTACATCAAGATATACTTTCTGCCAGGCAGTGGTGGCAAGCACTATTCTGAAAGTCTTGAAATAATGCACCCATTTGTTCACTAACATGTGTAGTAGGTTGTCATTGACTTCATTCTTTAATTAAGGACACTGATTCCCAAGGATGCACATAGGAGCACAGAGCAGGGACCTGGAGTTGGGATTGTGGAGGTAGGTTTGGCACCAGTGGCTGTTATTTTGACATTTGAGCGGAGGAAAACCATATGTTTAAAATAAACTTACTATAGGCTATCAAGCCATTTTGAAACTCCGATGAACTCTGAATCCTACACACAGTCAGATGTCACTGGTTATGTCTCTACTTCACAGAACTGATAGCTAGAATGTCCTAGCTCCCCACACGCTCCTGCCGGTGTGGAAATGGTCCCCTACTTCCTGGAATGTGGAATTCTCCCCCCAGCTTCTGGCTGCACAATCAAATGCTACCATTTGCCACAACTTATCAGAAGCAAACAAGCTACAGAGAATTGAGCAAGAATTTCTGGGATGCCAGCAGTTATGGTCAGAGCAGCGGACTCGGTGTGAGCTTTGGCTCTTTGAGCAGGACAAAGGTGATGATTAACTCAGCCTCCTGCAGACTTAAGTAGGATGGGAGCTGAGAGTAGTCAGTCCTCCTGTCTTTGGCTGCAGTGACCCTCATGAGCCATCCTTAGACACGGGAAAGATGCTCTCCCTGAAGATTGCCTGCCTCATCCTGAGTGTGGCCAGCACAGTCTGGGTATGTCCTCCTTATCTCTCATGCTCAGTATTTCTCCTGCAAGGTGCTTTGAGTTTGGAGTCTATCAGGTCTAATATAGCAGACAGACTATTATACCAGGTCTTCGTTCTAATATCTGTTTTGTTTTATAATTGCCAGGCCATGGAGGCAGATTCCTAAATGGGCTCCACAAGTCCACGGGGTAGTGTGATGTCAAGGGGAAGGCCATGGAGGGAACTGAGGGACCACATTCTCGAGAGGTCCTGACATCAGTCATACAGGGTGATTTGTCTGTCAGATTCAGCCTTCAAACAGGGCACTTTTGTTTGTTATGGACTTTCATGGTGTTGGGGATTGATCTAGCATCTGGGCATGCCAGGAAAGCTTTCTACAGTGGAGTTACACTGTCAGATTGCCAGCCTGGTGAATCTCCCCAACCTTTGTCCTTCTAAGGTCTGGAGACATCCCACTAGCAGAACAGAACATTGGAGAATTAGTCTCTAACTTGTACTCTCTGGCTGTTTGTCTGCAATGAGCAGAACGTTTTAGGTTTGGTGCTACTGTTCTCTAGCGTTTTGCTTTGTTTGTAACATTGAGAACTGAACCCAGAACTTTCTAGATGCTAACAAGAATTCTCCCATTGCCCTACATCCCCAGCTCTAAAAGATAGTTTTTCTATCTCCTTAAAGACCTAAAGGAAAAAAGCAAATTTATTACCTTTGAAAACATACAGCAAATTCAGAAGGAGTCAGTTATGAGGCATTGTGTTCCTTGGATTTGTCTGCTTTTTATAGATAACGTGTAAATACTCAAAAAATTTCCAAAATTAAGCTCCAAAAACATATAAAAGAAAGAAACCTAAATCTGTGGGGCTTCTGAAGCGTTCTAATTTACCAAACATGTCAGCTATGCCCAAGGAACTCAGTGACATCCTGATCAGTGACTCAGGCAGCATATTATTTCAGTTGCCTTCTTGGCTCGCCAATTCACAAATCTTGATATCAGAAAGTAAAGAATAAAACATTTTTTTATTCTTTTATTTAGCTAAAATCACCAGCTAAAGCAATATTTCTGGGTAATTCATAGTTGTTATTTTCCTAATCTCTTATTATTGTATTCAATTTCTGTCTGCTTTTTTGTTGGATTATTTTATTCTGGAATGCAATTGAATTTACCATTATATTTCTTATACAAAAGGATTCTGCTTGTTCTTTTAAATGAATTGTTCTTCGTTCCTTTAATTATGATAATTAGGGTTATTTGAATCCTCGCAAGTAAGACTTAGTCTGTGTTGACTAATGATCAGGATGAACTACCCAAACAAAAGCAGTGGCATTGGAAGGCTTGTCAGTTGGCCTCACAGAGTGAAAACAATGGACCCTAAACGCCATCTTCAGCCATTGAACTATAAAGTCTGCTCGGACAAAATGTTTAATAGTGCATTTGGTTTATAGCTGAGAATTTTTAACTCTGCGTTTCTAATTATAGGGTGTTAAAAAATTGCTAGCTGCGGACTACTGCTTTAACTGTTTATTGTTTTCATTTTGAATGAAAATCTACAGTTGCATGATTGTAGGACAAAAACACCGCCAACTATTAACTCCCTGCGTTTCTATCCTTGATCAATGCTTGCCTGGGTCATGGGCCCTCTCCAAAGGTTACCATAGAAACCTGAAGGAGCGAGGGAAAGCCAGCACAAGAGGGCGCGGGTCTTCGCATACAGAAGGACTTACAGGAGAGAAAGAACTAGACTTTTTCAGCTATTTTATTCATTGGTGGTCATGAAAGGAAAGAAAAAGATGAAATTTAACTAATTCTGCTAATCCAAATTATTTTTCGTTTAAAACCCCTGACAGTTAGCGGGTGTTTAATGAACATTAAACACAGTTTTTTAAAAAAATTCATGACCTTTATCTCCTTTGCTTCTCATAATGACTTCATAAAATAAGTAGAATTTTCATTTGACTGTAAGAAACTGGCCTTTTCCCTCTGCCTTTTCTTTCTTGGAGCTTGTGAGCATCATAATGTCTCCACCATGAGCATCATAATGGCTAACATTGTTGCCTCTGCTCCCTTCCCTATGTCTGAATGAACCCTTGAAGACCTCAGACACTGACACCGGAGGTGAATTCTTAGCGGAAGGAGGCGGAGTGCGTGGCCCAAGAGTTGTGGAGAGACAGCAGAGTCACTGCAAAGAGACAGACTGGCCCTTCTGCTCTGATGATGACTGGGTAAGCAGGAGACCTGGTGAGCAGGTGTCCTTCCTTGTGGCACAAAGAGCTGCAGGCTCACTGAGCGGGTCCTGAAAACCTCCCCCCCCCCCTTCAGAGATAATCTAACAGAAAACCAGCTCCTTGCACGCCAAATTAGAGAAAGAAAATGGAACGAACCTTGTCCTAAGGCTTTGTGTAGTTATCAAGGGTCTCTGGGGGAATAAAGGAATGGGATGTATGACAGTAGGACTTCAGAATCCCCAGAGCCTCACACAAGACTAAGTGGTCCTTCACTCTGGAGTTTCCCCATGGCCTCTTGACTAGTCTTCCGAGCTATCCTCGGTGGGTAGTTGGAAGAGCTGGGGAGGGGAAGCTGCAGGAACTGTTTTAACAAAACTTACTAGGAGATAGAACTTTCATATAACTCCCCCCCCCCTTGCTTCATTTTCAGAACCACAAATGCCCTTCTGGCTGCAGGATGAAAGGGCTGATTGATGAAGTCAATCAAGATTTTACCAACAGAATAAACAAGCTCAAAAACTCACTATTTGATTTTCAAAAGAACAACAAGGATTCTAATACGCTGACCAGGAATATTATGGAGTATTTGAGAGGGGACTTCACTAATGGAAACAGTGAGTAGGACATTTTTAGTGCTCAGACTTTCTAGCGAAGACAACAAAAAACCCCAATTATAACGTTTCCTCAAAGCTACCATGATCCTATTCCAAAGCTCTCAGTGCGGGAACCACTCAAGTTTAAGGAGATGTATGTCATTTCCAGAAAGTTAGAGAAATCAGCTTAGATTTTTAACATGCCGTATATTGAAAATCAGGAGAGGCAGACCGTCCAAACAGTTCTGCTTCTGGCCCATAGACAAGGAGTCTCAGAGGTCAAGGGACTTCTCAAAGACACAAGTTAGAGGTCAGCTCCAGATTCTGCTGAGTCAATTACATATTTTTTTTTAAAACAAATTGAGATACAGGACCATGCTCAGTGTTCCCCGTAGGACTCGCCAGTGCTGGCAAGCACTGAGGTCCCTCTGGACTCCATGGAAGTCCCGGGTCTTACACTGAACAATTTAATGTCAGTGGTGCAGCCATAGCTGGCAGGTGACTGACCCTGGCAATGCCCAAAATTCTTAGAAATGATTTCAAAGTTCCAGGCAGAAAAAAATAACTTCCTCAACATTAACATATAAGAATAGATTCAAGTCCCTTGAGTGAAGTTATGATAAAATAGTTGGATGTGATCAAACTCACTATTTACCAAACCTCTGTTTTAAACTCCAAAGTTATTTCCTTCTGGATTTATTTGGATTTCCAGTTATAACTAATACACATGGATGGCTTTTGTGGGGGACAATCTAGTTAAGCCTGAAGCTCTCAGAATACACACCCGGAGAACAGGCTGCAAAGGAAAAAAGTGTGGAAATGTTTATGAGCAATTTTCCATTTTATCGTTTGTTTGGGTGTTTGATCTTCTGTTGTTGTTGTTGTTTTGCTTTAATAAGCAAATCAGTCTGCAGCCACCTGAATGCCTTCCATTTTCTGTTTCAGACTTTGATAACACATATGGCCAAGTATCCGAAGAGCTGAGACGCAAAATTGAGATCCTGAAGCGCAAAGTCGTAGAGAAAGCACAGCAGCTCCAAGTTCTGCAGAAGAATGTCAGGGCTCAGCTGATCGACATGAAGCGCCTGGAGGTAGGTGTGAAGCCCAGGTCCCAACTGCTTTGGGTTTGTGTAAGGAGGAGAAGGAAGACGCTAGTCTTCTGAGTGGCTGCTGTGTCCATTAGCCACCCGAAACAGAAGCGTCTCCATCCTAGAAACGAAAACAGAAGGAAATTCTTAAAGGGTAAACACAGCATACTTCAAAAGAACACACTCTGCCCTGTCTGCCCATCTCATGCTGAACCCTTGGCTCCAGCATCAGGGAGGCTCTTTAGTGAGGGACTTCCATTCACAGGGATCAGTAACTTTCTCTTTTCCCATTCAAATTCTAAAATGGATCCAAATAGCTCCCACTGCACCGCCTCCCTGCCCCTGCAGGGCTTCCAGTGAAGATGCCTTGGGAAAAGTAAAAAGTGTTTTCTTCCGGTATTCCAAGAAGTGAAACCCATGTCCAAGATGTAAACCAGTTACCAGGAACCCATTTTGTCACTAGACATAATTCGTTTCTCTTTCTTCCTCTCTTCAGGTGGACATTGATATCAAGATCCGCTCTTGCAAAGGGTCCTGCAGCAGGGGTGTGGTCCATCAGCTAGATCTGAGGGACTACGAAGAGCAGCAAAAGCAGCTGGAGCAGGTCATCGCTAAAGACCTGCTTCCTGCGAAAGAGAAGCAGTACTTGCCAACACTAAAAATGGCTCCCCTTCCCGACTTGATTCCCGGAACTTACAAGAGCCAGCTTCAGGAGGCCCCTCCAGAGTGGAAGGCATTAACAGAAATGCGGCAGATGCGGATGGAGCTGGAGGGACTTGGGAAGGGTGGGAATTCACGCAGGGATTCTCGAGGAGACTCTCCAACACATGGGCCAGAGGCAGAGGCAGAAAACCCCTTGAAACCGACACCTGGTGTATCTGAGCATAGGCGTCCTGCAAGCTCCCAGCCTGGAAGTGAGGGAAGTTGGAGCCCCTGGGCTATGGGGTCTGATGGACGCGGGAGTTCAGGAAGCTCTCAGCCTGGAGGTTATAGGCCAAATAGCTTAGGTTCTGGGAACCCCATGCCTAGCAACCCGGACTGGGGTGAATTTTCAGAGTCCACAGGAAGTAGCAGCTCAGCAATAAAGAAAGAGTACCACACTGGTAAACTGACCACCTCTAAGGGAGATAAGGAGCTCCTGATTGGAAACGAGAAAGTCACCTCCTCTGGTACAAGCACCACACGCCGTTCATGCTCTAAAACCATTACCAAGACTGTTACGGGTTCCGACGGCCGCAGAGAAGTGGTCAAGGAGGTGGTCACCTCCGACGATCCCTCTGATTGTGGTGGCGCCATTGAGTTAGGCGGGGGCCATAATTTTGGCGGCAGGTTTGACTCGTTTGCCCAAAATTTCCCGGAGGAAGCTGGTTTTTTTGACAGTCACTTCGATTCGCTGTCCTCTAACTTCAAAGAATTTGGCAGTAAGACCGAGGCTGTAGGCTCTGACATTGGCCTAGAGGACCCAGGCTCCCATGTTCCTAGTTATTCTTCCGGTAGTAAAACCTCCACTGTCAGAAAGCAGCAGATCACCAAGACCTACAAAATGGCAGACGAGGCAGGAAGTGAAGTTCACGATGCTGGAGAAGCTGGGACCACCAAGAGGGGCCGTGCCAAATCGCGGGCATCGAGAGGTATCCACACTTAACTTTCGGGAAGTTCCCCTGACCCCCTAGATTAAGTTAACCATTTCTGCACCGGTTCCTAACCTTCCAGAGTGCCTTGTTGAGATTGCACTTTTCCTTTTTCGTGCTAGACTGTACGTTCCATGGGGGCAGGGACTTGGCCGCACGTCTATCTCTGTAATTCCCAAATGTCTTAACAGTGCATTCGTTTCTCAATAAATATATTTCAAATAAATGAACAAATTCTTCTGAAACTCAATTCTGAGTCTGTTTTAACCAAATCCATGCAAAATGTGTGCCATGGTGACATCCAACTCACTAACCTTAAATTCGGTGTTACGTCTCAGTTGACATTTAGATCGGGTTAAAAATTTGTTCGCAGAGGCAGGCGGATCTCTGTGAGTTCGAGACCAGCCTGGTCTACAAGAGCTAGTTCCAGGACAGGCTCCAAAGCTACAGAGAAACCCTGTCTCGAAAAAACCAAAAAAAAAAAAAAAAATTTGTTCTCTTACTATATTGATTGATGGATGCTTAGCCGCCTCTGATGACCATCTGCTATTAGTATGTGCAAATAAGATTTAGAATCCATTTGAAGAAAGTTTGCACTTTGAAGACATAAGTATTCTTTACCTATTTAATATTACATCTCAATGTAGGTGCATCTTTTTTCCACGGGAGGAGGGAAGGAAGGAAGGAAGGACGGAGGGAGGGAGGGAGGGAGGGAGGGAGGGAGGGAGGGAGGGAGGAAGACAAGCACACAGGCAAGCAGACAGGCAAGCAGGCAGGCAGTATCTATCTTCTTTAATCTGGGCAGTGTTTTCTTTGTAAATTTAAATGAGAGCAACTACTTCCAACCAGCTTAATTTTTCTTTTAGACTGTGATGATGCCCTCCAAACACATCCTTCAGGTGCCCAGAGTGGCATTTTCAGTATCAAGCTCCCTGGATCCAGTAAGATTTTATCTGTTTATTGCGATCAAGAGACCAGTTTGGGAGGATGGCTTTTGATCCAGCAGAGAATGGATGGATCACTGAATTTTAACCGGACCTGGCAAGACTACAAGACAGGTTTCGGCAGCCTGAGTGACAAGGGGGAAGGGGAATTCTGGCTAGGCAACGACTACCTCCACTCCCTCACTCTGGGGGCCTCTGTCCTCAGGGTAGAATTAGAGGACTGGGCTGGAGAACGGGCTTATGCCGAGTACCACTTCCGGGTAGGCTCTGAGGCGGAGGGCTACGCCCTGCAGGTCTCCTCCTACCGGGGCACCGCGGGAGACGCTCTGACAGAAGGCTCTGTGGAGGAGGGGCCCGAATACACCTCACACAGCGGCATGCGGTTCAGTACCTTTGACAGGGACGGGGATCAGTGGGAAGAGAACTGTGCCGAGGTCTATGGGGGAGGCTGGTGGTACAACAGCTGCCAGGCTGCCAATCTCAATGGCATTTACTATCCCGGGGGCACCTATGACCCCAGGAACAACAGCCCCTATGAGATAGAGAACGGGGTCGTCTGGATCCCCTTCAGAGGGGCAGATTATTCCCTCAAGGCTGTTCGCATGAAAATCAGGCCGCTGGTGGCGCAGAAGCTGAAGAAGTAGGGGGTGGGGGGGGCTAAATAAGAAAGATGGAGTCAAGAATCTTGTCAACATCTTACAAGATCCCAGGTGCTATTTTATTGTTCTTTGTACTGTAGCTAACTGTAACACAGATGTATTCCTCCTTCGAAAAATAAAATTATACTTTTCTTTTTCACCTTTTAATACTTCTGTGAGTTTCAAAGCTTTTGCAAGGAGATGCCAAGGAATACTCATTCCGTCAGGAAGAGGGAGTCAAACCTGAGCTCCTCATGGCTGATTTAAACATGGCTCTTCTCAGACCGCCAGTCACAGGCCCCCTGGGAGGACAGAAGTTAGTTCCTCCGTGGGTTTTAAGTGACCTTTGGCTCAGACTAAATAGTCTCCCGGGCTTGCCTGCCCCGCTCTCCGCCTTACGTTTTGAGTCAGGGTCTCTCACTGAACCTGGAGTCTGCCAGTTTTTCTAGACTGACTGGTCGGTGAGCCCCACAGATCTGATTGATGGGGTTACCAGGGTGTGTCTCTGCTCCTGGCTTATTGTGTGGTTGTTGGAGAGTTGACACAGATTCTTCTGTTTGCACATGGTTGGATCTTTACTGACTGAGCCAAGGCCCGGGCCCAGAAGTCTTTGCTGTTTGTTGCTTTTCTGTTTTTGCCTTTTTGATTTTGTTTGTTTGTTTTCCCCATTGTGGTTACGAGTGATACAGGCAGAGAAAGCACCTAAGCTGCTGCCCCCTCCTCTCCAGAGCAACAGGGGCTGCCTGGCCCTTCCCAATGCCTTTCTGGTTGCTCTTGGTACTAAATGCTACTCTTGCTTTCCCAGCACTCTCCTGGTTTCTGAACTGGAGTTTGTTGGGAGAAACTCACCAGCCCTTCCCCAGCCAATATGTAAAACCCACTCCCTATTGAATGCTTCTGGATATAAAAGAACCATTTTTAAGAATCAGCTCAATTCAGTTATTATATTCACAGTTATTAATAGTTTTTCTGACAAATGATAACTCCAAATTCCACTCTCAGTTTGTTAACTGTAAGAAAATGATATTTCTAAGCTTTACCAAGAATAGGTACTGGATTTGAGGATTGTACTGGGTGTGGGGGGTAGGAGAGGAATCACTGCTGAGCTCCTTCAGAAAACTCAGCTGCTATGCTTTAGAGCTCAGGAATTACCTCTCTTCACTTCTTGAGGAGGGGCGATGGCAGTAATCTCCCCGAGGAACGGATGGGAACGGACACGTGAAAAGCACAGTGTTCGAGGAAGCAGGATCTCACTTACCAGAGGTTGGAGGTCATCTTCTGGGCTCCTTGCCTGATTCCAGTCTGAGTGCAAAGGGCTACAAGGTGCAGCAAGCCCAGCACAGGGAGACAGAGCCACCTATTCTCCTCTGGGAGAGAAAGAGGGAAGAAAAACTGATGAATTTCAACGTAATTCAGGCCAGCATAGAGCTAAAAAGTCTGTGCTGTAAAAGTTACCTAGCAGAGCTAACCTGTGCTATGGGGGTAACTAGCAGAGCTAACCTGTGCTAAGGGGATAATAGCAGAGTTAACCTATGCTATGAGGATAACTAGCAGAGTTAGCCTATGCTATGGGTGTAACCAAGCAGAACTAACCTATGCTAAGGGGATGGATAATACCAGGGCTAACCTGTGCTATGGAAGTTACCTAGCAGAGCTATGGGGGCAACCTAGTAGAGACAACATGGAGGATTCAGGGAGCACGCATAGGCACCTGCAAAGGTGATGCCTCCCTTCTTCCTGAGCAGACTTAGAATGCTACTGCCACTGCTCCAGATGCACGTTGGACACATGGGAAATTTGTTCAAACAAGGGCCCCTGGCCGGTCACTGCAGGCCAACAGCCATGATGCATCTTAACGTTACACCGAGCCTGAGCAGAGTCCTGTAGCAGCCTGAGTCACCGTAACTATCTAGTCACATACATGATTTGAAAGGAGATTAGAGCACTTTCAATCCTCAGTGAGCTGGCAGTGAGTGGGTGCCTGTAATTTCAGCACTCAGGAGAATCCACACAACTTCAAAACCAGCTTGATCTACACACCAAGTTCCATGCCAATAGAATCCCCCACACAACTTCAAGGCCAGCCTGGTCTACACACCAAGTTCTACGCCAATAGAATCCATGCAACTTCAAGGCTAGCCTGGTCTACACACCAAGTTCCATGCCAATCCATGCAACTTCAAGGCCAGCCTGGACTACACACCAAGTTCCATGACAATAGAATCCATGCAACTTCAAGGCCATCCTGGTCTACACACCAAGTTCCATGCCAATAGAGGGGGGAAAGTCCTTAATAAAAGACAGGCTTAAGAAGCAAAAGTATTCTAGAGCCTTTCTCCCTTGGTACACACACACACAGCTTTCTGCTGAGCATGCTGAGAACAGAGAAAGTGTGTTTAAGTCTAAGTGTTTGTCTCCGAAGGGACCTCAAATTCAAAGTCCACTAGAGCATACACGAGCTGCAAGAACATACAATTAATTACCTCTAACATATATGTAGGTATCCCCACCAGAGACTGCAGGGCAGACTGATAGTAAATACACACAGGAAGCAAATAAGGCCCCTCCCCCTCCTTTATGAAGTACCGACTCGGAAAAGCCTAGTGTTAAAGAGAAGTGTCTGCAGGAACACTGAGGGGCCTTTCATAAGGAGTACAGTTGTTGTTGTTGTTTTTGTTGTTGTTGTGGGTAGCTAAGAAGTCCACCAAGTGAACAGAATGTGGCTTGATACTCCATCCCCAAACTGACAAGTATAACTTCAATCATTTTGACAATATTCCAACCATAAGTATCCTATATTTGAATTATGTCCTAAAACTCCCTGTCAGTTCTTTACCATACAAAAAGACAGCAAAATGACTGCCCGCAACTGAGCCTCTCGATTATAAAATCAAAGTTCATGTGATCTTAATGTTCCTTGATCAATGGTTTAGTAGGTACAGGTACTTCGTGCTAAGCCTACTGGATCTGAGTTCAGTCTGGGAAAAAAAACATGGTAGAGAGAAGTGACCTACTCAGGTTTCATCCATGCATGCAGGCATACACTAAATACACATAATATTTTCAAAAAGAATAGTCTAAAAATTATCTTAGGAGCCTGAGCAAGTGAGACAGCTCAGCAGGTAACGTGCTTGGCACATAAACCTGGTGGCCTGGCTTGGATCCCAGGAACCCACGTCTGTAATCCCAGCACTTCCACTGTGAGATGGCAGGTAGAGACCGGAGACTCATTCAGATCCTTCTAGTCCCGCCAGCCTAGGGTACGCAGCAGGGCAGAAATGAGAGAGACCCTGACCTAACAAGAGGGACGGAGAGAGTATTTCCCAGACCATTCCATGCAGGCCATGGTATGCTCATGCCCTCATTCTCTCTCTCTCTCCCTCCCCCCTCTCTCTCTGTCTCTCTCTGTCTCTGTCTCTGTCTCTCTCTCTCTCTCTCTCTCTCACACACACACACACACATACACATAGTACAAAAAGTCTTAAAATTCAGAAAAAAACTGTTCCTTAAATAATCCTTTGTCTGAGAAAAAATTAGCTGTCATTCAAAAGAAAAAAAAAACCACTGAAGTAGGCTATTGAGGAAATGAATCTAGACTAAAAGGCAGGGGAAATACAAAGTTAAATGTCATTAACTTTTCAATTTTCTAGCATCATTGGCTTCTTAAATATTAATCCCTTCAGCTCCCTTCATGGTATACACGGTGGAGGATGAATTCTGTGGATTCTCCCCAGCTTCTCTCCTAAGGCTTGTGAAAAGACTACCCTCAACAGCACAGGGCCGTTCTGCCATGCATGGTTTCTTTAGTTCCTTCAAGTCTTAGTCTCTCCCTTCCAGACACATGGGCAGTCCCAGGGCTTCAACTAAGCAGCAAAAGCAACAGCACAGAAGCAGTGTTTGGCATCCTTTCCGTCGTGCCGTAAGTGAAGAACACAGCTAGGGAACTATTGTCCTGGGGTGGGATGCTGGGATGCTGGGCATCCAGGAGACTCTGGCGAGACTCCCTGCAGCAGTGGGGAGACGGAGACACACTCCACACTGTGTGTGTATGGACGAGAGAAATGGCCTGCCACACATAATGTGAGATGCCAATGCACATTTATAACATTAGAAAAAGCTTCAATCCACCATTTTCAATTAGGAGACTCTCAACTCCTTGTGGCTGCCTTTCACATTAACTGAACTTCATTTGCTTAGAAACTACCTGCCAATTTGAAAATAAATCTACTTCTTTTTTATCCCTAAACCAGGAGACGACCAGCTAACCAGCCAGCAAAATGCACACACACACACACACACACACACACACACACACACACACACAGAGAGAGAGAGAGAGAGAGAGACAGAGACAGAGACAGAGACAGAGAGTGGGGGGAGAGGAAAGAGGCATATGCACATGAAGCAATAGGAAATAAAATTAAGTTTTAACAGCCTCATTTGTTCTAAGTTGATTTAAAGAACGTGTAGCAGAATAAACAGATCACTGTCTTCAAGTCTCTGAAGTGACAAGCAATGAAATACAAAATAAAAGCCACACTCAGACCAAAGCCAGGTAACTCCATTCTCTGAACAGGCGTGTCTCTGGCTGGTCTCTCTTACATTAATTGAAGGGAGAAGGCAGAATTCACAGTGGGTGGCACCATTCCCTAGAATTGGGTCCCGGGCTGTCTAAAACAGAAAAGGAGAGGGAACTAAATCCTAGACGTGTGCACGCGTTCACTTTTCTCGACTGCGGTTATGATGACTGTCTTTAGTTCCTGCCACTTTGGTCTCCCTGTTGGTATGGACTATGACCAGGAACTGCAGGGACCCCATAAGCTACTTTTTGTCAGGATGGTTTTTTTTTTGTTTTATCATAACAGAAAGACACTGGGTCACTCAGCATTGTTTATTTATTAGCCCTGGTAATAATACAAGATCTCTACAGGTGACAATCTTTACACAAAAACAATTTCTGAAATATACTTGATTTATTCTCCATTTATGCATTTGCTGCTTCACTGATGGTTGGGAATTTAGTGAGTTAGTTTGTTTGTTTGTTGAGACAGAGTCTCTTTAAATAGTTCTGGGTGTAAGCCAGGCTGTCCTTGAACTCACAGATGTACCTACGTCAGCTTCCAAAGTTTCTGGAATTAATGGCGTGGGGCACCACTCCCAGCTTGATGGATTATTTTAAACTGAGTGCTTTATAAATCTCAAGCATAGGGTAATATCCATGATTAACTAAAGGCAAGAGCATTGAAGGCCTTAAGTATCACAGAGGGGAGTGTGAGGATAAGAAATAGCATCTGAGGAGGAGAGACGACGTCATTCTTACACAAAAACTGGGCCCCGTGAAGTCAAGCCAACTTGAAAGCACCGCCAGGCTTCCTGTGTGATGGCTGAGCAGAGGTCTAGCTGTCCCGCAGCTCACTGCTGAAGGTGGGTGATGGCAGCGATTGCAACAGAGGGCTCTAGAAAACATTTGCCAAGCTCACCTTTGACCCAGCCACACGGTCCCTGACCCCAAGTTTGCACACCTACACAAGGGGTTGCAAAACTGTGCTAGGCCCCTCCTTTGGGGAGATCCAGCACAAATAGCGGTCACTGGCTTTGGGTGAAGGACACAGGGTACTCATTAAACTCTTCCTGAAATTGCTCTTCTGTCTGAGCTTTTCAAAATAAAGTGTTAAGACAAGAACTAAATATGATCAGAACAACAAACAGTAGCACACTGCCCTTCGATCACATTTGCCTGAGAAGAGACATGGGTGTGTGTGTGTGGCGGGGGTGAATGTGATAGTTTTAGATCTATGGATAACCAATGGGTGTGCTTCAAAGGAATTTAAAGTCCAACTGAGAGAATCACATCAACCTGATAGGTAAAATGATTTTTACCTGATTTTAGCCTTTGGAGACATGTTAAGCCCAAGTCCCCTTAAACCTGGACAATTGGTCACCTATGAAGTCATAGCAGCTTCAGGGATGACATTGTGCTCAGCAGTGCTCCGTGGTCACCATTGTCATCAGACTAGCACTAGGTCAGAAGGACGAAAAGAGCCTCTAATGAACATGAGCATACCGGCAATTCTGAAATCCAGCTAGCGATCAGAAGTTCTCAGGCTGTTTATTGAAAAGCAAAGTAAATAAAGGTTAGTACTGGGAAATCTCTGTTTTTAAAGGCCTGCAGATGGAGCTGGGCCTGGTGCCCCAGGCGTTTAACCTCAACACTCTTTCTAGATAGATTTCCACATGACAGATTGCTCAAGAGGCGCCCACGTCTGCTATCTGACCACTGAGAATGGACTCGATGGTCTCTGCTTCCCTGGTTTGACTGTGGCTTTACTTTAGGTTCCAGGGACTCATTCTGCCTTCTGTGTTTGCTTAAGGGAGAGAGCAAAGGCCGGAGGGGCATGCTTTCCACCTGTCTTAACTCACGGAACTTTTGTAATTCCAAATTCTACTTCCAAGTATTCTGCATTCTAAATGTGTGTGTGTGTGTGTGTGTGTGTGTGTGTGTGTGTGTGTGTGTGTGCTTTTGTTAGAAAAAGACAGCCTACATATAAAAGAGACAGATCCAAGGCCTTGTAATTCTTGGGATTTATTCATTCAAGGTTTACAAAATTACAATCTGCCCAGGCTGGAATCAAAGCTGAAGAAAACTGTCTCAGGGAAGCAAAAGCATCAGCCCAATGTCTAGCATTCCCTGCTAAAATGTGAGCCAGTTTCAAAGACTTTCAGAAAGTCCTGAGGGTCAACAGATGGTGGCAGGGGAGAGGGAAGAGCAGGGAAAGGGAGGGAATTTCAAAATTAACAGTAATTTTTCAGATTGCGTTGGGGGAATCACACTGCTGGGCCAGAGTGATGTTCACGGGAGTGTAGGCAGTTCCTCAAGACTTTGACTTTAGGTGTTTGGACATTTTCTGTTTTTCAGGAGTTGGGTTGTTGGATCACCAAATCAATTCATTTTTTGAGGAATTCATGTTTTGTACAGTGTTTTTTTTTTGTACAGTGTTTTTTTATTTTATATTCTCATTAACAACAGGATGATAGTAGGCATGGGACAGGAGGGGAGAAGGGGAAAATTTTGATGTGTATGAAGTTATGGGAATGAGTAAGTTCTAGAGCTCCCTGTAGTCAGTCGTGCAGGATTGTGCACTTAAAAAATGATCTCGTGTCAAGTGTTGGTACCTTAAGACAATGAAACAAAGCAGAAAGACACTAGGGAAGATCAGGAGGTTATGGATGTAATACCATTTGGGCAAAGGGCATGTGTGTGCAGGCATGTGAGCATGTATGCAGTAAAGAGATTTGATTTAGTGTGAGTATGTGCAAGCATATGTAGACAGCTTTCTCGGTTTGTTTGTTTTGTATATGTATGTGAGATGCAGGCATGCAACAAAAGGGGCAGGAGATGGTAAAGGGAGATGTTAATGATCAGCCTTGCCTCTAAGTGTGGGACTCAGGTGCAAGGTGTTCAGACATTGGTAGTAAAGACCTAACTTAAAGCAGAATTGTCTGTCTCTGGGTCAATGCAGAAGATAAGATACCAGAATGGCAGGTTTGGAATAGACTGTGATTGGTAGAATCTATGGCCACAAGGCCAGCCAAAAATAAATCAACGGGACAAGAGAGGACATTTCTGAGCAGCAAATTAATCTTTGTTTAAGTAAGTGAAAACTGAGAAGATGGGATTGGGGACACTAAGTCTGCACAATAGGCAGCAAGGACAATGGCGGGAAAGGAGCACTGAGCTGGGGTTCACTGAAGGAGTGTTGTGATGGGTGCCCATGGGTAGAGGGATAAAGGATAAAAAAAAAAATCTACTTCCCCCTTAGTTCCATTGTAACTTTCTACAGAAAGAACAATCTGAGGATGACAGGGAAACCTGAGTCTCCTCGTCCACCATTTTCCTAAGAGACACAGTGAGACTCATCTAACTGCTTGCCTGGACTCTGCTGGTTTGAGGTCCTCTTGAGAGGCAGAACGGTCCTTTCCCCATGGTCTCCTCCCCCATGGACTCCTCCCCCGTGGACTCTTCAGGTGTTCGACATCAGCTCAGCAGACATCTGAGATTGTGCACACACTTTCCTGCCTACAAATTCAGATCCTGACAGCATGGACCCTCAGATAAAAAAAAAAAAAACAATAATTTATGATAACAGGGGCCAGTTTATGTAATCACCTGTTAGAAAGATGATCTTTTGCAAGATGCCTTACATGAATAAATGGGATTTTGAAACCAGACTTATAAACATTGGCTTTTGTTTGTGTAATGCTTTTCTCCAACAGGGACGGACGGTGCCTCGCCTGAAAAGCTCTGTGGTCAGCTGGAGTCAGCAGGCTCTGTTTATTATGCCCTTCTCATTAGTTCTCTGCATGGAAGGTAAACGCAGACTAGAGATGAAGACCTGGAGTCAGAAGTGACTTCTGAAGACCTGATTCCAGCTCCTACATCAGGAGGCTCACAGCCACTATAACCGCAGCTCTGGGAGAATCTGACCCCTCTGGCTTCTGCAAGCCCCTTCACTTGTGGGGCACCTCTCCACACACAGCCACACCATTGAGAATAACACAAATGCAAAATAAAAAGAACACAAAAGAAACCCACGTGCTGTTTTCAACGTCTTTATCCTACGCCTTTCCGAAAAAGACACAACCAAGGACTGTTTTGAGTTTTAGTGGATATAATGTTAACAAAGAGGATTCCAACAACATAAAGTAAAAAAGGTCACACATGGAAGAACAAAAGTCTACACTTGTGGGGGGACTACTGCTGCGGGAAGAAGGGCCTGATCTTCATAGATATCTTCCTCATTGAGTACCAGGATCCCTTCCAGTTCATCCACACCACACCGTCGTCGGTGCCGTGCTTGGCCATGTCCCAGCTGTAAAGACCGCCCCAGTAGTATCTGCCGTTTGGATTGGCGGCGTGGCATCTGTTATACCACCATCCGCCCCCATCTTCTCTTGAGCACTGCTTCCGCGGATCTGAAGTCAACCTGAAAGAAAAGGAGTTTGAGTGACGGTTCAGACAAGGCCCACTGTCAAGTCAGTTCTCGGGAGAGGACCGTGCTCAGTTAGATGCGGTACTCTTGCCCTTGAGTCCTGTCCGCAAAGCTCAAAAACAGCAAAGGTCTTCTCTACCCCCTCACAAGAAAAGGGAAACAGCCGGGCCTATCTGGTCTAATCCTGAAGGGATGGGGATTGTTTTGTTCTGAAAGAATTTATCTGATACTGTAGTAGGAGAGGCCCTGAGATAGGAAATGGTCGTTTCAGTAGACCCGTTAGTGAATAAGAAGACCGACGTTTACGTAGAGACACAAAGCTCAAAAGAGTTACACTCTAATTGCTGTTCTGTGTTTGAGTAGTTACCTGGCTTTGGGTAAACTTGTTTCTCTAAATTTCATCTGAAGGATGAAACTGATGGTGTCTGCCTTACAGTTGGGATGCTTTTAATCAATACGTCAGGAGTTCCGGACGGGGGTTGCCTGATACACTTCAGGTGCTCAAGCATGGCCAGGTGTTCATAACGTTAGGTACACTCATGTTGCTGAGCAACCATCTTAGCTGAGACTTTTTTTTTTCTTGTCAACTTCTTTTTTTTTTTCTCATGTTTTTTTTTTATATTTAAAAATTTCCATCTCCTCCCCTCCTCCTCCCCCTTCCCTCCCCTCCTCCTCCCCCTTCCCTCCCCTTCTCTTCCCCCTTCCCTCCCCTCCTTCTCCCCCTTCCCTCCCCTCCCCTCCACCCATACCTCCCCTCCCTCCCTCTCAAGGCCAAGGAGCCATCAGGGTTCCCTACTCTATTTAGCTGAGACTTTTAAAACAGAAGATGGCAGTGCTTACCAGCCGTCGTTATCCCTGTCATACGTGCTGAAGAACATGCCGTTGTGGATGGTCATGGTTCTGTTTATCCCCACCAGCTGAGAGGCTCCCTCCATGAGGGCATTGCCAGCCGTTCCTTTGTACTTGTTCACTGAGACTTGGTACTTGTTCGCCTCGTTCTGCACTGTGAACCCTCCATAATGGGCCTTCACTTTGTCGCCTTTCCAGTCCTCCATTTCGATCAGAAGTTCCGTGGGGCCCATCCTGGTAAGCTGGCTAATCTTATCGTTCCCAAGCCAATATTCACCTAGAGAAAATGAATGCAAAATATCAGGGGGGAAAAGGGCTCTGGCAACCACACACCGCCCTTCCACCCTGGCAACCACGCTCCTCTTCTACCATATCTTTAGCTCCCACATTTAATTTTTAAACTTTTATTTATGTGTGTGTGTGTGTGTGTGTGTGCATGTGTGTAATTAAATTCCTATGAACATCCTAGAAATCTAAAAACAGACCCCTATCCTTGACGTTTTTAATGGGGGGAAAAAAACTCATTAAACTTGAAGAATTTCGTTTTGTGCCCGAAGTCTTTACCTGGCAGGCCACAGTACTTCTTCCCATCTTCGTTGGTTGCAATATTTCCGAATCCTTGTTTGTACGGGTCCCATTGCCGGCCGAAGTCGACACTGCCATCCTGACGGTTCTGTATGACTGTCCATCCTTTAGAAATAAAATCAGCCCAAGGTTACCAGTAGTAACATCACTCTGAGAGGAGAGTCTGAACGCATCGCCCACTTGTTTGATTTTATACTTGCTTATGTTTGGTTCTGCGAGTAGATATAAGGAAATAAGTGTGAGGGGAGACTTCTTAAGGTATTTGTGAATGCCAGGCCCCACACGTCATCTTAACGCATGCGTCAAGGATCTTTTAAAGCTTTTCAAATACCAGATGGAATTTCCAATCAAGCAGCTCCTTGCCAGCTGTGTTGGAGCAGAGCCTCGCTTCCCAGCAGCCAGGATACTCAGGTCAGCCACTGACTGACGGGCTTACCTCCGTTCTCTGTCTTCATGTCACAGTAGACTCTGTACGGCTTGATGGAGGTGTCCGGCTGGATGAGATACATTTCGGATGTTTCCCCTCCTTTCCTAATGATCTCCTCACATTCTGCAAGAAAGCATTGCTGCGTTGGGTTCAGGGACAGAAACACAGTCTTTAGCCACTCATTCTGACTACACTGGTTACAAAGGATCGTTTTCTCACGAGCATTTGGGAATAATGTCCTATGGGTTGGGCCTTCTTTTCACTGCCAATCAACCTAAATTTTGAAGAATTCTGTCAAGTGAATTATAAAGCTCCCTTTATCTCCCATCCCTACAAATAGGGCACACAGGACTAGGAAACGGGTCCATCTTCCCACGGCCCAGCCATCTGTGTTTGTCCCAGCAGAGCTCGGTGGAGTCATCAGCCAAGACAGCCCACAACCAGCCCAGGGCACAGCCACCATATGCGGAAGATCATTCTGTTCTGCTGGGGAAAGCTACGGTGTTCGCTTTCCAGGCCCTGTGTTTGGAGAGTGCTGCGTCTCCTGCATCTGTACGGAGTTTGCTTGCGGACTCGTTACCTTTGCCGGACACCACCGGGATGTTGCAGCTGACGGTGCACGGGGTGCGGCAGTAGTCCATCTGCGCCGAGATGTCCGATTCGAGCTTTTGTATTTTGCTCCTCAGGGTCTCCAGGATTGAGCGGAGCACACGGAGGTTAAGGGGGATATTATCATTCACGGTCTCATCAATATATAACCTCTGTTCTTCCAGAATAGAGGAATACTCACTTACGACATTTTCATTATCTGGAGAAAGCAAAATGGTGGAGGAATGGTCGGCGGTTTTGCCTATGACGGTATATCTAGCTACATAAATATGATTTTGATTTTCTGAGAATAGATAGACTGAGGCATCTTCAGGCAATTGGGACTGTTGAACTTAACATTATTTAATAATGAACATTAACATTATTTGTCTCATGGTACATATAAATTGGCATGCAGTCCTACTGCTACTCCAGAGATTTACTCCGGGTACAAGCTAAAGATCATATATGTTAAAAAAAAAATACAACAAACTGTGTCTTTCTTTGGTGATTGAAGAATTCATCCCAACATTACAGAGCAGAGGCACTCGGCGCTTGCACAACCCACCTAAAGAGCCTTGGAATTGGCAAGCGCATCTCAGGATTCTCTTGATTGCTAAATGTCTACACTTGAGTGAGCTCCTTCCTAAAATCCTGTGCCATGCTGACACCCCCAACTGGCTCTTACCCACCATGTTCACTGCCCTCAAGGTTTATAAGTCAGATGTCACTGTGGTCGTGCTAGTTTATGCCACACTGACTGTCCTCACGCCCAACACCACAGGGGTTCAACTTAGAAACACTAAGTTTTTACTCTGTGCATATTATCTTCTGAGTCACGAGACAGATATCTGATAGGCTCAAAATAAGAAACCGTAGGGACATGTCTCGTAGAAAGTCATGGTAGTGACAGCAGCACCCAGACTAATACTCAATGAGTCCTTGTCAGGTGAGCTGCAGTCGAGAGCACCCGAGGGAGGAACCAGGATAAGCAGGGGCAGGGAAATCAGCCCCAAGTGCTAGTTAGCCTCAGATGTTTAACTATCCACAACTGTGAATCCACAGTTAAGGGTTTTCATGCTATAAATGGATCAGGCCGAAACCCCCAGGATGGCTACCTTTAGCCTGGGCTTGCTTCTTTTGCCACATGTCTTTGAGCAGTGTTATGTACTGGAAGGTGGTGGAGGAGCTCTCTGAAATGGACTTTATGTTGCCTTTTAACTCGGCAACGCTGGCCTTGATTGGCCTTTCCTGGTTGATCAAGGTCTGTTGCAGTTGGCACCCTGTAGGACACAACACTCCCTGCAAATGAAGAAAGTGGCTGGCATTAGAGTGATGGATATTTGTTAAAAACATACGTTAGGGAAACTTTAGGGATCTCACAAGTCAATTAAATTTGATATTCCATTTTCTTTATGGAAGACCAGAAACCTTAGAATTATTGGCATACTCTTAAAAAAGAATAGAAATAGTCCTTGCCACAGGGAAAAAAATGTAATCGGGTTATGAAAAATTTTACCCAACCCAATGAAGAAAGTAGGCAAAATAAAAAAATAAAAGGCAATGTCCAAATACCCTGATTTATTATCTTGTGCCCAGACCAGAAGTCCAATAATGGAATGGTGAGTAAAAAATAGAGAATTTTGAATTTTAATTCTTAAATGGGCAAAATAGCAGTGATAGAGATGTTGGCCCATGAAATATTAAGCTTTCTCTACACAGGTGAACCATGCTGCAAAAACCACTAATGCCCCTACCAGGTCTGGGTCGGCATGAAGACAGCCTCCTGCATCAGGGGCTTTTCGTTCCACTTTCTTCTGGCTGGCAGCAGGTTTGACTGGACGGGCTCGATAGCCGCCTGTGCTGATAGGAGCTGGGGCTGGTCTCAGGCTGGGAGCCTCTTCCTTTCTCCTGTCATAGGGTCGGTGACCACGGGCATCCAAGAGTCCCTACAGGAACCGGCAGGAACACAGCGCAAGGTTAGAGAAGCTGTGACCTAACTAGTCCGTCCTCTTGCTTCGCAGCTGAAGTAGCACCAGCCTGATGACTGGCTATAGGTCTTTCCGCTGGCTGGGGCAGAGTGTTTCTCTCTCTCTC